>NC_134111.1:11464140-11768125 GCF_040939455.1 Microcebus murinus
CCGTCCTCCGGTGAGTACCAACCCGGCTGCGCTGTGCCTCCCTGGCTCGCGGACGCCCCCAGAACTCCACGCCGCGGCGCTGGGAGAGCAAACCCGGCCTCAGGCACGCTCGTCTCTTACGCCTGCTTCCTCCTCCTCCTCACCCCCAGTTCTAGCCACAGCCGAATATCTACCCAGTTCTGCGATCCTGGCCTCTGGGGCCACCACCAAGAAGCTACTGCTCTCGGCACAGGGTTCTGAACTCTGAACCCCTGGGGCCTTCTTTGTGCTTTATCTTTATTGTTCTTAGGAAAGATAGAGTCATTGATTTTTCTTCCAGGGAAAGGGGTGTTTAGATATGGCGGAAAGGTGGCCTACTGATCGAGGTCTGAAATCCCACGCCGGCTTTGGCCGGAGGAGGCTTTCACCAGAGAAATTATCTCGCTGTGAGTTCTTAGAGACACAAAGATATCTTCAGCGAGAGTCCATTTACATAGATAGAGATAGATACGGGACACACAAGAAGAGAGAGCAAAACGTCTGAGTGCAGCCTCCCTCCACTGGCCCGGTAAGAGAGTGTGACCCGGGTAGGTAGAATTCAGGGAAAGGCAGTTGCCAAAAAGGTGGGTGCTGGGGGTTGCTAGTTCTCTGGAGCTGGCAGAACGCGGGAGAGGAGAGAATACAGGTCAGGCTCAGGCCCCAAAGCGGGGCCAAGGGGGAGACAGCGTCTTCCTCCGTAGCTTCTCCGCGTCGCGGCTCCTACATCCTCCCGGCCCTTCGCTTTCCTTTTCACTCCTTCCTTCCGCACATCTACCAGTTAGCAGATTTCTGCCAGCCGCAGACCTGTTTTTCTCGGCTTCCCTTCCACTCTTCTTCCGTGTGTGCCCCTCGTGCTTGGCGAACCCGAGCCAGAAACCTGCTCTGGGGACAGCCTCTGAGCCCGAAGAGAGGAGGCCGAGGCCTGCCAGACGCCCAGGCCGACGGTGCCTTTGAGAGCGGCAGAGGCTTTGGCCCGCAGTCCGGACCCGGGCGCAGTCCGGCAGGGGGCCGGGAACGACGTAGCCACGCGCCGCTTTCCTCTGGCTGGTCTCTCGCCGCCCCACCGCTGCCCGCCGGGCGCGGATCGATGCGCGCTATCAGCCCCCGCCATCTCGAGCCCCGTTATTGACACGTCCGGCTCCCTGAACCTCCGAAAAGCTGCTTTGATTGACTCGCCTGATGGATAGAGTGATTGAGCTGTCAGGCTGCATGGCTTGGACTGGCCTGGAGACTACGATTTTATTACAAGTGTCCGTGCCTCTGCACACACATACAACACTCCAACACGTCCTGGACCCACAACGTGCAGTGGGGCCTTTCTGGGGATGTGCGCGTTTCCTGGGCCATTTCTACCTGCTTAGCTATTAATAATTACTAACCTAAACCCCAGTCCTGCTCTGGAGTGGCCCTTGGCTTTGTTCTTGGCTGCTTTCCTTCGTATTAGGTCTAGGAAGGCAGGGAACCGGCTCTTTCTTGAGAAACTGAAATTGCTGGGCAATTCAGAGGGATGAGCCTCACCAGAGACCCCAGTCGGTACAGTTTGCCAGGCCTGGACTCTTCCTTATAGGACAGTTGGTGACCCCATGCTCTGGTCTGCCCGAGAAGCCAGCTGTCTAGGTTGCCCCTGCGTAGCCAGGTTTGGAGATGTTTGCAAATACCTTTCTTTCTGGGCAGTTTTAGAGATTAACAGGCCTGACAGGGACTTGACTCTGCTCAGTAAGCTCCCATAACCGAGACAGGGCCCATAAATAGATGCCAGAAGACTTGGGTGTGGAAGCCATGGACTGAGGTGCAGGCTTTCTAGGTACAGACCAGCGGCTGAATCCTGTCCTGGTTTGCCCACTTGCCCTTCTTCGTCTCTCCCAAACTGAACTCCACAGCAGCCCTCCTCCTTGATGGGACTCGTATTGAGGGATTGCACCTTCCTGGGGAGGTTTCCTGCGGCCTCTTCCCATACCCATCATGGAATCAAAGCCCAGATTTTTGTCAGGATTGTCCCTCTGCTCCCTTCCCAATCATGGAGTGGGCAGGAGGATGGAATTTCCTTGCAAATGTCATCGGTGGGCAAAGAAAGCAAATCTGGCTTGTTTTGTTACTCAGGAGCTTTCAATCCTGAAATTGCAGCAGTTCTAAGGAGAAATAAGGAATACCTAAATAAGGGAGACCCTGCCCGTGCAGCTGGGTGGAGTGGGGAAGGTCCTCTCTTACCATCCAAGGGGCAAAACCGAAAATCTAGGGGGCCCAGTCCCGAGGGTAAGGCCTGCAGCTGGACCAGGGCCTTTTCTTCCCCTTCAGAGAAGGCGGATATTCAGTCAGCATATCCCAGAGACCCCAGGAAGGGCTTCATTTAGGCCAAAGAGAAGGAAGAGGCTGTAGGGGGAACAGACATTAAATACTTCGGAGCTGGGCAACCTTCTCACAGCCCCGTCCCCATCCCCTTGGATTCGGAGGTCAATAGCTCCAAGCAGATGGGGTCTTACTCTACAATATGTAGAGGGTGTAGGTTGCATCTTGAGGATGAGGGGAGGACTAGTTTGCAGGCTGGCCAGCCCCCCAGGCATGCCCTCACTGCCCCATCCATTTTATTTCAGGGCTGTGAGGACAGCAGGCTCCTGATCCCCCCAAGTCTGGCCTGGGCCCTATGCGGCTCCAGACACCTATCCATCTTGGATTCCCGCCTTCTTGGCTGGGAAGTGGTGTGATTTAAGTCTGTCCGCAGCTTTCCTGTTCTGAATTGGGGTGTGGGGTGCACCTACAACATCAACCAGTTTTCCTCCGCGGTTACTTTGCCTTCCACCCCCCAGAAGGACACCCAGAGCACCCAGTGGCCCTGTGAGGGGCACTTCGATCCAGGGGTTGGGCGGCGGGAGGGAGCCGGGGGTTTATCAGGGCCTTAGCGATCGTCCCGGAAGCGCAGGGCGCGATCCCCCGCTCGGCTCAGCAATTCTCACGGCTTCCTCTGCCCTCTCCCCCTCCCTTCTGCCCTCCACCCCCCACCCCCACCCGGCCCTCTCCGCCGCTGCAGGTCCGCGCACCAGGAAGCTGAAGAAGAAGAAGAACGAGAAGGAGGACAAGCGGCCGCGTACGGCGTTCACGGCCGAGCAGCTGCAGAGACTCAAGGCGGAGTTCCAGGCAAACCGCTACATCACGGAACAGCGGCGGCAGACCCTGGCCCAGGAGCTCAGCCTCAACGAGTCCCAGATCAAGATCTGGTTCCAGAACAAGCGCGCCAAGATCAAGAAAGCCACAGGCATTAAAAACGGCTTGGCGCTGCATCTCATGGCCCAGGGACTGTACAACCACTCTACCACCACGGTCCAGGACAAAGACGAGAGCGAGTAGCCGCCGCGGGCTGGGGCCGCGCGGTCCGGCCTCCGCGCCCGCGCCCCCTCCTGGCACCGCCGCCGCCGCTTCTTCGGCCCCAGCCGGGGACAGAGCATCTGCGCAAAGGAGGGGAGCCGCAGGGAAAGGAAAAGAGAGAGACAGAGGGAGATCCTCGGAAGGACAGTCACGTTTAAACGAAACATTTTTGGAAAGGGAGAAGGACTGGACAGGTGCTATCGAAAAATAAGATCTCTTGTCTATTCACAGTATAAGGGACGAAACTGCGAACTCCTTAAAGCTCTATCTAGCCAAACCGCTTACGATCTTGTATATATTTAATTTCAGGTAAGGAAAACAAATATGTGTAGCGATCTCTATTTGCTGGACATTTTTATTAATCTCCTTTATTATTATTGTTATAATTATTATAATTATTATAATTATTTTATCCCTCACTCCGCCTCGCTGCCAACGGCCCAGTTTCGTTTTCGTTGCCTTTTTCTTTTGAATGTTACTGCTTCTCCGGTGCCTCCCGCCCCGCATCGCTGGCCCTCGTTTCTCTGGGACTTTTCTTTGTGTGCGTGAGAGTGTGTTTCCTCGCGTGTCTGCCCTTCGCCTCTCCCCTGCCTCCCGCGACCCTTCTGTCGGTGTGTCTGTCCTGCTCCCCTTTCGTTTTCCGAAGACTTGTTGAGAAATACGACCCCACAGACTGCGAGACTGAACCGCCGCTACAAGCCAAAGATTTTATTATGTTCAGAAACCTGTAGTCTGAAATAAAGTGTACACTGTGCTCACGAGCCGCTGGCGGCCCTCCTCTTTGCGGGCTCGGGAAGGGCGTGGGCCCCGGCACGCGGCGCCCCTGCGCGCACCGGGCGGGAGCCGGGCCTGCGGTCACCGCGCAGCACAACGAATGCAGAGGGCAGAGGGGGAATGCGGTGGCACAAGCGGCCCAGATTAGGCTTTGGCCCGGGTCTGGAGGGTCTGGCGGGGACACGCCTGGTCTCCGATTGCGTTCAACGGAACCCAAAGGCCGGCAACCCCAGCCCCAGTCCTGGCCTCAGAAACTGCCCAGGCTGCTTTCAGCGCCCGGCTGGGCCCAGCCCGCCTGCGGCCTCCTCCTGTTCAACCTGCTCCTAGCTCCAGCCTGCTGCCCCTTTCTTTTTTCTTTCTTTCCTGAGGTTTTGCTAGAGATTTTCTCCTTCAGAGTCCGAAAGCCTTTCCAGGGCCTGGGACCGGCGAGTGGGCTGCCTCCCGCCCTGAACAGCCCTCTGGGGGAGGGTCGCTTTGCCCTGGATTCTCCGCTGCCTTGGAATTCACTGCTTTTGGTTTGCGGGGAGTCGATCTGTAGGCGAAGTGGGCTTGGGTGGCACATGGAGCCTCTCCGGGCTCAGGTCCCATGCTGCCGCAAAGCTGGAGGACAGGAGGCCGGCTAGTTCCCTGCTGGCATCGTTCTGGGTCCTGAACCTGAGGTGGGCTCCGGGCCTGCCTCCTTGGGACGTAAACCTAAGCTGGGGGGCGGTCCCCAGTCACCTTCAGCATCCCAACAAAGCCTAGCTTGCTTTCTGACCAAGAGGGGCGCACACACAATCCCCCAGGACCCTCGGTACACCTGGACTTTCCAGAAGGAAATGTAAAATGTCTTGACTCTGGCCACTGACCCTGGAGCCCATTCTTCCAGGGCAAGAGCTGGGCCCCAGATATTCAGGGGTTAGGAGGAGGAAGAAGGGATCCCTCCTCAGAAGATATTATTTCCCCTTTCTCCAGGATTTTTTTAAAAAATTGTAACTTCTTTTCCCTCCTCCCCTTTAGTTTCTTCTGCAATATGTGTGTATGTACTTACACTTACGTGACTAGATAGTTGTCCACACATATTTGTGTGCATTTGTGATATCGTGTAGATAGATATTGGTGTATCTAAGTTCCTACCAGTTTCTCTTGTATATTCTTGTACATGTGAGTATTGTGCAACTGGGTGTTCATTTCTCTGTAATTAGATGCACAATTGGATGTTTGTGAGCTCTCTGTATGTACATGTACTCATTTGTGTTTGCACACTGGAATGTCTGGCAGGTATGTTTGCTGGGTTTGTGGATGCATGGGAATCCTGTTCTCTGGGCTCTTCCCTTGGATTTCTTTCCTGTTGTTTTGCAGGAATGATTTTGTGAGAAATGAGAATGGCTAGCCATTACACCTTTTTTTCTGGAAAAATTCCCCCTAATTTGGCCCTAAGTCCTAGTCAGTGCTAGACTCCAAGCCCAGGAAGCCTAGGGCCCCTCCACATCCCTGCTGAAAGGTTTGGGGGCTTGGGGCTCAGTGGCCTGGAGGGTGCATTTGACAGTGGCATGGGTTCCTGACTTTATTGCAGTAAGTCCCTTCCATCCCCATTTCTTGGGGTGTGTGGAGTAACAGGAGTTACTGCTTATATAAGTGCTCAACTAATACTTTCGTGTAGAGTTGGAGGCAGTGAGGTGGGCCCTTCCGTGGGCTTTGCCTAGGTGAGTTGTTTTTCAGTGGTTGGAAGCACATGCTTTGCTTCCCTTAGGGAATAGAGCTTGGAATCATCAAGGCGTTCACGTCTTCCAGTTAGGGAATCTGAGGCCTGGGGCTCAAGGTAGTCCTCCCCACATCCAGGCTGCTCAGAAGTTCAAGAAGGGTCCTGTCCCATTTCACCATCTGAACACATCCAGTTGTGATGTTGAGGCACTCAGTGCTACAGAATCTTACTATTTTGAATGGCTGGGAACTGGCTACCCTCCTTTCTCCTCTCCCCATCATGGCCCTTAGAATACCCAAGACCCCCAAGACCACCAGGTGCAGAGGCTGGGGCAGAGGCCAACTGAGAGTGGCAGCTCTAGGAAACATCCCATTCCTTAGGCTCCTCTTCACCTCTTCTAAGAAGAGATCAAAGCCAAGAGCACTTCCCTTTAACCCAGCGGGAGTGGGAGGAGGTGATTACTCCTCCCCATGATTGTATTAGTAAAGTGTATAGCTGTGAATATCATTATTCTATAACTTGATTTCTTACCCATTATTTCCTTTTATCTTCCAATCACTGTGGGCAAATAGAATTTTCTTCATTGTTCAGTGAAAAAAATTGAATCTCTGAGAACTTAAACATTTTGTCCATGCCTCCACCGTGGCTGTGTGTCTTTATGTCGCATCTACCTCAAGAATCTGGCCAAGGCCCTGAAGTCATTGCCCAAAATGACTCTCCTATCTTCTCTCCCTTTCTGTTTCCCATTTTCCTTCTTCCTGATTGAGGTAGAGGAGGGGTTGGGGGAGGACTCTGGTCAGACCTTTTTCTTGCACGCCCTCTAAAAAAGAGAAAGTAATAATGATCATAAACGGGCATTGATTTCTCTGATTTATGGGGCTGGCTTAGTGAGCCGCCTGTGTATTAAAGTCTGGGGCTGCATCGAAATAAATGCTTGAGCCCGCCATCCCAACTTCCTCATTTTCTGTCTTTCCTTTGGTTTTTTTTTTTTTTTTAAGGTTGGATTGAACCATAAACTTAAATCTTCCTCAACCTAGGAGGAAATACATGCTAGCCAAGTCTAAACAGTATTGATCTGTGGCTTTTTCTGGGAGCAAAGGTCTCTGTTTCCTCACTGGAAATTTCTTTTCCTTCAGTAGGGTCAGGGGATGGGGTGGAGGAAGGAGAGAGTTACCTGAGGAGAAAGTACTTTGGTATTTGGGTGTGTAGAGCTACTTTGCGTGTCTGTGTGTGTTTATGTGTTTGTGGATGGTACTGTGTGTGGCATTTGTATCAGGGTGGAACTGAGTATATCTGTTTACACCTGGATGCAAGTGTGTGCCTTGGGTGTATGGGCCCCAGTGGTGATTGGTGTTTGTGGGTGTGTGTGTCCCAGGTGTCAGGCCCCCTGTGGAGCTTCTCAGGGCACAGAGAAGGAATGGCCTGCTGGCTTGCCCTTCCCTGGGCCCCGAAGCCCTGTCACCTGTGCTAAGTAGGGCTTTCAGAGATGATACCACCAGGGAGGCCACTATGCCCCAGCACCCCCCACCGAAACGCACACTGCCCTTAGTCAAAAGGCCAAAAAGGCCAAGCTACAGGGGCAGGGGTGAGCTTTGGTTGACTCCTAGAGACCTCAGAGGCCCACACGAGGGCTGGAGGGGGCCTGACCAGACTCTTCAACCTACATGAAGGTGTCTGTTGTGGCTTCTCTGGGGTGGCCATCAGTTTCTCCAATGGTCAGCCAGTCTAGCTTTTCCTTTGTGTGTTCGAGAAAAGCTAGACATCTGGCGATGTAGGCAACCTGCTATCCCCTGCTTCCACCATGCAGATACATAGGAAAGGGCAGAGAGGGGCAGGGAGGCATTCAGCAGTCCTCTCCTGGCTTTGCCTCGCAGCATGGGCCCATTTAACCTGAGCATCACAGTGGGTTCAAATGGAAGGCTGTGCTCACCCCCGTCTAGGGGGGGTGGCAGAGCATTACTCCATTCCTCCTCACTACCACCAGAGACCTCAGCTGTCCTCTCCCACTGTGAACTCAGGTGAGGGGCTACTCTTGTATAGAAGCAACCTGTGGCAAGGGAAGGGCTGGGGCCTCTGCCAGCCCCCAACACTCCCCAAATACTTTAGGCCAGTCTTTTAATGCAGTCTCCGTGTTGGAGGGATCCTTAGGGATTCTTGAATAAAAGGGTTTTATTTTACAGGCAGAAAAAAAAAGTACTGAAAGGAAAAGTGCCTCATGCAAAAGCACACAGCGAGAGGCAAAGCCCTCAGATTTCCTATCAGTCCAGGGCTCTTCTCACTCTGCCGCTGAGTGGGTAGTGTCACGCAGGCAAATGCACACAGCTACACTCTTCCACACATGCAAATGCACAACATGCACACACCTATGTGTATACATGTGCACACATGTTATGTATGTATATAAATATAAGTGGACTGATATACAGAAGTGTGCTCACAGCATGCACATGGACAGTTGCCCTATGTGAAAGGTTCTAGCACACATTTATACGCAGGCCAGGAATGCACACACTGGTTTTCTCCAGCTGGTGGGCTTCACTCATAGCCAGGGTAGGGGACAGAACATCATTTCCAGACCTCAGGACAGACCTGCCTGCCCCCTCTTTTCCATGGAGGCCACCAGGGAGTACTGAGGCTGAGGTGGGTGGGTTGGTTGTATGGGGGCCAGAAGACTGGAGTCAGGGCAGAGAAGAGGCAGTCCCTTCCCTCTCCATCCCTGCCCTCCTCCCACAGCCAGGGGCTGCTACAACCTTTTCTCTAGCAAGTGCAGCATCCTGTGCCTTCCCAGCTGTACCTCCTGTGGTGGACCAGGCCCGGGACAGGAGGGGGCAAACTTCCTAAACGGGTTTCTCAGAGAGCCTGATAAGTCATAGGCCATTCCAATTTGCTCCTTGAGTTTGCTTCTAAATGCAGCCTTTCCCAGCTGCGGTGCCACTCTGGAGGTGGAGTGGGCTCCTCCACTCTGAACCCCACAGATATGGGGGTGGGTTGCTTTGAGGACATTAGGGAAAATTTCAGGCTCCAGTAATGGAAGACTCTAGGTATGGGGGAGACTGTAGAAAGGCAGAGATTTATCGTGTGTGTGAGCACACATCTTACCCAGAAGAGAGAATTACTCTCAATAGCTACTGACTCAGTTTTGGGCAGGCAGGTGACGGGGTAGGAGTGGGGGAAGTGATGATGGTGGGTGGGGTGTAGAGGAGGCAGTGAGCACAGCCACCCCCTCCTCATCTCTGCTGGATAATGGAGTTTAAACACAGGCATGATTTAGAGACTAACAGGCACCAGCAAATTTCTCCTGGCCTCTGCCACCACACAAGTGTACTCCGGTGGTGAGAAGTTCTGTCTAGGGTACTATAATCCTCCTGCAGCATGAAGACCTGGACTGCAGGCACCCGAGGAACAGCAAGTACAGTGCAGAGGGTGGGGGGGAGGAAGCCCCCTATGGGTGAGAGGGGAGTCCAAAGACAGGAGGGACGCATGAGTATTCCAGATTTGCCCACAACTGCTACAAGAATGGGTTTGGACTCTGGCAGAGGGCAACCAGTTCCTGCAGAAAGACCCAGCATTCTGCCATTTGATAAAGGAACACAGTGGGAAACTTGTCTGATAAAGCTAGGCTGCCTGCTTAGAGGCTTCCTAGGGCTGGGGGAAAGCAGCCATTAATACTGTCAATTTCCTCCGAGCAAGCCGAAGACAATGTAGACGCTAAAGAAAACAAAAGCAAGTCCCAGTAACCAACTCAGCAGGTCTCTCCTGGCCTCCCCCTCCTTCACCCCCAGGTACAAGATTCGTCCATTTGGCAAAGTGGAGGCAATTCAGAAGAAGACACTCATAAAAATTCAAACTCAATAATAAATAATCGTTACTCACTGAGGGTTAACCTCGCACACTGCTAACCACTTGACATAATTTGTTTCATGTAACCACACATTTTTTTTAGTTAGATGTTATCATCCCCATTTTGCAGATAAGAAAAGTGAGGTCCGTCTTGCCAAGGTCACACCAAATCACATTAAAGTCTACAGTGTGATTATATAGAATAAAATACAAGAACGATTCACATTTGCACAGCGCAGTATTGAGGACCCGCTGGATGTCCTAGACTTTGGCACTGGTTAGGAAGCTGCGCAGATTTGCGTTAAGTGCCATTCTTCTTTCTCTTCTCTTTCTCCAGTCTTAAGCAGCAGTGGTTCTCGGCGCCTCTTCACCCCTCCTTCCCTCTCAAGCTGTAACTCAGGTCCTCATTCAAGTTCACCCCCCCCCCAGGTCTCAGATTAGGTTCCTAGGAGATTCCGATCTTTTCCCAGATTAAGATGACCCTCTACCTCCACAAACAGCAGCTTTCACCCTCACACCAGAACCCTAGCTGGATCCGCTGAAAACACGGCGCATCCGGGCATCTCGTACTTTGGCCTCGCTCCAGCACCGCTGGAGCTGCCTGCGCCCTGCGCGGTCCGCGGAGTGAGCCTCGCACATGCACTTCCGGTCGGCGCAGGCCAGGCTACGGGCGGAACCACTGTGAACCCCTTCTCTCCGAGGGCGTTGTGGAGAGGGGAACGCATCTGGGGAGCGGCCGTGGCCTCTTAATGCGCCTCGCCCTCTCCCCCAAGAACCGCGAAACCCCAAATCTGCTCGCCCAGTGCGGGGCGCCGACCCTGCCCGTCCGCTCCCTGGGGACGCACACGGAAAGGTCACCTGCACCACCTCCTCGCACCAGGCTCCGTTCAAGCCGCAGGGATCTGCTCTCGGGCCCCAGGCTCCAGCCCCCCAACCCTCATCCCGGTCTCCCGGCCGATGTTCATTGTACAGTTTCTACTGGAGTCTAGGCTGGGGTGGCTTTCATTTTCTTTCCCCTTCTTTCCTCTCCGTCTTTTTCTCTGGGCTCCTCGGCCCCTGTGTTCCTTTTCGTCCTCCGCTCTAACATTTCTGGTTTTGCTCCCGAGGCCGCCCTCCTGCGGCCAGCCTTCTCCAGCCGCTCGGACGCAGGCTCGGCTGCAGAGTGTACCCGGGCTTCCCTTCGGCACCCTGCCTTCCCTCTCCCCGTCGCCTTGCCCAGCTCCCAAGTGTGCTCCCCTGGCTGCCTCCCGCCGCCGCTCCACGGGAGTCCCGGGCGCTCCAGCTGCCCGCTCCGTTCCCCGGCCAACACGTGGGAACCAGCGCCGCGCTTGGGTGCAGCCACGCTGTCCCGATGCTCTCCACCCCACCCGCCTTTAACTCTTGGGCTTCCACGTGGGGGCTACTGGGACGCGCCCTTCCCCTGGTAGTAAGAGTCGCTTCGCAATATCGGCTGCGGCTGCGGGGCCGCTAGGAGCGGCCAGGCCTGGGGTCAAACCAGGAAGGGGGAGGGGTGGCAGCAAGGCTGCGGAAACCAGACTTTATTTGTGTTGCTTCAACTTGCCCTGAATGGTTAGGCGCGCGCTCTTGCACAAACGCCACGGCCAGCCCAAACCCCTCGCTGGCTCGGCCGGCGGCTCCGCGCGCTGCCTGGCCTTGGCCGGCCCTGAGCCTCTGGCGGCAGAGGGCTCTGGCGCTGGCTGGGGAGGACCTGGCTTGCGGAAGGGCTGCCAACTGAACTTTCCCGGACTAGGTGAGCGCCTTCGGAAATCCTCGCTGCGGGACCCTTTTTTGGGCGAGAGAAAGATCCAGAGCAGCCCTGCCCCCTGCCGCCTCTTCCCCCAATAAAGCGAGCCCCTCCAGGGCGCAGAGATGTGCCCATCTCCTCCCGTCCTCCTTTCTGGGAGATCTTTGGCCATTTCGCTTCCCAGGCACAGCTGAGGTTGCCCGCTCGGGTTCACTGTTCACTTAGAATTTCTTTAAAACTACCGGCGCCAATTTGCCCTAGCTCTAGCGCCTTCCCTGGCCGGTGCTCACCCAGGCCCCGCAGAGCTACCAGAAGGGCGCGGCCGAACCGAGGGCGGGCGTGAGAGAGGCCCTGGCCTGGCTGGGACGCGTTCTTCCATCCGTGGCTCAATTTCCCACGCCCGCTACTCCTGCAGATTGAGCTCTGGCCTTCACCCTGGCCTCCTGTTTTAGGATCCGTCCAAGTGCCCTCTTCTTAGCCCCCCCAGGGAGGACAGCTGAACCCAGGTCCATGCTCATCAGGCCTCGGGTTTCTTACGCATTCTCCATGTCCTCATCCGGCTGACCACATTGGTGGTGCCCAGTGAGAAGTGTTTGTTGGCTGTGGGATTGCCGTGTATGTGCAGGACCCCGGGTGTCGACGCAGCGCAGAGGGGAATGGAAGGATTATTGCCTCTCCTGCATCAAGTTCAGCCAAGAGTGAACAAAGTTTCCTTTCAGGCATTGAACTCTTTTTGGGCCCTCAGATGGGGCAGGACCTGTGGGTAGGAAAAGGAGGCACTGAGTCCTCTGTGCTTCTCTCGTAAAAACTTTGGCCCCAAACAGAAGGAGCCACCAGGTGAAAGTAAACCAAGATGCGTGGGGACCCCGAGAGGCGCCCCAGCTGCGGACATTCCCTCGTGTATTGCGCAACTCCTGCCAGGGGAAGAAGCCCCTGCTGCCCCCATTGGGGCCTGGGTGAGGTCGGCCTCCACTGAGACTGCTTAGTTTCCTTTTTCCAGACCCTGGGTCTCCAACTTCTTCCGCCCTAACTTACCTCTCAGTCCCCTTTGGAAGCGTTGTTTGTACTTCCGCCTTACCCTCAGGAGGGGTGCCCCCAGTTTGGATTTGGCCCACCAATACCAGCAAGTCAAGACCCTCCCTCCTGTTACCTGGGGTGTGGTACGGACCCCCTTTCCCCTAGAGGCCCTCTAGCACTCGGTGTTGATGATCATTACTTTAAATTAAAAGTCTCTTTTTCCCCTTTCTGTCTAAGCCTCAACTTAGTTTCAGAGAATGAAGCGTGAAAGCTCTTTTATGGAGATTACGGATGCTTCATTTATTTCTGCAAATGGCAAACACGGCCCGGCAAAAACCAAGCGAGCAAGCTCCTTGTCTCGGATCCCCTGCCGTCTCGGTGTTCACAAGCTCACTTGGCTGTGAGACTCCGTCGGGAAAGCCCCAGCAGTTGTGCTTCCCTGGGGGAAGGGAATCGCATATTCATTCGCTTGGGCTGTGATGGCAAGCACCTGCGGGTGGGTTAACAGTCTAGCTGCAGACCCGCGACTTCAGAGCTGAGGGGTTTGGGGCCGGGGAAAGTGTGTGGAGGGAGTCCAGAGTGTTAGCCCTGAGGATCTCTGAGATGCATTTTTGTCTGTGTGAAGATCCTGGTTATCCTCACTCCAAACCCACCCTTCTACTCCCTTTGTATAGTGGAATCTGGTAGAACTTGGGGTGCCTTGCACCCAGAGAGCCAGGAGATGCAAGTGCCACCTCCTGATCTCATTCACATTCCCATTTCAACCCTACACCCGCCCCATGACATTCTCCATGCTTGGCCAAGGGCTGTGTCCATAGTAAGAGCTTTGCTGGGCCTGTTTTATTTTTGCATGTCAGCAAAATAAAGCTAGGGTACACATACACAGCCCCTGAGGGCAGGCAGCCCCCTCTGGAAAGGGTGGGCCATTTGGAAAATGGATCCAGAGCCTTTGAACCGTTGGAATACAAAACTCACCTTGTGATTTGTTGGTTGTCTCCTCCACACGATCTGGGATGCTTTGACCATTTCACAAGGGGCAGTTGGAAGGGAGTGATATGGTCTCTGGGAGAAGAAACAACAGAGTTTTTATTCTTTTAAGAGCAGAGAACTTTGAAGAAAGAAAAGAATAAGCTCCTATAGGTTAATTGCCAGAGTTCAGGCTTAAATTCCTTTGTGACACTATGTTATTAACTTGAACGCAGTGGCATCTCCACATTCCAGCCACAAAAGCTATTGTTGAGAGGAGATCACTTCAGGGGCCACCAGCCCCCATTCCTCCCACCTTACCCAGCAAACAGGTCGCAGAGAGAGTGCAAGTGCTGCTTTTGTTTAGATGGTCTTGCTTTTCCTAGGAAGGTATCTTAGGATGTGAGTGTGGGAGTTGCCCTGAGGTGTCAACATGGACCAAGTTTAAAGTGATGCAGTTTCCGTTATTATATAACTGGTGACTTGTCTATAGCTTACAAGGAAGTAGGTCCCGTGTAGTTACCCTTTCTGCCCTTAATGAGTGATGCTGGTTTCACCAAAAAGGTCCTCAGTGGCTAAGAGGGGGCAATCTAAATGACTCTTTGAGAACAAGATCACCCCACAGAGCCTGGGGTGGTCCTACTGGTGCCATAAGGGAAGGTGAGGCTTGTGGCCGAGGGTGTGAGGGTGAACACACAGCACTAAGTTGGGGAAGGTGGAAAGAGGGCTTGCTGCTTGCCTGAACAATTGCCAACTTTCACTAATTACTCAGTCATTTTAATGTGAAAGCACATACCAAAATGTGCTTCTGCCCATTCTGGATTAATGGCCTGCAAAATTGGATGAGGAGGGGGCCAAAAAGAGAGTTAAGGTGTTTGGGAATATTCAACTCTTTTTTCAAACCTAGAAAGATCTCCACACAAATGCCTGAGGTGGTAGTCAGTGAGTTGAAAACTTAACAAAAGCTGTTCCTTAGTGAACAGAGGTTGGCTTCTAATCAGGGTGAAGATCAGAAGGCAAACCTTCCTTGGGCCCTCATCAATTATTCAGTCACTCAACCTGGCAAGTGCTGGTGACGTTCTTAGTACTGGGGTGGGCACGCTGGTGTGGTGGGGCCCAGATAGTCACAGGAGCCGAGTGAATTCCTGAAGGCTGTGCCTGGGTGCTTGGAATATTGCAAACACAATTAGAGACCATCTCCTAACTTCCATAATGTCAAGGTAATTCCTGTGGGATCATTTTTCATCAGTTAACATAGCTGAATTTATAATCTATGAAATAGAAAACAAAGTCAGGTTTAGGTGCACCTGCCTTAGTTCACGATGCCAAAAGCTTTTGGGAAAAAAAATATTTCCCCCCTTCCACCACATACAACTTGTTTACATAGAAGAATGAAACCACAGATTTATAGAATTGGGAGATTATAGTCACTTTTCCTTGCTATTCCCACCCCCTATCCTTGTGCTTGTTCTCAGGTGGTTTTGACACAGGTGCCAGCACTTTTGTTGAGCACATTTTCTGGGAAATGTGTGTATGTGGCCCAGTCCCACAGAGCTTTCAGAAGTGTGGCCTTGGGTTTGGAATGGATCCTGTGAGACGTGGTCACAGAGTCGCTCCTTGCATCCCGGGGGTCGCATAAAGTGGATGAAGCCAGAGGGGCACCGCTGAAATGACTCCCAGGTCTATTTTTGGGGTCATGTTCTTCAGAGTTATTCCTAAGGAAAATTCCTTCTTCATTATAAGCATCGCATTTCTGTATGGGCAAAACTTGGGCAGAAATTCGAAACATCCTTCCGGGGCCACTTGATGTTTAATTGCTTTCAGTAAATTTACCATTGCAGGTCTATACCTTGAAGTTTACATTCTTGGAATTCTAGGACTCTTTCTGGGGTTCTTTTAGGCACAGTCTATACATGTAGACCAGTTTCACTGAAAATGACACAGTGAAATAGGAGTGGATTGAAGTCACAAAAACAGCAACACGGTTGTTTGAAAACTGTTTTCTTTCACCTTCCCCAGACCAGATTTGGGAGAGAGCAGGCCCGTGGCTGGCCTTCCTACGAAGCATAGCATATGCGCTGACCTCCTAGAGTTTCATAGGGTGCCAGTAAGGGACAGACTGGGGAGCTGACTGACACTACCAGAATTCCCTTTTGAAATAAAGTGAATTTATCCCTAATGAACACATTTCATAAAATATGGGGATACTGAATCCCTGGGGAGGAATTCAGGGCTGGCCTCTAAGCTGAAAGATGACTTGTTTCTTGGTGTCCAGGTTAGGAAATCAAACTGTAGGCCTTTGAAGAATGTGAGTGTGTATGGGTGTTTGAGAGTGTGTGTGTGTGTGTGTGTGTGTCCTTCAAGACGTATGGTACTCATACAGAGGCTGGACTCGAATTACTTCAGCCTGAGGGAAAGTCCCTTTTTTCTTATTATTTTCCACAGTGAAGGACCTTATAAAAGAGGTAGCTCCTTGTACTTTTCCTTGGGAACCCTAGACAGTGAGCTGTCAGCCACTCCGTGGAGGCAAGAATTTATTATGCACAGAGGTGGGAAGCCAGTGATCAAACCGAGCAGGTCCCAGAACCACCCTGGATAAAGATGAAAAAAGCCCTCCTGGATTATCTGACTCAATATCCTTGGCACCAGGACAGACAAGAGTCATTCTAATCCCTCCTGCAGTTTTTCTAAACTTATCTAGAGTCTCATCTCTGGCGTTCTGGGAGGCAGATGCCAGAGTGAAAATGGAAGTTCATGCCACGGTGTGACCATCTCTGCTGTTAGTTGTCTATTTCCCTGTGCAGGAGGAATGCAGGGATGGAAGGGGAGAGAATTTCTGGGAATCTTTAATGATAGATATAAGGCTGATCTTTTTTTAAAACTGGAGTTTGCTGTTTAATAAATAAAACTCCACATGTCAATCTGGGAAATGTGATGTTTATTTGAGTGGATAAAAGATTCATGAAGAGTCACATCATGCGATGTGTTGGGTTCAGCTTCTTTCCATTTCTAGATTCACGGTCGGAAGGAGGCAGGTGTCTTCCCTCAGGTGACTCGGGATTCGAGCTGGGCACAGGCTTGTGGGCGGCCCTCAGACCTTAGAGGCCTTCATGAGCAGGAGAAGAAACCCAAACAACCAGGCTGGGCGTCATTTTCCCCTGGTCTTTGAAGTGCCTGTCCATACTCCTCGGTTAGGGGGTAGGAAACGAACACAAATGACTTTACGGGGAAAGGAGTAGAGAGACACACTTGAGTTCTGCTGGTCAGTTTGGACGTTTTCCTTCCATTGCTGTGTGTCTGAGTGGTGGGAACTTTTTATCTGGACGAGAATTATTTCGGTGCACAATTGTCAGTCCTGCCAGGAAAGTTATGGCTGCCCTATACAAGAGGACTGCCTGTCTCCCTTTGTCCTAGGTTGAGAAGGCCTCCTGGTCAATAAATACATATTAATCATGTAAAAGGATTGACATGCAAATGAAGGGCATCATTGACAAGCCCTGGATGGCAGAGGGGAACCCCGCTGCAGCTGTGGTCCTGGCTGGAGAAGCCAGGGCCGAGCCAGGCTCTTTGCCGGGTGTTTTCTGGAGGGTTAAACACCTTTTTCCAATAAATACGTGAAAGAGTTAATTGGACTAGAGATGGCTTTAGGATCTTTTGCTTGCATGCTTCCTAGCTCTGCCAAGTCTCCAGAATTTTTTTTTTTCCTAATTTAAGCCTGGCAATAAACAGGCCACCCTTTGGATCGCCGTGTCTCTCGGCCCAACTGGAAGTCTCCAAAGGTACTTTGTTCTTTCGATCAAAGAAAAGTTGAGCCAATCAGAGAAACAGTTAAAAGCTTAGGTGAATTTTTGGGATAATGCTTAATATTGTAGGAATAATTATTAGCTGCCATTATGAATTACTGCTTATAAAATAACATGTTGTATATTATTGTGGTTTTCTTTACAGAGCAAAAGCATTACAAAACAACCTTGCTATGGGGAGGACTCAGCTTTAATTCAGAGTTTTCTATGTGCATGACACCTGTGGGTAAAAATATTTCACAACAATGGTTTTTAAGATACATATGACCATGGAAAAATATGATTTTGTTGTCAGGATATACGTGGAAAATCTTTTGTTATAAGGACAAAATAAATTCGTTGCTATTATATATGCTCCTAGCACATCTGTGGGATGAGTATAGTTGTGTTATCCATTACGAATTATTAGACTGTAAGAAAGTATTTTAACCCCACTGATAGATTAAGTTAATATATATGCTGAAATACAATGAAGAGAATTATTTGAGCCAGTGGATCTTCTAACTTTGATTTTCCTAAAGGTATAGATGTTTAAGAGGGGGACAACTGGAATTCACACAATTTAGGCTCAGAGTTATATCTGTGGGCACTTGTCAGCCAGGGTGCTTGTGTCCAGTAACTTTGGAATTGCAGTGTAAAGCAGGTAGTTTTGGTGATATTCCTCCTGATGCCATAGGTGTCAAAATGGGCCCTACTTTGGTAAAACTATGGACGTATGGGGCTTCCGGCAGGTCAGGCCCTGGGAGAAGTTATTGGGGAAGCATGTATGTGGGCCTGGTTGCTGTCTTTCTTTTGTGCTCTATGTCTAATCATAGCTAATGCTCTGCAACTGAGTATCAGGTCCTGTTATGCAAAGCGGAGGAAACACATGGGAACATAAGCGGTCTTCCTCTCCTATTGCAAAGCACTAACCTTGATACCTGTGAATTAAATGTATCTGAGGATGACCTGGGCACCCAGATTTTTCTGTATTTTGGGGCTAAATCAGTGCTAAGCAGGATATTGACTTTCCAAAACACTTGAGTTTTCTTTTTAAACAAATTCACAAGGATGTTTTTGGGTAGGGGCTTGTTAGCTCTGAAAATCCACTCCCAGTTCAAAATCAAACACTAAGTCTTTTAAATTCTTGCTATGGACATATTGTGCTTAATGTACATTATTAATATTTATCTCGATTCCAGATGAATCAAGTATTACCTAGAAATTAAACCTAGGGAACATGTCTATTGAATTACTGTGTGTGTGTACATGTTTATATGTATGTGTAAAGGAGAAAGTAGCTACTACCAGAGATAAATTATTTAACATGATTTTCCTGTATTGTGGAGAGGCAGGCTGAGCCTCATTTTTTGGATTATGATTTGTATTATGAAATGCTTATCAAATGTTTTCCAAAGATTAGTTTAATTTTAATTAAATAAACCTTTCTCAAGAGGAGGCTCCCAACTATTTCTTGTACCCAGAGGCTAACGTACTTGTTGTTTTTAATTATTTTCTGCTGTTACCCAAACTGCTTTGGGTACTCCTGCCCAATTAAATGAAAGGCACAGGTTCCTTATACACAATATGTTTAATATTTAATTTTAATTAAATTAATTAAATTGTTTATTTAATTTTATGTGCATTATTGTGCACAGAATAATGCAAAATTCATGATAGTAAGAATTGGGGTGGGGAGGTGAATCAAAGAGCTTTCAAACAAGCTAATTACAGAGCTTAAAGGAAACTTCCCCTTCATTTCCAGGGGAAACATCCTAACATAAAGCAAAAGCTAAACCTGAACTTTCTCAGCAGCAACCCATGGCTATAGCCGCCGTAGAGTTGTGTGTGTTGGCCTCTTTCATCCTCTGGAGCTTGCCTTGCAATTTGGAGTTGCAGCAGCTGCTCGGCAGAGGAAAGGGTACGTGTGCACGTATGTACATGCTGTTGTCACAGCTCATGCGCCAGTGACATTTTCTACTTTGCTGAACACAGAGTTACCAGCACAGTGCTCCTGGGGAAGGACCCTTTTCTACCCGAAGACATTGGCAAAACTTCCAGTAATGTCTTTCCACTCAGGAGAGGCCCATCCTGTCAGCGTTAAACTGCCTAATCCAGCGCTTAAAAATTCGGAGGCACTTGGTGGAGCTCACCTCTCCGTTGGAAGCAGTTCCTTTCAGGGAGGGGTCCTTTGGTCTGGCTCAGTTTCCATCGTGGTTTGCATCTTTAGGGCACAGTTTCTCCGAAGTGTTTTCGTCTGCACAGTTACAGCCTTTACTGTCTCACTCTAGAGTGCTTGGTTCCCAGGAAATCCGTTCTAACAGAAATATAATGTAGACACCAAAAACAGCCCCCAGAACTCTCGATTTGCTTTGTCATTGCTCCCATCTGAGTTGTCTCTAGAACAATGGGCTCTGGGGCCAAAAGTTTCAAAGTGCCTGAGTTGAGGGAATCCACTGAATTTTGAGGCATTTTATTATCTCCCTTTCCTATTTTCCTGACTTAAAATAATGACATTCTTTCCCTCATGGTCTGGCAATTGGGGCATCTGAGCCAAATTTTCCAAACTTGACCTCATGAAACGGTATAATCACTAAACTTCTTTTCATTTTAGCATTTTGCCCATCTGAGCCACAGTTGAATATTTACACTTATTATCACTCTATAAATTTTTTTTTCCATGGGAGGGGATAGTTTCTTTCTTGGTATCTCCTGCTTATTGAGACTTGTTAACTTTACTTGGTGATAAATAACCTTCAACTTGATTCTCTCAGCCACTGAGAAAAAAAAAAAGAGAGGAAAAAAGGGAAAAAAAATAAATGGAGGTTGTTTCGGTTTCACTAGCCACCTTCCATGAGAATGGAAGTACTAAAAATAAACTCTGTCTTTGTTGTTGTTGTTTGTTTTTTTACCCCTAAGGCTGATTTTGTTTCAGTAGATTAAATATTATCATAAAAGTAGCTGATGATGCAGTAAATTAAAAATCAGGTTGTGGAGTATTTTGCAAAAGCCTTTTTACTTCTGTGGCACTTAACCACTTGGGGCAAACATTAGTTTTAGACCAAAAGCATTTGTCAGGAGGAGTTTTTGCTTCAAATAAGGATTCAGAAAATACAGAGAAGCACAGTTAGCCAAAATGGACCTATTAAAAAAGAGACCCTGAATTTCTACTGTAGAGAGATTAATGTTGGCTCACTACGCATAGAAAAAAATCACTTTCTCCCTCTGCATTTATATTGTGCATCTGTGAGCTTAAAGACATTTTTAGTATAAAACATAAGCCTGGGTAGCTGCAAGAAATGTATCCGAGGACAGATGCAGTCGAATTTGTGGGGCACTGCTGTGTCACCACATTTAGCATCAAATTATGAATTAAACAAGAAGAATGAATAACAAATTAGGATTCGCCTAAGCTTAGCTTTGTGCAGTGGGACAATGAAAATTTATTTGAATGCTATTCCTTGATGAGGTTACAGATTTTCTCCCAACAGAAGATACACATTAATACTGTGGAGACAATTATTGGAAGTTCATTTTCTGTGCACATCTTAGAAACCTTTTCATAGAAATAGAAAACTTCTGTGTAGATTTAGATTTTAGAAAACTCCCTACCCTAGGTAATTTTTCCTATGGAACTTTCAGTATAGGAGTATAGGAATGGTTTGTTAAAAATATTTTGGAGGATGATACCAGAAATGTCAACTTTGAGCGGGGTTTTAGTTTGCGAAATTTTTTTTTTCTTTCTTATGTGTAAGAAAACTGTTAGACTTTGGCTTTTAGGACTCCTGCAACTGGCTAAGAAATGACAGGCTTCTTCCAGCTTGGCTGTTTGTGAAAAAAAGAGCACACTTCCCAAAGCCAATGCACTTTTGAAAGTATAGTCAACTGCTCCTCCTCACCTAACTAGAACCAGGAAATACCGTGTTGTGGCCCTCACTAATGCTTCACCACATGCCGAAATTGGGGTGAAGGAAGGAAGGGTTGTTGAGAACATTAACAACGTAGCAGACAAGTTAGATATACTGAAAGTAATTTCTTATGTTACTGGATAGGGGAGAACTTTTCAAGCCCCTAATTTAACCATGTACATAATCATTCCAAGATTATTCAAGAGACTAAAGAGAGAAACATATAAAGTAGATATAAGGATACCACCTGGATACCTACCTAGGATATTTTAGAAAATTAATCAAAACATAACCCAATATGACTGATGGCTCTTTGCAATGTAGGCACATGTTATACCTAAGTGATGTTGCCTTATTTTTTTAAATAAACTTTTTATTTTTAAAGAGCTTTATTTTTTTATACTTTTTGCTGTCCATGTTCGGTTGTCCTAGCAAAGAGTTTTAGATTTACAAAAAAAGTTGTGAAGGTCTTTTGCCTTATTTTTATTACAGGTATTGCCACTGCCGTAATGTACACGTTTACCTCTTCCGGAGCACGTTGTTGAGAGGCAGAAGGTGTCCCCTGAGGAGGTGTGGCACGATGCAGCTTGCAGACTGTTATCAGGGCTCCTGTCTCCCTGGAGAAAGAGGCAGGGACTTCATGCAAAAGTCAGTTTAGAAAAGAAAACAACACTTCAATGTATTCAAATAGCAGGTTGTGCAAAAAAAAAAAAAAAAAAAAAATAGCTAGTTTTAGTCAAAGGACAAGCTTTGCTTGGATTGTTTTTATATAGGTGACCTTATGGTTTCATCACTTCTTTCTCCAGGCCTGTTTGTTTCTGTAGACAGTCAGTGTTAGCATTCTGTGTCTTTTTCAGTGTCACCTTGGAGATTCTGACAAAAACTGGGACAAACCCCGGAGCCTGGCTTCCTTCCCACCCTGTGGTCTCCCCTTCTGAGTCCAAAGGAGATCCGCTCACCTCCAAGGCCAGCCTGTGCCCGAGTGCCCTAGTGCCGTGCTGTAGTAATTCTGTCCTGTGGCCTTGAGCCCTAAGTAGCTAAATGGGCTTAATTTTTAAGAGTTGGAAGACAGGGAGGCAGAATGGGAGGGAAAATACCCCTCTTGGAAATCAATCTCCGGAATTCACTTCTCCGAGGTCTTAAGTAGATGGAACTGACTGCCTCCTCTTGTCCCCTCACCCCCCACCTGCCTCCATCCCACCGTGCTAATCACATTCAGGCCAAAGGCAGGGACCGGCTACCTGGCTGCAGCCTAGGGGACATTTTATTTTATTTACAGATGAGCTGTTAACCCTTGAAATGTGGATTCATCTGGAAGCTGTGACAGAAGGAAGGCTAGCCCTGTTTTGGCAGCTCCAGCCCAGAGCTGCACTAGGACTTGCCTTAATTAGCTGTGTCGGTGGGAACGCAGGCTTAGGAGGAGGGCCCCCCAGCGTCCTCCCAGCCCTGCCCTCAGCCTGCCCACCAGAGGGGACTCCTTTCACACGTGTGCGGCCGGGGCCTGGCCGCAGAGAGGACTCAGCTCTGGGCTCCTGTGGAACCTGGCTGGTGTCCTTTACCAAGTGGGGCTCCAAGCAACCATCTTGCACCTGGATTTGCCTTCCCAAGTAACGGTTGACCTCTTGAAAGCAATGACTTTGAACACACATGCTCTTATTCCAACAATATTGCAACTGCTCAAAATCTTTTAAGAGCTTCTCTTTTTGGAATTGCCTTTAAGAATTAGTTTACAACTCACATATTCACACACACGCCCCGAGGTAGACACATAAAAGGAGTCTTGTTATTTTATACCCGAACCTCATTCTTGCTCAGAATAGCATTTCCCAGTTTGATCACTCACCTTATTCATCAGACTTGGCTCAGAAGCCTTTGCACTCCTTCCCAAACTCAGATCCTCCCTAAAGGAGGAAATTTCTCCATCACCGAGGATTTTCAAAAGAATGTGCCACAGGCTCCCACGGCACTTCCAGAAGAGGAGTTCTTAAGGTTTTTTTTTTAAAGCATGGCAGTGTAATTGGAATAAATGTATGAGTTCCCAGGGTGTCTTTTTGAAAGGGGACAAAATACATTTGGATGTGAAAGTTCTAGGTTGGTGAAAATTCCAGTTGTGAAACATTATTGCCACCAAACCTTTGGTAACCCACCCTGCCCCACAATAGCAGCCTGGACCTTGCTTCAGTGGGTGATGGTGAGCTAGTGAACATTTTCAAATGACTATTTGTTCGAATTTCAAGGAAGGTAGGGCAGGCTCCTCAGATGCAAATCAAAAGACTGGCTCTAAGGATATTAAAGGCATGTTGAAATGCCCAGGGTGAGAGAACCTGGCAATTGTTATGTCTTTTACCAAACTCTTTCTACCTGGATCTAAGCCTTTTCCCCCATAATATAGATATGTAGACGACAATGACAAATAAAAATGCATTAGCCCTGAACCATGTTCTGAGAATACATTTCTGGTGACAAAAAGCCTTAATCTGTGTGAAACATGCTTTTTTGTTTTGATTCATTATATATATTTTTATATATAAAACATATACATATAAAAGAGCCCAAGGATGTCCACCCTTTCTTCTAGAAACAAGCACAGTAGAAAAGAGCCGGGCAGGAGGGAGAGTAGAATACTAGCTGATAGGCCCGAGCTTGTGAGATCGATAAATCAAAGGTTCCCGGTGCAATTTTGGGGGAGAGAAGCTGATATTTGACATTTGAGCGATGGCATCAATGGAGTCATCACGGGAAAAGCCAGAGCTCGCTAGGCTAGATGTCCCTACACATAAATTGCTGGTTAGCACTGTTTTATTTTGAATTACATTTGCGGGCACTACCGCCTTTCCAGTGTTATCGAGCCCTGCTGTGGGTGGACTCACTTTACGGAGGGAGAACGCAGTGCCCCAGGGAAGGGATGCGTGGGGTGGGAGAATGCTCAGTGGGGTGGGAGGAGGCACCCAGTGTGGCAGGGAGCCCTGGGCTTGGGCAGAGGGGGTGAAGTGGGGCATGAGTGGATGGGGCCACCTGAGGTGAGGCTGCAGGGACTCCCCTTGGGAGGGGTGTGGTGTGGGGGCAACTTGTCCTGGTGGGCCTGACTACCACCTTGGGCTACCAGGCTGCTCTCTTCGGCTCAGGGAACTGTGCTGGGATGGGGAGGCCTGGTCGGGCAACCAGCTGTGTGACCTTGGGTAGGACTCTTGCTGTCTCTGAGTGTGAGCCTATCATTTGCAAAATGAAGTGCTGGAATTAGCTCTGCAATTTCCTACTTGGGGTCCTTGACAGGAGAACCTGGGTAGGAGGCCTTCATGACAAGTCTCAATATTTGAAGGTGATTGCTGGAAGTGTATCTATATTCTGCTTGCTCAGCATGCCCTGGCCAACCAAATTTGACGTGTCCTTGCTATGGGTTGGAGTAGAGCAGCTCACTGTGCTCACAGACACTGTTTCATGGTACCCCAAAGCTCTGACTGGCAGTTACATGTGTCTTTGATTTATAAAAATGGGAAAAGTGATTTATTATTTAATAAATATTTTTAAAGTAGATAGCATTTATAAGATACCTGGCATATTGTTGGCCCTTAGTAAATGGCAATCATTATTATTAATATTATTGGAGCTAATCTAGTTGGCCAAAGCTTTCAAAATGTGGGCTATAGCAGGGGCATTCCATCCTTGATAGGGAAATGGTTGGGAGCCCTGCTGGGGCTGGCTTGCAAGCCCGTGCAGGAAATAATATGGTCTTGGGCTTCTCTGCTGTGGGTTCCTAGTGCCGCAGGCAGGGTGGGCATGGGGGCTCATGGCAACTCCCAGGCATTGAACCCAGAGAGCAGCGTTTCTAACCCTCCTTTCACCTACAGCCAGTCTGTCTCCTTGGCTCCTTCTTATCCTGGAGCTGGCTCAGGCTGCAGATGGACTGGCTGCCCAGCTCTGGTGGGCAGCATTCTGGGAGTGCCCCAGCAAAGCCTGGGGTCCAGCTGCTCAGCTGATCACTGACAGGGGGTTGCATACTTTGTTGGGGATAGAGATGGGGCTATGGAGAGACCCAAGACTTAGAAGGGACAGTGAGTTTCACGTCTAGTTCATGGAGAGGTTTGGTAGACACTTGCTTGATTGCTTTCTTAGAATTTTATGCCACACATCATAATAAAAATACCATTTATTGATTGTTTCCTATTTGCCCCACACTCTCCTCAGCTATGTGCATGTATTATCTCATCGTGTCCTTATAACAGTTCTTTAGGGTGCACCAGTATTTCCATTTTATGATTTCAGACATTGATGCTCAGAGAGGCTAAGTAACTTTCTAAAGATTACACAGCTAGAGAGTTGCTGAGCTGGAAATTAAAGCCTATACTCTTTCCAAATATTAACAATGCACTTCTAGATGATAAAATGTGCTACAGTATGAAGCAGGCAAACATTAATAAACTGCTGAAGATTTATAGAGTGAATGGTAATCCTGGTGGGCTTCCAGGAAGAGGAGAGTTTTGAGTTGTCTCTTTTTTTTTTTTTTTTTTTTTTTTTTTGAGGCAGAGTCTGGCTTTGTTGCCCAGGCTAGAGTGAGTGCTGTGGCGTCAGCCTAGCTCACAGCAACCTCAAACTCCTGGCTCAAGCAATCCTCCTGCCTCAGCCTCCCAAGTAGCTGGGACTACAGGCATTCGCCACCATGCCCGGCTAATTTTTTGTATATATGTTAGTTGGCCAATTAATTTCTTTCTATTTTTATAGTAGAGACGTGGTCTCGCTCTTGCTCAGGCTGGTTTCGAACTCCTGACCTCAAGCAATCTGCCCACCTCGGCCTCCCAGAGAGCTAGGATTACAGGCGTGAGCCACCGCGCCCGGCCTTGAGTTGTCTCTTGAAGGAGAAAAGGGATAGGGAGCAGGGGATGGAGGCAGAGGGTGTGGACTGGTCCTGGGTGCCATGTGTAAAGGGGAGAGGAGAGTTGGGGTGGTGGTTCTGGGGTGATGGCAAAGGTGAGCCCCTGTGGGAGGTCGGGCTGGGAGTGACGTGATCATAGTCCCTGCTCTGGGGACAGGTGACAGGTGTGTGACCTTGTGTAGGCCCCTATTTCTTTTCCACACCTTTGGGTCTGCTTCTGCTTTGGCCTCCACCGCCCTCCCTGCCGCAGTGGCAGGGGCCGCGGCAGCTCTCCTGCTGCGTAGACGGCAGTCAGGCCCCAGGAGAAACTGGCAAAGGGTTGGCTTCCCTCCCTCCCTTGCTTTCCTCTGCCTTTGGTTCCTTTCTCTCTCCCTCCTTTTTTTCTTTCCTCCTAATATTTGCTTTTTAAACTAGAATTTGAGTAATAATTAAAATGTAGGTTAAAATCCACCCATAGTGTAGTCCCACTTCTCTACTGTGGAGCCGACCTGTGTCCACCACCCTTCTGCTCCTGTCCCTTTGCCCATGTTGTGGTTACACAGTTGTGAACACCGGGCACATACAGCCTTAGGTCTTTTTGTCTCTCTGGAGACATTGGCATGAGAACACGGCTTGTCGGCATTGCCCTTGTGATGACAAAATCATGAGTGGCCACCCAAGTCCCGTGGGGCTGGGGGTGCCCGGACAGGTAGATGCCACCCACTATGGCTGCATTTCTTTTCTAGTTGCTTCATTTCTGGGGACTCCCTTATAGCTGACATTGTCACTGGGGCCATGGGAGGGGAGCAGGGCCTGGGG
Source organism: Microcebus murinus (assembly GCF_040939455.1). Taxonomy (NCBI): domain Eukaryota; kingdom Metazoa; phylum Chordata; class Mammalia; order Primates; family Cheirogaleidae; genus Microcebus; species Microcebus murinus. The sequence goes on from NC_134111.1 coordinate 11,490,902, forward strand.
ACTGTGTGGACAGAATGCCAAGGGGTTGGGGCTGCCTGGGGTGAGGGGACAGGGCATAAGCCAGGGACAGGCTGACTGACAAGGTGCCTCTGGTGCCCTATCTGGCAAGGGGAGTCAGCAGAGACCGCGAGCGCGGGATGGGCTGCCCGAGGACGTGGGTGTAGATCAAAGCCCTGCTGGTGACCTTGGGAAGGTCTCTTGACCTCTCTGAGCCTTGGATTCTCCATCTCTAAAGTTGGGTTGCTGATATCTATTTCTTGAAACTGTTACGAGGATTAACTGAGATACTGTTTGTAAAGTGTCTAGCATTCAACACACATTAGTTCCCTCTCCCTCTTTCTCCTTTCAGATGGTCTTGAGCTCCTTGGAGACACTGAGGGACGGAAGCATCTCTCTAGCAGGAGGCCTTGGCCACCGGCCGAGCGAAACGATGGCCAGCCCATTATTCGACAGCTACTCAAGACCCCCGGGATCACGGCACTCACGGTCTGGTCTGGAGAAGACCAGTACACAGGCAAACACAAGGGTAAGAATCTCCTGTAACGGTGAGCACTGTGAGAGGACAGCAGATATTCAGACTGAGGAGTCAGTGGTGATGGCTGAATTGTATATGGAACACCTGGCAGGGCACTTGGAAGGAATGTGGGGCCAGAGGATTTGTCTCAAAGCAGTTTTTGCTTGAGTTGGGTGTTTATTTGGTGGTGGCTTTGGGGGTGAGAGCTATTATGGATTTTATGGCGAGAAGAAGCTAATGTGAGCTCCCCCAAAGCCCATTCCCTGGCGCCAACACTGGGGAGGGGATGATGTGTAAGCCACGTTTTGCGAGATGAGAAGTGATCAGGCGTGTGAAGCTCTGGGGCAGGAGGTTTGTACCCAAGGGCTAGAGTGTTGCACCCATGAGCAGCTGTGGGCCAGGATTTAATTTTCAGTGCATGGTAGTCACTGAAGGGCTTCGAGTAGGGCTGGGATGACGTGATCTGTTTTATGGTTTAAATATTTATACATCATCCTTAGAACTGATAGGAAGAAATTTGTATATAAAAAGAGGAGAATATTTTAGATTAAGTGGCGAGTTTGTGCAGTAGAACTTGTGACCAGGCATATCTGGGAATGTCATGTAGGCTTGGATTCATTGGAGAAATAGGTGTTGAACTGATAGAAGATGAACCCTGATAGTACATGGCCACCACGTTATGACCAATGAGAGACTTGGAGACATGATTAAGAAGGAGGAGACACCCTAGTTGTGACATTTCTGTGACCATGAGGGGAAAAGGGAGAAGCCTGGACAGAGGACAGTGGCTGAGGTGTGGGGGCAGGGATGTCGGGGCAGTGCTCTGTAGGCCACCTGGGCATTGGACATCTCTCTTCCTTCTCCCTGGTTTGCCCTCCCTCCCCCTGGAGTCTATGACCTATGTATCTGTAGACCCCCCAGGCCTCGTGGTGGCATACCTTCTCCCATGGCTTCCATGAGTTTGGTTGGCTTCCACTGTTGGTCCTTTCAAGGGTCCTCCCTGCCCCTTGCCCTATCAAGAAGGACGGGGCCTTCTCAGCAAGGTGGGGTGCATGGGGTGAAGAGCACATGGAACAAGAAGTGCAGCTGGGTGGTTCAGCCCCACTGTGACTCTCTCAGGGTGAGTGTAGGTCCATCAGCTCAGCCAGGTCCGTGAACACATCCAGACGTTTCCACCTGCTCCAGCACATGTACCTTCTTGCCCCCATGCAAACTCCCACCTGCATCACCACACACATGGGCCTGGTGCATCAGACCTGCAGTCCACGGATGCCTGCACATGTTTGCTGACAACCACATGAACCTGTGCATGACACCTCCCCTGCTGGGTTCACATCCCAGCCCCGGACGCAAAAGAGGGCAGGTGCAGAAGAGCCTCTGTGACCAGGGCCCTCTGAGGACCAGGCTGGGCACACATACTGTCCACAGGGCTCACGATGTAAACCCGTTGTTAACTTCCACCCCAGTGCACCAGTGCTTTTGAGACTTCGGCTTATGACCCATTCATGGGTCATGAAAGCAATTTACCAGGTAGCAAACAATTTTTATAAAAAGTGACATAGATAAACTTGAGTAAGATCAGGTAGAAAATATCAGCATATGCCTGCCCCATGCAGTAAGGGCTAGGCAAAACTACGCGAGACTCCTCCCCACCATATGCAGTAGATGTGTTAATATTTATAATATAATTGATATTTATAATATTTATAATATAATTATATATAATATAATTTATAATATAATATAATATTATAAATATAAAATTTATAATATTTATAATATAATTGATTGCAGCGTTAATATTTTTGTTGTTGTTGTTGTTTTAGCTATAGCATGTAGTAAGAAAAAAATGCTTGGCAAGCTGCACAAAGCCGTAGTCTAGCACTGTGATGGGCAGTGGGGAGAAGGCCTTTCCCTTTCCGTGCCCTCAGGGAGCCCGGGCCTGCACCCAGCGGTGGAGTGTGGCCTGGAGGGGCCCTGACGAGGGGCCAGAGGGCTGAGGCTGGTGCTGAGGGAGAGGTTCGGAGGTGCCTATAAACCAGAATGGGCGGGACCCGCGCAGCAGGGGCCGAGGCTCCTTCACAGTTTAGGGTTTGGGCAAATGAGGCCAGGAACTTGTCTCTCGTGGAGGTTGACGGTGAGATTTGTTGCAGACATAATGAGTGTGAGGGCAGGTGGGACTCCTGGTTGGAGACGGCCCTGGGCGGCCTGGGAAGAGTTTAGGGGAGAGTGTGGCCAGATTCGGGGTCTGTCGCCCAGGGTGGGAGTGAGAGTGAGCCTGTGGGTAGGGGTATGGAGGAGAAGAGGCCCAGGAGAGAGCCCCTGGGAATCTGCCAGGAGCAGAGGCGGAGGGGGTAGGGAAGCTGTGACGGACAGATGGGAGGGACAGTGTGCTGCAGGCAGAAGCGGGAGTGGGCGCAGGTGCAAGGGGAGGAGGCATGGCCTGCCGTGTCCTGTGCGGTGCTGAGCTGAGACCCTAACTGGGGAGAAGAACGTACCAGACCTGAAGCACGAGAGAAGAGCTGGGAGCGGAACTTCATGCTGCTGACTCAGTGGGCCAGTGAGCCTCGGAGACCAGCGAGCAGTTTCCACGGTGTGACTCTGAGATGATCAGAGCCATAAAGGAGGAGAGAGACGTGGGGACAGAGGGTGTGTTTAGAGGTGGACGGGCACCGCTGAGACAGCTGGAGACCTGCCTCCCAGCTCGGACCGGCAGGAGGTCCCCTCACCCTCTGTGGGCCTTCTTTCCTGACCTAAAAAGGAACAGGACAGCACTAGAATAATCTCTCGGACCTCTGCCTTCTCTAAAATTCCTTGAGACCATTTGTGAAATGGGGTTAATCATCCTTGCCCTGCTTCCTTCCTCACAGGAGGACCCCTCTAAGAACCATCTAGAACCACCCAGAGCAAAAGTATTAAGATTCTAGTTGTTAATAATTAGGTTCAAAAGGGCCCTCAGGGGCCTGAGCTAGGGAGATAATTGCTGAATTTCCAGTTGCCTTTCTGGAACTACCTTCTCCTTCCTCCTACTTCCTGGCCCCTACCATACCCCATTCTCAGAATCATGGGTGGGAGCTGGTAAAAATTGGGAGGTAGGGCAGAGAGACAGAAACTCATTAATTGGCTGAATAATTGTTGTGCCCTACTGGGTGCAGATCTTCTGTTTGCTGCGATGCTGGGGTTACCATGGAGACCAGGATGCAGGACTGGCCCTGAGGGCTCCCAGCTGCTGGTGCACAGCAGAGCCGCCCCTGGAGCTTTTAAAATCCAGATGCCACCGGCTCCATGCTAGACTTGCCAAACTCAAATCTTCAAAGATGCAGCCATGGCACGGGTCTGCTTAGAAAGCCCTATAGGGGATTTTGTTGCACGTGGAAAGGTGAGGACCACTGAATGGGAATAGAGAATTAGTCCCCTAAGACAGAGTGATAACTGGGAGAAGAAGTGAATGGTAGGAGCTGGGACAGAACTGACGGACACCCAGAGTGGGAGCACCTAAGGCCCCAGGACAGGGTGCTGTCAGGGAAGACCCTGTCAGGGACAGGGACCCTGACAGGTGCTGTCGGGGAAGACTCTGAACGATGCAAAGGCAAGGAGGCTTCCAGCGAGTGGCCGTGTGCCACCTCACAGGCCCCTGCATGTACAGCACGCAGCCTGGGTGGGGAGTGCACCCAGTAGGCAAGTCCACCTGAGAAAGTCCTGCTGGACGACCCTCTCTTTTCACAAGAACTTGGGCCAGCTTCCATCACGAGACTGGATGTGTTCCGTAGGAAACAAGTTCTGGTTAGTCATGGTTCGTGCAAACAAGGGAGGCAATCACATTAATCGGGGTCAGGCTGGGAGGGGGCTTTTCTCAGATTTCAGGAGGGCCAGGCAAGAATGAATGGATTAATAGCAACAGCAGCCATTTATCAAGCCTTCACTGTGGGCCAGCCTCGCCTGCACTGTTGCTGGCCATTGCGGAGCAGGTACCGTTTCCTCCACTTTACTCAGCAGCTCAGAGAGATGGAGTGACTTGCTTAAGGACACACAGCAAGTCAGCGGCAGAGCTAGGACTTGGGTCTCAGTCTCCCCAGGCACAATAGTGGCTGCCTCTGGGAGCTGAATCCCTGACCCATATTTTTGAGAGATCTTGGACAAGTTCCTTACACTCTCCATGTCTCAGTCTCCTCATCTTTAAAGAGGCCAGGCTGATGGAGCCTCACTGGGAGGGCTGTTCCGAGGTCTCAGTGAGCAGTGCCTGCATGTAGTGAGTGCCTGGTTGGTGGCAATGAGAAGGCCACTGCTGTGAATTGAGCACCCTGTACCACCTGCAGGCAACAGGTATGAGGGACTCAGATTTGCCAGTGCTAAGACTGACCACCTCACTCTGAAATTCTGGAATGGATTTTGAGTCTTGACTTCTGGAAACACAGCTGTTGTCTTAGTATCAACCTCCCGGAGGCAGGGGGATTATCCCTTTGACCTTCCTGAGCACCCACTTGCTCAGCCCCGTGGCTGAGGCAGGTGCGGGATTACCAGCCTCCTGTCTTGTCTGGGGTGGCATTAGCCCCATCAGGAGGACAGACTGGCGTGTAAGGCTTTGTGGGACACTGTGATGGAAAAACAAGCTGGGCTGTTGTGGGAGGCTGCTGGCCAAGGGTTACCTGCCCTAGCGGCAGACAGGAGAGCGAGATAAAACTCCGGAAGTGGCAAATTCTCTGCAAGTACTCAGCTGGAAAGCTCCTTTGATGGGATTTCAAAGGCCTGTGTGCAGGGGCAGCCACCGTGCAGGGTGCAGGGTGCAGGGCCTGTTGGAGGCTGCCAGGGCATTGCTGGGGAGCCAGGCACAGCCTTGCAGGCAGAACTGCAGCCCAGCCAGGGAGGCTGGGAATTCCTGCGAAAACGAGCTTGACCGTGGCAGGTGGGGTGTGTATTGGGGGGTGAGGGTATAACATTATGGCAACCCGTCCTTGGAAAGGCCCATCCTGGAAGCCTAGTGAAGCTGTAGGGAAGTGAAAGCTAGGAGACAAAAGGCTGAAAGGGACCATGCCAGTGTCCATGGGCATGGTTCCTGGCTAGGACCAAGACCTCTGCACCTCTGGGCCTGCTGCAGGTGGGAGGGGACCAAGCCCAGGGCAGGCCTGGGTGGCTGGCTGGGTTGGGAGGCTCCTTCTGACAGAGCTTCCTCCATGCTGTGGGCTAAGCCAAAACAAACAAGCCCCCCAAAACCCACAGCTGGTCACTTTTCTCTTGTTAGGGGATCCAGATGGATGGGGTGGATCCAGGGGTGATAATCCAGAAAAACGTCATTTTAACCCACCATGGAAGGCAAAGGTCTTCTAAAATCCCAAATTATTCAGGCTGTGTGGCCACAGTGCCGATTTTTACTCTGCCCATTCAAAATAGTAATGGTTTTCTGCCAGAAGGCCCTGGGGCCATGCTTTCTCAGTACCTGCTGACGTGTAGATGGTGCCCAGGGACTGAAGCCACTGAGCAGCCACTGAGGGCCAAAGGACATTTCAGGTGCCACGGAGGACACCAGGCAACATAGATGAAGGCCACACCCATCAGAGAACAAGAGTGCACACCGCCACGTAGCCACGGTGGTTTAACGTGATCGGTATCGACAGTGATCAACTGAGGCCAGTGTCTGTGAGCAATTAGTGTGTGCAAGACACTGGTCCAGCTTATTTAACTCACGTGCGAATATGGGGTAGGTGGAATTATTCACTCTGTTTTACTAAGGTTTACCAAGATTACTTGGATAACTGCAGAATCATGCTTTGCTGCCCAGTATATGGGTTATGCTCAGGCCTGGGGACATCGAGGGTGGCCTTTGCCCCCATTCATGCTGTGTGTGGACTGTCACCTGAACCCAGGTCTTTCAACCTGATCCACAGGCATTTTCTGCTGGTTCTTAGTGCCTGGGTGTCCTTGGATCCCCCAGGCTCCCTAGGCCCCGTGGCTGGCATCCCGGGCATGCTCTGCCTGCCACCATTTGTATCCTTGCCAGTGTCCCAAGGCCAAGGATGGAGCTGGACTGCAGGGCCTCCTCAGAGAGACCTGAGGTCTGTGGTCAGCACAGCACGGGCCTTGACCCCTGAAGCCACGTGACCTTCCAACCCCCTCTTGCCAGGCCCTATGACGGGTTCAGACCTCCTCAGTGGCTTTGAAACCTTTTAGGCCTTTGTTTAAACAGCATCTTATTCAAAAGCTCCATTCGGCGCCAGGGGCCCTGGTCCGGCCGAGGATGGAGAGCCCCTTGCGGCCTGGCAGCCAGCCCTGTCAGGACACTGTGCAGCCACACCTCAGGCCCCTCGGCTCCTTGGAGCACATCTGAAATCCTTTGGAAACAAAATACCTTTTGAAGTCCTGTCAAGCCCCAGCACCGTGTGATTCAGGCTCCTCAGGGGGACACTTGCCCTGGGGAGAAACCTGGGCACCTAGCAGGGGCGTGCCCCTGGGTCCGGGCCCACGGTGGCTGATGGGCTGTTGTGAGGAATAGGGAGGCTGGAGGTGAGAGGGAGGGGGACGTCATCTGCAACCCTCTGGCCTTGTCTCACGCAGCAAGCCAGTGTTTTTCTCTCTCTTAGGGGTATTGGGTTTAAGAGAAATAGTGCCTGCAGAGCGCTTAGCCTGGTTCCCGGCATGCTGCACGCATGCAGCAACCATGCCTGTTTTTAGCACAGCTCTGCGAGGGGTATGTGAGGCAGGTCTGTGACATTGAGCTCCTGTCCCAGGCAGGGCCAGCTGGCTGTCCACCAGAGCTGCTGTGCCCTCGGGCTGCCCTGCTCGGGCAGCTCCCCGGCCGCCAGCACTCTGACCTGCTCACTTCTCTGTCCCCAGCACCCCCCTTCCCACCCAGGCCAGGGCATTGAAAACATCACCATTTCAACAGAGCATTTGGGTGTCATCGACTTATCTATTTCTAATCCAAAGGAGTGACTCTGAAGGTGGACATGTCTGGCCAGCTCAAAGGGCATGTGAAGGTTATGTTTTGCATAGATTCCAACATCCTTTAAATGATGTCACTGTCTAAGTGACAGGCCTTCGCCATGAGCAGAGGAGGGGGTTTGCTATTTGGTTGGGGACAGGGGTTTTTGACATCAGAAACGTCACTTTTTGGCTGTGGGTTGGGACAGGAGGGAAAAGGAGCTTCTTACACCCAGACTAGGAGCTTCTTTGGGAGGGTGAAGAGGAATTCTTTGACTAAAACAAGCCATTCTCAAAGCCAGGGAAGGAGTTCTTTGTCTCCACGGTAGCTTGCTGGGCACAGGCAAGAACTAGAATTTTCCCAGGGGGGGATGCAGACCAGCCGAGGAAATCGGCATTTGTCCAGAAGAGCACGATGCAGTGCCCGCCATCGCCCAGGTCCCTTGGAGCCTGTAACCTGACCCCACACCCCCAAATCTATATTTTTATGTTATCCAGGTAATTGAAAGCAAAAGTAGATATCTTTCTACATGATTATAGATATTTTGTCTGGTTTATCTTTCAAAATATACAGCATAGATCCAAAGAGTGACTCCAGAGGCAAAGCCGGGCTTCTGTGATGCTCCTCGTGTAAGGGGGTGTGTGGAGGTTGGGCAGGGAAGGCTGAAGTTAAGTGCTGTGCTCGGTGACTCAGATTCCTGTCTGCTTCCTGCCTGAAGCCTTGTGCTCCAAAGGCCAGAGAGTGTTGGGTTTGAACTCAGTCCTGCCACACGGTGGGTGGTGGCAGAGGCTTGCCCAAAAGACAGGGACAACAGTCTGTGGCTCAGGGAAGGCAAGGCCCTTGTGTGAGGGGGAAGCCTTTTGCACCTGTGTCTAGCAGCAGTGCCCAGGAGCAGAGTGGGCGGCAAGACCCCAGACTCAGGGGGATCTGGGAGCTACAGGAAGCGTTCAGACAGGGAGCTTACACAGCATCTAGTCTACCCCTCATCCCACAGGCCAGGAAGCCAAGATTCAGAGCTGAATTTCTGGCAATATGAATTTTAGCAGTTGTAATAAATATCTCTGATTTTTTTTTTTTTTTTTTTTTTTGAGATGGTCTCACTCTGTTGTTGCCCAGGCTGGAGTGCAGTGGGCATCATCATAGCTCCCTGCAACCTCAAACTCCTGGGCTCAAGCAACCCTGCCTTAGCCTCCTACCTCTGATTCTTTAGAAGAATATTGACATCCCCAAACACAATTGTGTTTTATTAAGAAACTGACAGCATGGGACAGGGTTGAAACTAGAATCTAGGCTATAAGAAAGGGCACCCATTGGCCGGGCGCGGTGGCTCACGCCTGTAATCCTAGCTCTTGGGAGGCCGAGGCAGGCGGATTGCTCAAGGTCAGGAGTTCAAAACCAGCCTGAGCAAGAGCGAGACCCCGTCTCTACTATAAATAGAAAGAAATTAATTGGCCAACTGATATATATATATAAAATTAGCCGGGCATGGTGGCTCATGCCTGTAGTCCCAGCTACTCGGGAGGCTGAGGCAGAAGGATCGCTCGAGCCCAGGAGTTTGAGGTTGCTGTGAGCTAGGCTGACGCCACGGCACTCACTCTAGCCTGGACAACAAAGCGAGACTCTGTCTCAAAAAAAAAAAAAAAAAGAAAGGGCACCCAGGGAAAAAAAAAACAAAAGCCATAAACTAAATAAAATGAGAAACTGGGAAAAATGCTTGCAATTCATCACACCAGAAAAGAGCCAAGATCTTTAATATCTAAAGAGCCATTATGAATGAATAAGGAAGGGACCAACAATTCAACGGAAAAATTGATAAAAGGCTACGTATTGCTTATAGGATAGGACATTCATATGGCTTCCAAACATTTGCAAAGTTTCCCAATCTTTCACCCATTTGATTGGCAAAAATCAAACAGTTCCTTATTACCAAGTGTTGCCCAGGGTGTGGGGAAACAGTACATTTACATACTGTCGGTGGAAGTATGAATTGATGGAAAATGATTTGCCCGTAACTATCAAAATGAAAAACACACATTCCCTTGGGCCAGCCATTTTACCTCCAGGGAGTTTTCCTGTGTGTATGTTAGCATGTCTGCAAAGAAACCATGTGTAAGGATATGCACTAAAGCATTGGGAACAGCAAAGGAGTTAAGAGTCTAGTAGTCAAGGAGCTACTGAGCTAGAGGACTTGTTAGATACATTATGGTATATCCATCTAATAAAATATTACATAGCCATTAAAAAGAATGAGACAGCAATATGTATGGGTATTACATAATCCCTAATATATGCCGTCAAGTGAAAAAAAGTAACTGCAGAACAAATGCTGCCATTTGTCTAAACAACAGATGCATGTATGCATGTATGTGCATACATACATGTGCACATATATTTATATATGCAATTGCTCATATATGCACAGATTATCTTTGGAAGGATACATCTACAAAAAGTAGTGGCAGAGACTGCTTCTGGAAAGGAGACTGGGTGGGGGAGGGAGGAAGGCTGGAGGGAGGCTTTTCACTCTGTGGTCTTTTGTCCCTTTTGAATTTTGTATCATGTGCTTATATTCCTGGTTTAAAAAATGATAAGTGTCCAATAAAGCTATCTGAGATTCAGTGAGGAGGGTCTCCCAACCAATCTCACGCTGTAGAGGTGATGTTGTGGGTGGCCCTAGGTGACAGTGGCACCGATGAGGCTGGGGCCTGAGAATGAGGCTTCGGAGGAGGCAGGCTCAGCTGTGAGCCAGAGAAAGTCTGGAGCATGGCAGGTCAGGCCACTTGGAAGGTCTGGGGACCCCCAAATACACTGGAAATAAAACGGAGCATTTGAAGCACCAATGATTCTGAAAACTAATGGCTAATTGGGGCGAACCGCAAGCCCATTTTGGATGATCTGTTTGTCTGACTTCTTCCCCTGTCCCCACCATAAGGTCTGTTGGGACAGGGACGGTCTTGTGTAGCCTTTCGCAGAGTCTGTGCTGACCCGTCTGAGGCAGCAGCATCTGCAGGTGCTTCTGAGGGAGGGGGTGGAGTCAGCTGGCTGCTGGCTTAGGTGGGTGTTACTGACATGGCTGTGTTCTCTGAGGTCAGGTCTACTCGAGCAGGTGGCTTAGCATGGGGTCACGCTGACCTGGGTGTGAGTGTGAGCTCTACAAGTAGGAAGGCTGAAGTGCCAGTTTCTGCCCAGCACAGCAGGCATAATCATATCGGCCTTTCGGGGCTGTCATTAGGCCTGGGCGGGATGACAGGTGCAGCATTCTTGGCCCCTCCTACATGCTCTCGTTGCCTTGGCTCACTAAGGCCATGTGGTTGGACTATGGCAGACGGTTACATTAATTAATGGGCTCTAGGCAGGCAACCTTGGTTTGAATCCCAGCCCTGCAAGTTATAGGCTGTGGGACTTAGGGTAATTTACTTAACCTCTCTGTGTTATGTTGTCTGTAAAATTGGGTTAACGACAGTTCATAGCTCATATAGGGCTGTTGTGAGGATGAAAATGAGGTATATGTAATGCTGTAAAGCACTTAGCATTAAGCTCAACTTGGAGTAAATAATCAATAACATTAGCTATCATTCTCATCATCATTATTATTTACAAACAACTTGATAAATCTAGTTAACCAATTACTGATCTCAAGTTTGGTTACCAGGTTTCTGATTTTTTTTTTTCCGCACGCAGTGAGAGCTGCTGGAATTGGCCTTTCCAACGTGGGCAGCTTATGCTTTCTGGAGATACAGGTCAGGCAAATGGGCAAAATGCACCCAATTAGACTCACCCCGTCTCCCGGGAAACTGCATCCCATCTGGCAGTGCCCGTGTGGGACCAGGTTGGGAAGGAGTCGGGAAGGGCTTATTTCGAAGAAATAAAAAATTCTGCACAGCTCAGAACGCGGGGCGTTTGGAGCAGTGTTAGAAGCAAACAAAAATGAAACCCAGAGGACCTCCGTGGAGGGTAGAGGCAGTGTCTGGATCGCGGGGGAAACTATGAATTTTTCCGAGATCTGAGTACAAAGGAAAGGGAGGCTGCGTCTGGGAAGCTGCAGCATTTTGGCTCTCTTTCCAGGAAAGAAACATTATGGAAATGGGGGGAAAAAGAGAGTGTAGGCAATTGCAGAGGTTGGAGAAACCGGGTCTGAGGGGGCTTAGCCAAGGCAAAAGAATTCCAAAGGGGTGCCAAGGACACCATGGAACCCATTATTGAAATAATGTCAGGATGGAGATTTACTAGAGGAATTTAATAACAAAAATAACTCACTCAGCCTCTCCTCCCAAATTAGATGGTATACCTCCACAGCACGATAATGAGGAGAGGAAATGGATGGGAGATAGTCAATGCAGGATACATATGTCGATTTTTTAAAAATAAGCACAAGCAACATATCCCATAAAAAGGACACACAGACCTAGTGGGGGCCTCCTGCCCCTTGACATTTTATTAGTACTGGGTGTAATCGATTGCTTTTTGATAGGGAGGTTCCATAAAACATGTTTCCGTTCTGTGGACAGACTAGGCTAAAACTCAAAGGAGAAAGCTGCTCCTCCCCAGGCCTGCCTCCTGCTTTTGGGTATTTTTGAGACAGAAGCAGGAAGGGTCCTTCACTGCATGTTCCTGGCATACGTCTGTATACGTCTCTTGCACAGTCACTTCGATCCTGATGTGTTTGCCGGGATAGCACATGGGTTTTCGAAATCGGCTTAACCCAAAAGCCCTGGGCTCCCTGCCTGCGTTCTACTGACTCAGAATTTAGTCGGAGGCCACTTTTCACAGAGCAGGGTGACGCTGGGCCAGACCTCTGGAGGTGTGTGGTCAACTGGGAACTGTGGCCGACCCCAGCAGCACCCAGCCTGGGCCCTTCGCAGCAATCAGAGCCCCCTCAGCCTTGGATCATTCCAGAAGCACAACTGAACCTCAGCACACCCCTGGCATAATAAGAGAAGAAATCAAAACAGGATCTAGGTCCAACCCGAGACTTAATTATGATGATTATTTTTTATTTCGCCACCATGAAATTTCAACCCTAGGATGGCCAAAAGCCGAAGGCCGCACACTCTGGAATCTGAAACCTATTTTGTAAGCACTTCCCTCCCAGCCTCCCAAAGTTTAAATATTAATTTGCCTGTAATTGGCGGAGAAAACAAACAGGCAATTAAAAACGCTACAAAGCTGACTTTCTCCTTCCTCTGCTCTCCCCTCCCTTTTCATTTCGCTGCCGCCTAGAACTGGCTCTAAGACAATGGGACCCCGAGCGGTGTGGAATTCTAAGCCTGGGCTTGCCTTAAAGCTACAATATGGATTTAATTTATATGCAAATGCAAGCAATAAAAAGGCAGACACTGTAGAAATTATAGCCCCCCCCCCACCTTTTCTTAGGAGATGCTCAAACCCTTTCTCTCCTCTTCCAACTAAGACCTAATTATTATTGGTTCCTGCCACCTCCTCCCTCTCCTGCCCACTCTGGGTGTAAACTGGGCCATTTAAGGAAAACACAGAATATTGGGCACAAGAGAAGGCGCATCAGGATAATTTCACAGTCTGACTCCCTCTCTGTCCCCCACCTCTCCCCTTCTTCCTCCTCCCCACTGGCCTGCTGGGCTCTCCTGTTGACCAGTAGAACGCAAAACTGATCAAAGCCAGCCGGAAGCCTTAAGTAGGCCAAAATAGGGGCTAAAGTATGCTAATAGAGGAGCTAAATATACTTTAATCCTGTTATAATACAAGGTAACTTAGAGGCAGGGAAAGGGCCCAGTGGCTTTGGCAGGGGGCGGAGGGGGGCTGGGGACCCCTGTGAACCCTGAATAGAAGTGGCTTCCTATTCTTTCTCTGGCTGGGGGTGGGGTGGGGCCTTCCTCCTCAGATGCTCTCCCCAGCTCCGCCTGCCCCGTTTACTGAGTGTCAACAGTTGGGTGAGCAGGACTTCTCGGCCCTTAGATCAGCATCCTGTGACCTTCCACATTGAAGCGCACACCATTCAGCCAAGCCTTCCAGCTGTTGTCTGAATGATGGGGGCTTTTTCCCCCTCAGAGTAGGGCATGGCTTAGGAGGACACTAGGCAACAGTTTTAAATCATGTCCTCACCACCACCCAGCTCGCCGTGCAGAGCCTGCCTCGGTCTAGCTGCTGAGGACAGATTTCGGGCAGAACAGAGCAGGCCTCAGAAGAGAAGCAGCCTCTCTGCCCAGCCGCAGGGCAAGGGCCTCAAGCAAGCCAGCCCCTGCCTCATTTTAGAGGGTGGGGAGGAGCCCATGGCGCGTGTCTGACGCTCACTGAAGTAGGAGCATGGGTCCTTGGCCCCCCATCTCTCTCTGGGCTCTGGGGCTTGGAGGTTCTGCTGGGGCTTGGGATTCCAGAATGTCAGAGAAGCAGTTCTGGTCGGGTTCTCCCTTCTGGGCTGGTGTGTGGACCCGGACGGTGGCAGAGGAGACTGATGTCATCTCGCAGGCAGCCGACTGCCGGGTATCAGAAGGTTAGAAACAAAGGTGACACCGAGGCCTGCCCCCACCATGGGGCTCTAGTCTGAAGGAGAGTGGGGGAGGTGGTCCTGAATGTCTCCCCGTTAAGGAAAAGTTACATACCGGATATATTAAGTAGTAATGGTGTATTCTGAGTCTGACTGGTTTCATGAGAACATCAGTGTACCCTCCAAAATGCTGAGACAGTGACACGGGCAAACAGAAAGGAATTCAATCCCCACAGAGTATGTTTTGTTTGAATTCAGGCACCGCGCTCTCTCTTTTTCTCTCTCTCTCTCCTTTTCCTCTTCTCTTTTTCATTCTGAGTTCCTCTTCCTCTCTGCCTTCCTCTTTGCACCCCAGAAGCCCCCACTTGAACGCTATAAGCAGCAGGATCCTGCTGACATGGTGTGCTTGTGGGTTGTTGATCGTGCGAAGTTGGCCAGAAAGTGTACGAACAATTAGCTCCGGAAAACCCGGCATTGAGCTAAGAGATTTTTTCTATCTTTGCCCCGTGCCCCTAACCAGGCCTCAGTTTCCTGGTGTGTGAAATGAAGGGGTTGTGCACGGTGGTCCCCAAACTCCTCCACGGGGGTCTCTGAGAGTCCAGGTGGCCGTCTGTCCAGCAGTATCTGCAGCAAACGCACGTGGATTGGAAGGGCTGGGGACACAGCAGGCGCTGAATTCGTGCCTGGTGTCGCTGCATGAACTGCATCACCCAGGAGTGCAGAGAAAAATGGCCTTTTCTGGGGAAAATAACACACAGGCTTCAACGTAAGAGAGACTAGGATTTGATTCTGGCTCCAACACTTCCTGGCATTGTGATTTGGGGCAAAAATCTTAACTTTTTCACACACAAGTTATTTAATCTGCAAAATGGGGGCAAGACTGACAGTCTCCTGGAGTTGTAAGGGTCAGATACCTGTGAAGTTCCTGACATGGCGCTCATGCCAGCCTGTCAAGTACCTACTGAGCATTAGCTCTTGTTACTGCTAAACTGAGGACTCAGGGGCCACTTTTATGTTATCAAAGGAAAAGTCCGTTTCTGTGGTTTCAATACTTATTTATTTCAGCAAGAGGAAAATGCAACTGTCTACCTGAAGCCAGTTCTGAGTGATCCTCTTCCCCCATCCTTTTTTCCTACCTAAGGTGAGGGCATCCGTGTTAAAATCTGGCTTCGGAATTAATGCCGAGGTCCTTGCTCCTGACACTGATCGAAGGTTCTCTCCCATTCTCCTCATCTCTGCTCTGCCTTTGCTTTAAAATATCTTCCTTAAGTCCTGGAGTAAGGCCTTTCTAAGTCTAAAGGGGAAAATAAAAACTATTTGCAAATGTCCCATCCGGCCAATGTAATATTTTCTATTTCTCGCTTGAGTAAAATCCCACCCCCCACAAACAATGAATCCTAAGGAATGAGTCATCATCTCTGTTCTTGCAACAACTCTTACAATGGTTTTAATTATATGGTATTTTTCCAAGTAAACAACCCCACTGAGAGAGAAAACAGCATTACATTTTGCCGAATGAAGTTGGGAACAATCTCAGCACCACCACTGCTGACAACTAACTGGGACCTCGGATACTGCCCTTGTTCTCGTGTGTGTTTTCTCTTAACGGTAGCAACAAGGAAATAAAAACCAGCCCAGAGAGAGGACGAGAGCAACGTAATATGTAACTTCAGTACAGGACTCCAGATCGCAACTGAAATCCAGGAGTTATTTTGGTAACAGTTTTGCTAGGCGAAAAATATGCAAAGATCTTTGTTTCCACCATAAACAAACACAATATTATCCTGACTACGTTATGACCCACAAAACATCCTTAGGTTGACTTCCAAAACGCTGTAGCAAACATATGAATAGTAACAGCCGATTACTGAGCCACTCCTCTTCTTCCTTTATTTAAACTCTTTATGTTCCACACATTCATTAACATTTCCCTGCATGTCTCATTATTATCTCATCAAACATTTATTATTACTTCAAGATAGATAATTAAAATTTTATACAGTTATTTCTCTGTATGACAATCCAATAGATTTCCAGCGCCCCCACCCTCCCCAGCACTCACATGTACCCTGACAATTGGGTCATGAAACTCATGAACTTTCGATTCAATGTGCAGAAAGCATAGGAGCAAAACCTAAAATTCATTTCGAATGGGAGTTTAGTTTCCCGAATAATGGCTCAGTTATTGCAATTATTAAAGAATCAGAGAAAAGAAGTCTCGCAGGACAATCCTTGTTCTTCATCAAATAAATAACTGGACTCCACTGATAATATTATGAGATAGACAAACAATGTACATGAGTGGTTTTAAGGGCTGAACTGGATTTGTTAGAACTGAATACTCCCAGACAGCAGATGCAATAAACTCAAAAAGATTAGCAAAGAATTACTCTCTTTCCAGGATGCATATTACATATAGGATTAGAAACCCTGATATGGATTATATATCACACATATTGCACAGAGCACAGAAGTATCAAATTTATTGAAAAGGGTGAGATCTTTTTTCACTGGAATTTAAGAATGTAGGTTGATTTTCGGCTACTTATAGCTCGGAAGAGAATTTCCGGATGGGAAGAACGTCCAGCCTTAACAAGCCGGTGGCTTCTTGTTTTTCCTGCACTGTTTCCCTGCCTAAATCCGGGCTCCAGGAGAAAAATCATCTGAGACCAAACCCAGCCCTAAGGGGCTTGGCTTGCAATTTATTAAATTGCTTGAATTTGGTTTAGGAGCTACAAATATTTTTGTTTCACTGAAAAATAACCAGTGTGACAAGCTCAAGGAAATTTAGACTGCTGTCATTTTTTTTCCCATAAATATGCAAACCAGAAGGATGTCCATTTAGTCTGTCTAATTAATTAAACAGATTAATGCCACTTACTTTGTGAAAAATACTGGTGCTATACTTCAGTCATTTTAGCCCCAATCCAGAGCAGGGGAAGTCTATGCGTTGCCAACCCACCTCTTCTGAACATGAAAAACATCACTTGGCAAACAACAATTTTTCCCTTTTTGGAGATTTCCACACACAGTCAGTTCAAGTTTCGGCATCATTTCCCAAGAGGACGGCTGCTCTGCACTCACCCTGCAGGGGCAGTGTTGGGGCAGGTGCGGCAGGCACAGCCCAGGGTTCTGAGCTTTGGAAGGAGCCAGAGGGCCTGTGTGGGGATGGGGGAGGGTGGGTGTGAGTGCCCTGTGCCCAGGGTGGGCGTGGGAGGGTTTTTAACAGGCATTCAGGTTGTTCAATGATTGCGTGTAGATACCTGGGTCTATCCTGGGACAGATGGCCAATGCCACCGCTGGCATCGGATGCCCACTTAACCAACATTTAATCTCCTTCAGGCTGTCTGCGTGTCCTTAGTGGCAACCATATAAGTCAGCTACTAGAATGTATTAACATCTAAAATGGGCTGGCTGGTAGAGAAGGACACAGCGGTCTCTGTCCTCAGGGAGCTTTAATTCATTAATTTTCACTGTGCTCTTACTATGTGCTGAGCAAAGGAAAAAGTTAGTGTGCAATGCATACAGCCTCGAATTCCATCTCAAGGTGTTTGGCGCACAGTCTCTGATCCTAGGCAGTCCAAGGCTTTGGAGGGCTCAGGGGCGGACTGGGGGTGGGGGATGGGGTGGTAATGGACCAGAGACGGCATGGTGGGTTGGCTTTAAAGAACACAGAGAATGTTGGACGCCCAGGAGCTGAGCCACAGCTCTATCAGGCCCCTACTGGGCATCTGTATTGTAGCCAAAGCACAGGCTAACTGATGGAGGAGATCTTCTTGCCAACATAGAACATAAACACTCTGCCAGAGGGGCCAGGGTAGAAGTCACCTTGGTAACTCCCACCCTGACAGCAAAGGAGGCACTTGCTCAGAGATGCTGTGTGCAACCAAGTTCAATCCATACCCACCCTTCTGGGTGTCCTTTGCAAAAAGCCATCTCATCCCCTCATCCTTTTTTTCCCCAGCTGTTTTCAGGGTCTTCCTCTTTTGTTCTACAGACTGCAGAGTTTTTTCTTCAGGATGCTCAGGTCTTGGGCCTCAGCCATGCTTCCTCACACTTCAGTGCGCTGGTCTGTGACAGTCTGTGGGCCCTTCTGAGTGACCACCGTAGGGTCTACTGAGGTGATAGACTTCTTTGGGGTGGAGTGGGGGTCACAAGGGAAGTATCCGCCCTCAAAGGCTGTACTTTTGACAGGAGAGATAAAACCCAAAATATGTTGGTGGAGCATCAGTTTGTGTTCCCAGTGAATCTGTGAAGGAGGTATTTTATTATCACCATTTTGGAGAGAAGAAAAGTGAGTTCCCACAGTGGTTTTTAAGCTGCCAAAGTTACACAGAGAGTACTGAGGACCCAGCTCCCTCTTTCGGACATTCAGACGGAGCACTCAGAACACTTTCAGTGTTTGTTTCCATGTCTGTCTGCCACCAATGGCCTGTGGATTTCTTCTAGGACAGGGGTCAAGTTGATTCGTCTGCTGCACACACCTGACACAGATGGCCTTCAGTAAGGATGTGCTGAGTCAAAGGATGGCTCTCCCACTGCCACTGGGGCTAGGAGAGCAGATACTAGAGGCCCAATCATTGTAGGAACAGATCGGTGAAGGCCAGGATAATCTAGCACAGGCACACAGTTTTCAGTTTGCATGTTTCCTTAATTCTCTCTTTGCTGCGGCGGTATTGACCAGTCAGTGAGAAATGCACTTCTTTGCATGCCCAGACACAGCCTAATGCTGAGCAAATCTGAGCTTACCCTCGCCCCTAGCTCCGTTAAATTGGTTTGATCAGCCCGGTGGCCTGGAATGTCTGAAGTCTTGCAAAAGACACAGGGGCGTTTGTTGGTGGGTCTTGCATACACTCCCAAATTTGACATGGCTCGACAGTTGCACAGCTATTTCCGTCTGCTTCCAGCCCCAGCTCTGCCCCACTGCCCAGCCCCATGCCACCAGCATGGAGAGTAAGTATGTCTAGTCAATCCCTTTATACATCATTTAATTTAGAATAAAATCCTGAATTTCATAATGGAGTCAGAGTTCACATCTTGGAAAAGTCAAAAATACCATACAAATGCCAGGTGGGAGGCAATAGGAAATGTGTCCTAGGAAAGTCGGGCTAGTCTGGGCTCAGAATCCCAAAGGTATGATTTTGGACATGTCACTTAACCTCTCTTGAATTTCTGTTTTTTTAATTTTTTTTTTTTTTTTTAAACAGAGTCTCACTCTGTTGTCTGGGCTAGAGTGCAGTAGCATCATCATAGCTCACTGCAACCTCCAACTCCTGGGGTCAAGCAATCCTTCTGCCTCAGCCTCCCCAGTAGCTGGGACTACAGGCATGCACCACCATGCCTGGCTAATTTCTCTATTTTTTTTTTTTTTTGAGAAATTGTAAAGAGAGACAGGGTCTCACTCTTGCTCAGGCTGGTCTCGAACTCCTGAGCTCAAGCAATCTTCGTGTCTCAGCCTCCCAGAGTGCTAGGATTACAGGTGTGAGCCACTGTGCCAGGCTTTTTCTTTCTTTCTTTCTTTCTTTCTTTCTTTTTTAATGAAAGTTAATAGGGGTTTTCCTGAGGGCAAAATGAAATAACTTGTATAGAGCTTGGGATGGAGTGGTACTTGATAAAGCGTTCCTGTTATTATTTTTATTTCCAGTCCTCACATAAATCTAGTGCACATTTCTTACAGCCTGTGTGGCCAAGGACATTTCAGTGTCTCATAACACATTGGATCCTGACATCCTCTGTGGTCATGCTGAAGCTCTGGACGGGCAGTCAGGGGACCGAGGCCAGGCAGGTATTTTCAGTGGGCGAAGGGGGCTGATCAGGAGGCAACAGAGAGTGGCGGGGTCTGTGACAAACTAGTGTGCCCATGCCTTGTCTCATGGGGTGATTCTGACTTACCTCCAGCCAATGCCAGCTATAAATGTGGGCACAGTCTCAGATTTTTAAAAGGAAGTCAGACCTCTTTTTTTTTTTTAAATGTGAAATCAGTTAGTAACTGATTAAGATCTTTTGAAAATGTGGTACAGGCCAACTTGGTGTGGGCCAACACAAACATGTCTATGGGCCAGATATAGATCTCCACTGTGTTCCTCTGGTCCAGAAACACTGCCTTCTACTGAGCAGGCGTGAGGCAGGGTGGAGCTGGGAAAAGCGGGAGCCTGACAGAATCTGCTAGTCACTGCGTCGTGTGTAAAGCGCTATGAAGGTCTACGCCAGCCCTCGGTGGAAGTGGGAACAATGGGATGAGTGTCTAGCACAGTGTCTGGTGCCTAACAGGAATTCAACCAATGTTACTAGTGTTATGTGTTCTAGAGAGGATTTTCCCAAGATCACGTAGATGAGTGATAGCTCTGAGGCCATGTCAATCCTGTTTTCAGGCTTCATTTCAGGGTTAATGCCATTTGTATAATCTTGGCAGCATCACTAAGGTTCTTGGTATAGTCTACTTCTGTCAATATTTTTTGCATTGTTATTTGTTGTTGATACAATTACACTCAAGGAATTTCAGTACCAGAAGGGCCTTTAGAAGTAACCTTGTCCCACCTCCATATTTCATAGAAAAAAAGACCTTGCATGCCACGGAAGTTGAGTGACAGATCCAATGTCCTATAACTAGGTTGCCTGCGCGTCTGCTTTAGTTGTGGATGAATTTGAGGTTCCAGCTCTGTCTTTGCTTTGTCTAGGGTCAGGCTAAGAGCTCCTTTAACAAGGACCAGATGGGAAATATCACATTGTCTGGGTCCAGAGACTAGTGGGTGGTTTCTGCTACTAGCTGTAACCTGAGCGATAAGGCCTGACACGTGGGTGAGATTAGAAATTGGGGACTTGGAGGGGGAAGGAAGGGGAGCTTCTGGGAGGCATGCCTAGGGCAGTTTCGGTCCTGGGAAGAATGAGTCTCTGACTCTTGGAAACTTCCATCTCCCTGCTCCTGATTAATTTTTTTCCACTTTATAATATCCCACACTGTTAGATGTCTGTCTCCTCCCAGTAGAATGTAAGGCCCACAGTGTGTGTTGTGTACGTAACAGTGGCAATGTATGCCCATGTGAGATTAGTCACGTTTGTTTCCTTCCTTCACACAGGGTGTGGAAGGGACCGGTAACTTGTCCACAGTGACACTGCTAAGAAATTATTGGTAGGCCAGAACCAGAAACCAATCCCTTGATTCTAAGCATGGAGTTCAGTCCCCTCATCATTTCACATATACATTCAACAGTCTTGACAATACCACACTGACTGTAGCTTCAGTGCTTGTGGGTGGAAATGAATCTTGGAGCTAAAAACTTGTAACTTAAGAAAAATTCATCAGAGATGCATGGATAGAGTATCATACTGCTTTGATTTGGAGTGATGGACACTGAGATAGAGCTTGTCATTTTGAAATAAAAAATAATTTCACTTCTATCCCCATAATTTACTCCAAATGGAAGGCAAGAATTGTTCTCCGACTTGGGGAAATAACATGGAAGCACCAGACTTAGAGAGCTGCAAGGAAGCCAGATGGATCATTCCATTGTTAGAATTATGGACTGGAAGAACTTAAAGTTGAAATAGATCTCAGAAATACCATCTGGATCCAGGTTTCCCTAAGAATGGTGCATACACTCCTGGTAACAAGAATATGAACATTTTATATTTTCACAGATACATATTTATTTTAATATATAGCAGACAAAAATAACTATCTCATCAATCCATGATTTTAGGATATTATTGCTTAGGATAAGACTTGTAAGAAAAAGTGATTTATTTAAAAGAGAAGTATTATGTTAATTAGGGGACAGGGGTTATGAGGAAATGGCAAAAATTCTGTTGTCACATAAATGCCAGAAATTTGGAAACTTTATATTTTAGCTAAGTAAAAAAGACCCAGTGAGATCTCTACTGAGGCCACCAAATAACTGGTGCCAAAGCTATGCCTTGATCACAAGTCTGCTAACTCCCAGGCTGGTGAGAGTCCAAGGGCAGGAAAGCATCTTCCCAGCATCCCCAGCAACTGTGTTCCGTTCGTTCCCATCTCTCCATTCATCAAATGCTTGCTGGGTGGCCATGGCGAGGAGTTGGGTGCGGGAGAGAAGTTGTGGAAGAATTATGTCATTCTTCCTGCCCCACGGAGCTTCAATCTGTTGGTGAAGCAAGAGACTTACCTGAATTAGGAGCGATCTCCACAAACTGTTGACCTCACATCCCCATCAGTCCCCACCTGATTACTTATTTATTAACCATAAGCATCTATTTGTGTACTAGTGAGATGTTCAGGATAACACACACACAAAAATAGAAAGAAGGAAGGTGAGCTAAAGGTAGAGTAAGTACTCTTTTCAAATTTATCAGTGACACAAAAGAAACTATATATAAAAAGCAACGAAGGCCAGGCACGGTGGCTCATGCCTGTAATCCTAGTACTCTGGAAGGCCGAGGCTGTCGGACCGTTTGAGCTCAGGAGTTCGAGACCAGCCTGAGCAAGAGGGAGACCCTGTCTCTACTATAAATAGAAAGAAATTAGCTGGACAACTAAAAATATATATAAAAAAAATTAGCTGGGCATGGTGGCATATGCCTGTAGTCCCAGCTACTTGGGAGGCTGAGGCAGGAGGATTGCTTGAGCCCAGAGTTTGAGTTGCTGTGAGCTAGGCTGACACTCCGGCACAATAGCCCGACCAACAGAGTGAGACTCTGTCTCAAACAAACAAACAACAAAAAAGCAATGAAGTACAAAAGAGACTAAATACTGTAGAAACTGAAGAGGAAGTGATAAAGTAATATTTTTTAATTTTAAAACATAAATTTTATTTGTTAATAGTAAAAAAAGACATTTTGTTCTCAAAATTATTAGTTTTAGAGAAATGTATTTGAATGTATTTAAATGTTGGTTTAACCCTTTGTAATAGATCACTGGATTCAGAGTTCTGGTTCTAAGTTCTTTTTTTCCCCTTACCTAGTTTTAACGGTAGGCAGAACTGAAAAAAGAGTCTTTCAAAGACAAATAAATCCAAATGGAAGAAATGCAATGCTGGCTGTGCTTGCTAAATCAAGATGCTCATTAAAAAAAAACAGAAAAAAACAAAACCCATCCAGCAATTTTGCATAAGTTTTTATTGAAATTCATCTAGTCAGCTAGTCAGTTTCTATCTTCCTTAATGTCAATTTTTGTAAACTAATCAAAAGTTATATTTTTAACAAATGAGTTCAAGATCCACTGGAGCTCTTCTTTTTGGAAAATTCTTAAATAGCTTACAAAATTGTTTCCAAGTTTTAAAAGTGTGCAAATATTTTAGCTTCTTCTTTTTTGTTTTTATTTAAAAAAAGGTATTACATATATTTACCTCAGAGAACAAAATCACACAATGATGGAAACATTTCTAAAAACTGGTGCTCAAAGTACTTTCACTATAACTTACATTCCTTTGGCAAAACAGTTATTTATCGCTCATTGTTAAAACATCACTTTTACCTGGAAGGGACAAGTTAAAAAAATAAGAATATGCCAGATGTTATACTATGATAGCCAGTTTCATCACAGAAAAGTCCAACAAATTTTGAACATATGTTTTTGTAGAAGAAAAAATATATAACTCATCTTAAAATCAATTACCTTTTTATGTACTTTGCCATGAGATAGCCTGCAATCCCTTCAAAGCACAAAAGGTTTTCATGGTCATTTCACATCTCATTACAAAGTATTGTAAACATTCTGCTGTTTAAGATAAGGTCACCGTGACTCCTACGTAAACTGCACATGTCACAATGTGTGGAAACAGTCAGAGGAGGGCGGGAGCCACTGATGTTCCATCATAACGTGCACCAGCCACTGTCCTCTGGATTCCCGCGTGCCTCATGACACGTGACAATCTGGCTTTGTGACCCGGTGAGGGCAGTGATGATAGATCCTTAATTAGGTATTTGTAAACTTTGTGTTGCTTTTAGATGGATAATAAACACAGATAGACTGTGTTTATTACACTGTCTTCATACGTCTGACTCTGGAGGTGGTTGAATTGGGGAAAGATCCAGAATTATACGCATTGCAGAATTATGTGGTGTAGACTTAAAAAAGAGGGCTGGAATGCCAGGAAGGCTTCACTGAGGAGGTGGGCAGAGGCTGTGCATTGGAGGAGAGAGTCGATTTGGGCCAGTGGAGGGGAAGTGGGGAGAGAGGAGCTGATGGGCTCCCTGTGGCAGGACCCTGTGCGGTCTCTCGGGGGGCATGGGTTCCCCTTGGCCTCTCCTTCCTGGCAGGGATGGATGGGCTGACCAGGGGCCAGGAAAGCCACTTCCTCTGAGCAGGGGTGGGCTGGAGCAGCACTAGGGGTGGGGCTGGGGTTGGTGCTGTCCTGATTCCTGGCGGAACTGTAGGGTCCTGCCTCCCTGCCTGCCACTCGCCATCCTGATCCATGCCCACCTCTGCCTTGCCATCGCCGAATCCTGGCTGCTTGGATCATGTCCTCACTTCTCGCCTGGTCTCCTGGGTGCTCAGTAGCAATCCAGCAACCCTGGCCAGGCTGGTGCATGGTTCCTTCTGGAGTCATTGCTCTGAGCTCTTTGGCCTACAGTTGGCACCTTAAGGTTGGCCCCATGGATCTAAAGCATTGAAGTGGAGGATCAGAAATGGTAGGCCTTAGGGCCCTGAAGACATTTCTCGCCATGATTCATGAAAACCAAGGCCAGATCCTCCAAGGTGGGCCATGGAGGGAGCCTGTCCAAGTGGGATGCTGCAGGGAGGCCAGGAGCTCTGTTTCTCATCCCAGGCCCTGGGATCCAGTGTCCTCTTGAGTTCTCCTGCTTGTTCCCACCGCTGCCATCACTCTGGCCTTAGGAGGTGCTGCTGCTCCGATTTTTACTTTTTTGGCCCAAACTTAGAAACAAAATACCTTCCTTTCCTGATCCAAATAAGGCTAGAAGATTCAAGGGTCAAGGCTCTCTAATTTCCACATAATTAACTGTAATCCTTCCTCCCTTTCCAAGGCGGGGAACAAGCCAGGCCTAGATTATAGGTAAAACCTTCTTCATAGACAGGTACCTCCTTTGCACTTGCTACCTAGGACATATGTCTAGACTTCTTGATTCCTCAAAGTCCAAGTTCAAGACAGCAAAGTCATGGATGAAGAGAAGGACACGTGTCATGCCTTGTTGATCTCATGCCTGCCTTCTTAGTTCTAGTTTTCCCACTGGGGCTCCTCCTCTTTCCTGGAAGATCAATGCTGGGAATGGCCATCCATGAAGATCTTATTTATCTCCTTGGACTTGTAGACCATTAACCAATTAATTCAATCAACAAATGTTTATTTTCTACCATGTAGCTGGCTCTGTGCTAAATACTGACTACCTGTAGGTGAGTAAGACAGTTAGGGTCTCTGTTCTCCGTGAGCTTGCAGTCCAGTGGGGGAAGCGTATATTACACCCACGGTCACACAGTTGCATGTAATATTACAAAGAGGACAAGTGCTACACGTCAAACTCTGGGTTCTTTGGTGGGCACTCAAGATATCCCTGAGGAAGAAACCTTTGAGCTGGGGCCTGAAGAACGAATAGTTGTTACCGAAGAAGACGTGAAGGAGGAAGTGTTGAAAGCAGAGGAAAAGCACGTGCAGGGGACCGGAAGAGGAGAAGCTTGGCTCAGTCAAGGAGCCAGAGGTTGGTGAGTGTGACTGAGCCAGGGGTGGACACTTGAGGAGCTGCAGGGCAGGGGCCAGACGACGCACAGGGAGTGGTCGTGAGTTTGGACTTTATCCTAATAGAGGTGGAGAGCCACTGAAAACTTTAAACCTGGGGAGTGGCATGACCAGGTTGTGTGTTAAGGTCACCACGGCTGGTGGGCTGGATGGAAAAAGAAGAAAGTGGAAGAGCAGACAGGGCGACTGAAAAGGTTTATGCCATTCATGACGGTGGCCGAGAATAGACAGTGCAGGAAGACACGGGAGAACGAGACATATGACAGCACAACCCGGGCAGCCAATGTCGACTCAGAAATGCCCACGCAGACAGTGGCAGGGCAGAGGGGCGTCGTGGTGTGTGGGAGCTGGCTCTACCCGCTCAGAAGAGCCATCCTTAGCTTTTCTTCCCAACCCAGCTCTCTCTCAGTGATGTCATCTGGTATCTTGACGTCAGCCAAGGTGGCCATATTTACACTGTAGAAATTAGCAGGTGATATAAACTGGGGCCTTTTCTTCGTGGAGAGCCATCGTTAAACATTTGCCAGGACACCCCCACTTGCATGTAACCCCATTTTACAAGCGAGTGGCTAAGAACCCCCTCCCAGGTGTGTCATTTTGTGGTCCGGCTCTGCTGGTCAGAGGGCCTCTCGGCCTCCCCTGGCCACGAATCAGTCTCTGAGCTGCCATCAGCCCGAGATGCATCTGGGCGGGCAGTGAGGGCACCTTCTGAATACACTGCAAGGCAAATTCCACAAACATTAATACGTTGCCACTGTTTTCTGGGGACAGTGCTTGATACAGGGGGCCACAGAGATGACCTTTGCCCCATCTTTTCTCCCTCAATTGGAAGAGATGAACCTGTTCACAAGGAAACTGGGGCCAGGCCCTCACGGTAAGTTGAGAAGTGGGGTGTGAGTAGCGTTCTCTGGAAGGTCTGAGAGAATAACTCGTTCCAAATGAGGGGCGCTAACAATGCTCCCGGGAGCGAGGTATTCCAGATGGGCCTTGAAGAATAAGTAGGTTTTCGGAGAGAAGAGGAAGGGGGAAGAGAATCTCTGGCTGAGAAACGGCACAAACAAATGCCCGGAAGCAGGAAAGCGTGAGGAGTATTTACAGACTAACAGCCAAGTAGATGCTGGAATAACAAGTGTGTCTATGTGTGTATGTGTGTTTGTGTGTGTGTGTGCGTGCATGTGAGAGAGAGAGAGAGAGAGAGAGAGTGAGAGGGAGCCTTGAGCGTCGTGGAAAAGCGTTCTGATGTTTGCAGGCAGTTGGGGTGCAGAGGGGGCTTTGAGCAGCGCCTCAGAAGGGCAGTGCTGTGGGCAGAGCGGGGACCCCAGTTGGGAGACCGTCCAGTAAGGCCATTCAGCTTCTGCATCCCAGTCTGCGTTCCAGCATCCCACAGACAATGCGCTGGCGGACATTCTGTCCTGCCAGTCTCAACGCTACTCTCGTCTCCTTTAATGACCTGGCACACATAACACACTCAGGCACAATTTGGTGGCTTCAGTCCACACCGCACAAATGCCGAACTCAAAACATGCACCTTTGGCCTTTAGTGAAGATTCCCTCTGGGTCGCAGCCTTGGAGGCCCCAGGAGGTGGTGCTGTTGCAGCCTGCTGGTACCTTGCACCACCAAGATGGAGTGCAAGGACTTAGGGCCCTTCTACACATGCTCTAGGGTCTGTTTCTGAGTGTTCCTTCCTCCCTATTCCTGGAGGGGGGGAGCTCAGGGCGTCAGCCACATGGGTGCAGGAGGAAGAGCACACTCTCATCCTGTCACATGTTAGCTCGGTGAACTTGGGCTGGTTGTTCTGCCTCAGTTTTGTCATTAATAAAAAGGGGGATAAAATACTAACTTTTAGAGTTGTTGTGAGGGCTAGGGGTCGTGATAGTTGTACAAGAGGCTGACAGTTTACAACTGGACTGATCTGGGTGGGAATCCCAGCTGTGTGACTTAGTCATGTTACTTTGCATCTTTAAACTCCAGTTTCCTCAAATCGTGGTAGAAATCACCTTCTCTGACGGTCGCTGTGAAGGTCCAGTGTGATGAGGATCGCCGAGTGCCGGGCACATGGCCAGTGGTCGATCGGTGGGAGCTGCTTTGCTGTGTTCGTTTTACTGACGTGCTCAGTGGAGTGGCCTGCCATGGAGCAAGCACTGAGCGGGAGCCTCCCACAAGGCCGGGCTTGCCAGCACACCCTCGTTCCAGCCTGCCTGTGTCCCTCACCGGCTGGACAAACCAGTGCTTCGCTCTTGGCCTCAAGAGCCTCATTTGAAAATAACAGGGTTGGATCACGTGATTTTCGAGGACCCTTCTGACCCATTTCCACATCAGACCACCGGGGCCCAGGCCCTTTCCTTGGCTTGTGTCTGCCACCTGCCGCTGCCAACTGGATGTGGCATGTACAGCGGCAGCAGGCTGCAGGGAGAGGCTGGGGCGCAGATCTGAGGCATGCAGGAGGCTTGAGAAGAGGACGGAATGGCTGGGCTGGTTTGTCTGAGGCTGGACAGGACTGCTGGGGGCATCGGTACTCTTTGCAGAATGCATCACGGTGCCTGGCATAGAGAAGGGTACTCAATTGGCATGTCCACAGCAATTGAATGATCTGGACACTCTTGAAACACTGCCCCACCTGTCATGTTTCCTCCTAGACTGAGGACGCCTCATGTTCTGGGCAGCCTGTGCCTCTCGCCAAAGGTCCCCTGGCTCTGGGGACCCTGGACCAGACACATGTTCCACTGGGCAGAGCCTCCTGCAGGTGTGGTGGGTGTGAGGGGCCATCTTACCTGGTGAAGCTCCCCTGCACTGTGCAGGCACAGGGGGCATGCAGCCGGGCCTCTTTCAGCAGGGATCCTGCTCAGCAAGCAGCTCTTTGCCCGCCCCCCCACCAGGTGCCACCTCTCCCTTTGCTCCTCCAGTCCTCACTGTCCTCCCAGGCCACTGCCCTGGCCCTCAGTGCATAGGCCCCTCTGCTAGCCGGGATCCTTCCAGCCCATTGCCCTCCGTTCCTTGTGTGACCCTTCAGGCTGGGCCCTCCTGGCCTCCCTATTGCTGGGGTTATCC
The DNA here is from genome assembly GCF_040939455.1 of Microcebus murinus. Lineage (NCBI taxonomy): Eukaryota > Metazoa > Chordata > Mammalia > Primates > Cheirogaleidae > Microcebus > Microcebus murinus. The sequence goes on from NC_134111.1 coordinate 11,519,507, forward strand.
CCCCTCCTCCTGGCCCCTGCAGACTGCCCATGCATTGGGGTGGTCAACCCAGCTTGTGAGGCTCCAACCAAGCTGCAGTTTCAGAAATCTTACACCTCTTTGTTAAGTGATGACAGTGGTGACGTCTGTCTGATTGAAAGGAATCCAGACCCTTTCTGAGGGTTTCTCACTGGAGTCCGCCACCTCTGCTCGCACTCCTTGGGGCTGGTCTGGGAGTTCCACTGGGGCAGGCGTGACACCATGGACCTGTCACACCCTCACCTCACCTGCCCACCCAAAGCATTCACCAAGGGGTGCTCTTGGAAGGATCTTGGCCTAGTCTCGTGAGGACACTGTAGGCCTGGCTGGGATTGTGCAGATTTGGCTTAGGCGGCCTTGGCACAAGAAGCTTCTGGGCCCTCTTGTTGGAGTCTGTTACACCTAACTCCTGCCTGCTGGGCCCCTGTGCTGGCCAGCTCCAGTTTTAACCCTCTGACACCAGATCCTTGAAGATCTGGCCTCTGTTCAACGCTCACTGTCTACCCAGCCCCGGCCCTAGCAGCCCTGCTCCCTGCCATGCTGAACGGGCTGCAGCCCATGTGCTGTGCTTCGACCCGTTCCAGCTGCCTGAAGTGTTCTTCCTCCTCTTGGCCTGGCTAAATCCTGCCTGCCCTCCAACCTTCAACTGGGAGTTCACCTCTGTCTGGCCCCTCTCCTGACTCCGTTCTCTTCCTGCCACCCCAGGCTGGCACAGGCACCCGCCCGTGCAGCTTCCCAGCGCCTGGCCTTCCTTCCTCTCCAGAGACACTAGTTTCACTACGCTGTGCTCTTCCTTATGTGACCTGTTTCCAGAGGAGACCAAGGGCCCTGTCCAGGTGCACAGCACAGGTGTTGAGGGAATGAGAGTGCCCAGCCCTTCACCCCTCATGCTGACATTCCTTCCTTTCTTTCTTCTCCACTCATCTTTCTGAGTCCCAGGCACCTGGTTATTGGTTATGTTTCTGGAGCCCTGAGTCTACCCATGAACCCCTCAGGCTGACTGGCCTTGAACTCAGCAGGAAAGAGGGGAGCAGAGTCCCTAGACCAAGTCTGACTCCTGGTCTTCGTGTTGGTTGATGTCCCAGCCACCCTGGCTGGTGGTCCTCTAATCTTATCTTCAACAAGGAAGAAAGCATCTCATTCCCTCCACTACATGATAACCACTGTCCTAAATCCAAGCCTCCCTGGATCTTTTTTAATATGCCCAATGATTCTTCTGCTCTAACCCCAAACTCCGTAGCAAGGCTCCCAGGACCTTTGTGGTCTAGCCTATATATACACCTTTCTGACCCCCTCTCTCATTTATTCATGTGCTCTACCCATAGTTCGCTGTTTCCTGAACAGCTTGTGGCTCTTTCATTTTTCCTGTGACTTTGCACATGCTGTTCCTTTTGCAAGGCATGCCCTTCCCCCTCCTGCTGCACAGGTCAGATCCCTGCTCTAATTCCCATGGATGAGCCATCCCCTCCTCAGGACTCCTTAGATCTGAGTCTTATTTTATGACTCCCCCAAGACCCTTTTACCAGATTTTGCTGTAATTGTTCATCTGTACCTTACTCTCACTAGAGTATGTGATGCGGCCTCACTTCCTTATTTTCCCTCTTCGCCTCTCCGCACCCCTCCAGCCCTTGGAGATGTGTCTGACCTGTGGTATGTCCGTCCTGCTTGCTCCATGTGAGTACCCTGATGCAGGTGTCTCTTGCGGCAGCACCATCACCACCTACTGAGCAGAATCTGCATTTTACTTAATAATAAGATCCCCTGTGAATTCACACACAATAAAATTTGAGAAACATGGCCCAACATTCAAAGAGTTTCTTACGTCCGATCAAAACCTTTGCTGGTTTTAGCCAGCTGCTGGGACAACACACCACTGCACTGGGCCTTTATCTTTCCGGTGGCTTGAGAATGTTGCATTGCACCTTTGCATGTCCCCAACCAGAATAAATGAGAACAGTGTTCTTAATGTGCCAGCCAGCAGGTTCTTCTCTTCTAATCAGGTCCATATGCTTCTCCTGACTCCCTTTCTGGAATGTAAAAATAACCCTATTACCAAGTCTTCCTCCTAGTAGCCTTTTCTCTGTAGCCAAGTTAATTCCAAATAGAACATCTGGAAATTCTATTTTGTTGCCTAATTTGAACCAGACTAAAACCAATCTGCATAAAAGTTTATGAACTTTCTGGGGCCTCACACCTTATATTTCCCCATCTGCAGAAGCTGGCAATTCGGCGGCCAGGAATGGGAGGGACTTGGCCATCTCTTTTCCTAGGGCTGGAGAGTTTGTCACCTTGTGGATTGGGACAGAGAGCTGGGATGGTGGTGCAGTGGGGGTGGGTGGGGTGCAGGGAGAGGGAAATGGATAGACCTGAATTTTTCGTGCAAAAATAAATCTGCATGTGGATTTAAATGTCCTTTAGCTTTATGCTGAGGTGATGGGTGGCTGTGAGGGGAAGGGGAGGAGGGGATGCCAGGTGAAGGAAGAAAAATGGAGTGTCAGCAGTGGGGGAGGAGAGGGGGATTGGGGCATGTGCCACCAACAATAAACTGGGAGATATGTTTCAGCAGCTGTCCATTGGACCCAGTGGCTCGGGATGTGGGAAGAGGCTAAACTAGCTCTTGTCTTTGTTATTCTATTCGTTTGGCTGGAGACACACAGGCTAACTGAATTGAGAGGGCAGCCCAGCAGTGAGGGGCTGGGAGAATCCTTTGTCGTTATGGGTGAAGAGCAAGAAATGAAAACAACTCGAGATATTTTAAGCAAGATGCAACAAAATTCCAATCAAAATCCCAACAGGCTTTTTTTCTTTCTTTTTTGTAGAAATTGACAAGCTGATTCTAAAATTTATGTGGAAGAGCAAAGGACCTACACAAGCCAAAACAATGCTGAAAAAGAAGAACAAAGTAAGAAGAATCACAGAACCTGATGGCAAGATTTATTGCAAAGCTTCAGTGATTGAGTCAATGTGCTATCGGTGAAAGGATAAACACATTGATGATTTGAGCATGAGGAAATCTAATAGAGGGAATTCAATTCTGTCTTAGTCCCTTTGGGCTGCTACAACAGATACCATAGACTGGGTGGCTTATAAACAGAAGACATTTATTTCTCATAGTGATAGAGGCTGGGAAGTTCAAGATCAAGGTGTTGACAGATTCAGTGTCTGGTGAGGGCCAGAGATGGTGCCTTCTCACTGTGTCCTCATATGGAGGAAGAGCTCTCTGGGGCCTTTTTTTAATGACTACTAGTCTCATTTATGAGGGCTCAATCTGCATGGCCTGATCACCTCCAAAAGTCTCACCTCCGAATACCATCACATTGGGAGTTAGGACTTCAACACATGAATTTGGGTGCGGGGCAGGGGACACACACATTCAGACAGTAGCAGATGCTTACAAAAGCACTGGAAGGGCTGGAGGGGTGGCTTCTAGGCTGGGCCTCTGGAAATGAGTTCTGGGGCGCAGCACTATCAAACCCATCATTCAGGGAAGTGACCTGCAGCACAGTGACTCCAAAGCCACCATGGGGTCACCATGATTCAGGTATCAGGAAGCTGGAGTCAAGATGCCTCTACAACCCGGTCTGTCTCTTGATACCCAAGAAGCTGAAAAGAGGACTCTGGAATATTGCTGCAGAAATTCCTTACGCTTTATAATTTTCCTTGTCAGCAGGGGAAAGTGGGGAGAAAGGTAAAAAAAGAAAACACCCAAAAAAGCCTCCATTTCATTTTTGCCTTCAAGTGTAATTGTGGGAACACAGATTGCATCCAGCATGCCAGCTGTAAAGGACACTGGCACACGTGTTTCTCAGCTCTCCACCCTCTGCAGTACAGAAAGTTACCACAGACATAGGGAGCAAAGGCAGTTGAGCAAACCGCCCATAGTATCTACCGCCTTTCTCGATCTCAGAGCTCCAGCTGCTCTGTCTCGGTGCAGCCACTCGGCAGTCGTCTGAGCATGCTCATGACAGGCAGAGCCCAGGGCTGGGGTGCTAGAGCCACACGGACGTGTAAGACGAAGATCTGACATATATCAAGTACTCACTATGCACCAGGCACTCTGCCGAGAGTTTGCATGGGTCTTCTTCATCCTTACGACACCCTGATGAGGGAACAACTGTGATTTCCTCATATTACAGATGGAGAAACTGAGGCTAGAACAGGTCAATCACTGATCCCAGGTCACAGGTTTGAACTCGGGTTGTCTGACTTTGAGGCTCACTTCTTTCTGTTGTACTATGCTCCTTGAAAATATGGATCCTAAGCACACGGCAAAGGGTGGAAGGAAAGGGAAAACATGCAGCACCCAGGGGTGAGACCTGTCACAACACCCTGCGAGCTGGAGAGGGGAGGCCACAGGAGGTGCCTTTCATGTTCTGCGCTTTCCTGGGAGGTCCCTGATCCCTTCTTAAACATTTCGTAGGTCTGGTTGCTGTGCAGTCACTTGAGTGAAATGGATTCAAGTAACTTTTCAACGTGGCAGGTGTAGTGGGGTGGGTTGAGTCCCCCAAAAGGATGTGTCCAGGTCTTAACTGACCTTATGAGTGGGAACTTATTTAGAAACAGGGTCTTTGCAGATGTGAGTAAGGCGAGGATCTCAAGATGAGACCATTCTGGATTGGGAGGGGCCCTGAATCCAGGGACCAGTGTGCCATCGGGAAGAAGGTCACGCTAAGGCAACAGCAGGGATGGGAGTGACGCTGCCACGTGCCTGGGGGCTGTCAGAAGCTCGAAGAGGCAGGAAGGAGCCTCCCGAGGGCCTTCGGAGGGGCATGGTCCTGCCCACCCCTCGGTTTCCAGACTCCGGCTCCGAAACTATGAGCACATAAATTTCTGTAGTTTTAACCACCCAGGTGGGGTAGTTTATCAGAGTGGCCCAAGGAAACGAATACAATCAGTAAGGTAAAGGTCACCTTGATGGACAAAGTCTTCAGGCTTCAACTGGGTTCTCCTCCTAGAATTCACAGTTAGGTTACAGGCATCCCTGACCTTGATATTTAGAAACTCAGCATTCATCTCTTTTCATTGTATTTTATTTTTCTTCTCTGTCTGAGAACTTCTCCCTAAATCTCTCCTGCCAATCCAAGCCCTACACCTTCCAGAGACCTTGACAGCCTGACAGCCTGGGCTTTAGAGTCGGGCAGTTGTGGTTTAAACCCTGACTCTGCCGTGGGCTCGTGGGCAGGTTGCCCAACCTCTCTGGGTTTTCATTCCCTCATCTATAAAAATAGAGACGATATCGATACTCGCCTCCCAGGCTGGGCAGACCAGGCAATGTGTCTAACGTGGTGCTGGCAGATGGTCGTTCTCACTCGTTTCCCTTTCCTTGGGGAGCAGAGGTAAGGCCTCCCCTGGAAGCCTCCTCTGAGGGACGTTGCTCCCACGGTCCTCTCCCTGCAGTCAGTCACAGCAGTCTACACTGAGAGTCCCAGTGAGCCCAGCCGTGAGTTTACACTGTGTGCTTCCTAACTGAGTCATGTGCATGGACCTCACCCGCCACCTCCTGGCTTGGTGACCGTGCTGCGTCCCCCACCCCCTGCTGGTCCAACTCTTCCCTCCGTGTTTTTCCCGCAGCACCTAGTGCAGGGCCGGCCACACGGAAGGAGCCGCGAGGAGATGTTCACCCCCGAGGACATGATTGGGAGCCTCCCACCAGCTTTGGGGAGATTTGTGTCTTTACCCCCCTAAACCCCATTTCCTGCCAGTGGCCAGGTCAAACTCATCTGGAAATAATCAGATAGAAACGGGGTGCCCCTGGGAGAGGTGCGCCGGAGAAGTGGGGAATACAGCCTCTACATGGAATAGGGGCTCGTTAGTTCTTCCCTCTCTTGCACACACAATAATTCTTTAAATAAAGAAAAAAAAAGGAAAAAGAAAAAAATACCTGTCACTTTTGCCCCATTTCTTGGTGGCTTCCGCACAGCCTCACTGAAGGGGAGCCTCATTACGAAGACTTTATTAAGCTTGCAAAACAGGCTGGGAAGCGCAGCGAGAAGCATACAGAGCTAAACTTGCCACAATAAATGAACAAAGTGCGTTCCTGATGCCTGGCCCCCTTGGGAATGGAAGCCCAGGGGACCTTGGAGGCCATTAGTATGCAACTTTATTAACTTCGCTGCACACGCGGCACTTAGCCCGGGGCGGCGCCACGCAGCTCCTGGCCGGAGCGCGGCTCAGGTTCACCTCCTCCTCGCTGCCCCTCCTTCCAAGGGCTTGGTGGCTGCAGCCCATTTGTTCCTCTTGCCATGAGGCCCTGGGGTCAGAAGCTCTGTCCAGAGGCTCCTGTACTAAGATGAACTCACTTCTCACTTGCCTGCACATCTCTAGCCAGGGCCACGCTGAGACGGGGAGGAGAGAAGCCCAGTAGGGCTGGGTCATTTTGCCCAGTTGGGACGGGCACTGTCCTGTCGTGCCAGATTGCCCAACCATGACCCCCACCCCCACCCTACACTCTTCCCATCCTTTGAAATAGGTGAACACGGTATATCAGACTAGGGGCCCTTCATCCTCTGGGGCGATCCCTGGGGAAGTCACTTTCCTATGAGCCTTAGTCTTATCTGTGAAATGAGGCTGACAGTGCCCAGCTCGTGGGGTTGTTGTAACTTTGATGATGGACGTGAACTCCAGCACCTGGCCCACAGTGGGCACCTGCACGGCAGTCCTCTCCTCTTTCTCTTCTGTAAGGAGACAGATGTGCTCCTCCAGGAGCTGCTCTGGGCAGGGGAACCCCAGCACGTGAGAGCTGCAGGCTGCACGTGGCACTGCCAGCCTTGACCTCTCCCCAGAGCCCAGCCAGCTCTGGGATTGCCCACGCCCTTTTCAAGCATCTGCGGGTTCCAGGCTGTGCTTCCCCTAGGGACGGTGCGCTCCCTGGAGCTTGCTCCTTCTCGGTCTGAAATGTGCTGGCTCAGGCCCTTCGGGAGCCCCTCCTCTGTGGAGAGAGAGGTATGGAAAGGAGACCTGAAGTGATGAAGGTTCCAGCCCCTGAAATATGACCTCCAGTGCCTCTCTGGACCCCTGGGCTGCAATAGACCAACAACAGTCTAGAGAAGGGCCCGGCTCAACCCCATCAGGGTGTGCTGGGCTGGGGAGGAAGGAGGGGAGTCAAGTGTGTCCCCACAGCCATCTGTCCAGTGGGTACAGTTAGGCCTTCCAGCAGAGGTGGCCCAGCCTTGTGGTTACAAGGCGGCTCCGGCCTCCAGCTGCTGGGGGGCGGCTCCCAGCTTCAGCTCTTATTCATTGGGCGACGTTAGGCAAGTTGCTTCATCTCTCTGAGCCTCAATTGCTCCATTGGTAAATGGAAATAATGATGTAGCAACCAAATGAGATAGAGTTCTCAGCACTCAATAAATATTGCTGCTTTTGTTTTAGTTCAGTTAGTTTTAGTGGTTTCTTATTCTTTTTTATTTTTGAAACAGGGTCTTGCTGTGTCTCCTGTGGCGTCAGCCTACCTCACTGCAGCCTCAAACTCCTGGGCTCAAGTGATCCTCCTGCCTCAGCCTCCAGAGTAGCTGGGACTACAGGCGTGCCACCACACATGGCTAATTTTTCTACTTTTTGTAGAGATGGGGGTCTCACTGTTGCTCAGGCTGGTCTCAAACTGCTGAGTTCAAGAGGTCCTCCCACCTTGGTCTCCCAAAGGACTCACCTAAGACTCACTTAGTCTCACCTAGGACTATAGGTGTGAGCCACCACGCCTGGTCTGAGTATTTATTTTTAATCATGATGAGGAAATAGAAGTTAAAAGAAGTGTCCTTACTCCAGTTGGCTCTGGGCACTGGGGGGCAGTCAACATGAATAAGAAACTTCCCAGGAGATGCAGACTAGCCAGGAGATGGACAAGTCATAAATTAATATACACTGGGTGATTAACTGACGAGTGGGTAATTAATTCATGAGTAACTGAAGCTTGAATAAAGTGCAGGACGGGAGTGTGTGATCCTGTCTTGGGGACGGGGATGGGGAGGTTGGAGATGGCTTGATAAAGGGGAAGGCAGGTGTGTTGGGCACTGCTGGGTGGTGACAGGGCTGGCCAGGAGCCCAGGACTGTCTGACGTCAGCATCTTTATGCTTTTCATGACATCTTGCTGACATTCCCACAATAGCCCATGCTGGTGGGGAGCACCCAGTCTAGGTGAGAAGAGCAGCCTTTATCCAAGGAGGAGAAAAGGCAGGGATGGAACTGGGGCATCACAGGGGAACAATTTCTGGCCTCACCTGGACACGTGGAGACCTGGCTCCAATCTTGGGGCCCTGGGAGAAGTCTCATTCTGCTTGAGGTCTTGGTTTCCTCATGTGACCAAGGAAGGGGTTGAGCACCATCCCTGCTCTGAAGTTCTATGTTCTAGGGGTAATTGTTAATAGTTCCTGGAGAAAAAGTTCAGGGAGCAGAAAGAATCTCCCAGCAATAATGAGTAAAGAGGGGACAGGTAGGGGGATCACCCACCAGGGATGGAAAAGTGAGAGTTTGGGGCTCTCCAGTGGGTTTTCTGTGGAGTAGGAGTGTGAGGTTGCTGTACCAAGCCTGTCGCCCTTTGCCCTTGGATCCTGATTCCATAAGGACTCCCGGCGTTAGAGGGACCGGGCGTGGCCTTTCCCAATGCCACCCTCAGGGGCTAGGGACACATCTCAAACATAACCTTCCACAGAGTCCTGAAACCATTGATCTTAGCCCTCTCAGATTTCTCAGATGAGGAAGCTGATGTCTAGAGATAGGGAAGGAATTAGCCAAGGTTACTTAGAAGTCAGGGACAAGCCTGGGACTAGAGAGAGCCTTCAGGTTCATGGCAAGTCTAGAGCTGCAACCCAGGACTCCTAATTCAAAAGCTCGTGTCTATTTGTAACACATTAGCTACCTTCGGACTGTGATATGGATTTGTTACTCAGCATGAAAGAATATTTTAAGAATATTTTCTATTCACCTTTTTGATGGATGCCATCTTAGACAACGTTAAGTGACAGGGGAAGGGTATGACTGAGTAGGGTGTGTGCAGGGGACAATCAGGACAAGACCTATAAGGGCATTTCAGAACAAGCAATTTGGAGATGTGGACAGTTAACACTAGAAGAACCTGCAGGTAAATCTACATAAGGAAGGGAATTTATTATTATTATTATTATTATTAGCTCTAATTAACTCTATAAGGGCTTCACAAATTCACCCAACTGGAATGCAACACTGAGAAACCCTGAACTTGTGCACCTCAAGATTGGCAAATCCATGGCACCCATTCTCCTGCTGCTATTTGCAGCCATGGCAGGCATCATTAATCGATTGCAGCACTCTTTGCTAGTGGGCCTGTAGTGGGTTCAGACTCCCTTTCAATGTAGTGCCTGAGCAGCCACTACCAATCAACCGGATGGGCCTGCAAGGGAGCTCTGTCTGCTCCCACTGATCTTTCTTATACGTGGTCGGGGAAGCCGAAATCCAGAGCAGACTCACCGAGGCTCCTTAGTCGGTTTGTGGCAGGCCCCCATTTCCTATCTCCAAATCTTTTGCTCTGCGTGCCAAACCACCCTGCTTCACCTGCATTGCTTTGAGAAAAAGACGTGCAGAAAGATGCGATAATTGCCCATCACCGGCCGGTTGTCACCTGGCAGTGAGCACCAGCCTTGTGCCCCTGCCCATGCGATGGTTTTGGTTCCACCTTAACGGACAGTTTATTTCCCTCATGGCCCCCTAAGCCCCTTTTAGTCCAAATTCAGGGAATTTTCTTTCATGACTTTCTGCTACCAACCCTGGGGGAACAGGGAGGCCAAAGCATGTTCTTCAGGGAAGATGATGGCAGAAGGGGAAGGGTGTTTTCTGGGGTTACTTCCAAGGATCACATATCTGAAACTCAAAAAGGCCCTGAGGGGGCATTTTCATAAACAATTATCATAATAATATAAATAAAACAAAGCATCCCACGACCTCCAACGCAGCTGCACACCCTCATGTGGAAATGAGTTCTTTGGCTTGCTGGAATATAGGGTCATTAATGCTTCTCCTCATTATTATCTCTGTCCAGCCTCCATCTAGAAATAATTAATTTTGAAAAGCCATCAGCTAATTTATAACCAGGGCAGGATCTTATTATTTATTTATTTTGAGACAGGGTCTCACTCTGTTGCCCAGGCTGGAGTGCAGTGGCATCATCATAGCTCACTGCAGCCTCAAACTCCTAAGCTCAAGTGATCCTCCTGCCTCAGCCTCCAGAGTAGCTGGGACTACAGGTGCATGCCACCTCACCCAGCTAATTTTTCTTATTTTTTTGTGGAGATGAGGTCTTGCTATGTTGCACAGGCTGGTGTTGAACTTCTGGACTCAAGTGATCCTTCTGCCTCAGCCTCCCAAAGTGCTAAGATTGAGCCACCGTGCCCTCTCCAGGCCAAGGCAGGGCAAAATCTTTAAATGGACCTGTTGTTCACCATGTGCCTGTCTCTGAAGCTGAAAGAGAGCTTGTGGTAGGCTCATCCATAGGTGGCTAATTGCACTTGTAAACCAAGGACTCATCCTGGCCTTCCCTTCAGCCAGGCCTGAATGCTGCTTTTATTGATAGTAACTGCCAGCCCAGTCCAGATCCTCCCTGATCAGAGGCTTTTCCTCTAGCAGACTGTTTCTTTGAGGAAACCCACTCTTAGCAGTAAAGATCCCACACATTGTCTTAGAGCTTTGTTATTTTCCAGAGTTGTATCTGATGCCAACTTACAACAGTCCTTTTTCACAGCCCATTTCGCAGGTGAGAACCCTGTGTTACGTAAACTCTGAGGTCTGCCTGATGCCACGCAGCAGACTGGGGTCAGAGAAGACTAGGATGTGAATCTCCTGCTTAGGAACCCGTGTACTCACCACCCAAGAGTGTGTCCATGTCACCAGACACAGGCAGGTTGGGCCCAGGTTGGACAGCTCCAGCTTGGCCCTGCACTGCTTGCTGTGGACCATCTTGGCGGTGAATGTCGAGCTTGGTTAGTCGGAGTGTGTCCCTGAAGATGCTCATTTCAGGGGTGGTGGTTATTGGTGACGCCAGACCCACTTTCACCCTCAAGCAGAATTGCAGGGAGCAGTGTGCACTGAGGCACGGTGTGATTTCCAAGAGTGTGGTGGTTTCTTGAATAATCCCGCCCACGGATGTGTATCTAAATAACACGTACACGGGGACATGAGGTTTCAAAGGTCGTCTGCTGCATCCTTCTGCTTCAAGGCAGCCTTCAACTAAGTTGTTCCAGATAGAAGAGGCTTTTTCATTCATTTTTTTGAATGAAGGAGAGTCCTTAACATCTGTGGGTCAACCACTTTAGCATTTAACAACCCTCATGGCCAGGAAATTAATCCTGACATTTAACCTGAATTCTCCTTGTGGTCTATTTCCTCCATTTTGGGACTCAGTGGAGTGAGAGAACAGCTGCTCGCCATTCTCTGTCTACTCTACTCGGCCGCAGATGAAAAGTGCCACATCGCCCTTTATTCTTTTCTCAAGTTCTGGGCTGACAACACACTTGAGGGTTTTACCTTTCTTCATAGATCCTGTTTGCAAATTTATTCTAAATCCTTTCCATATTCCCACATCATTCTTGGCTTGTGCTAGTTCAAAGCAATTGTGATTGAGTCTGTTTTATCTCAGAGCACGCACAGTGCGTACCTTTCTCTCCACTCCCATGCCACCCCCTCCGTTAAAAATCGTCATGCAAATCAACAACTGCAGCCCTATGTAAATGATTTATGTTATGTAAGTACTTGTGGTCTACTATGGTCCTTTGCTTTTTTTTCCCCCTTAGTGTGTATACTTTCTCTATCAATTATTTCTTTATACTGAGTCTGGGTCTTTTTTATTAATTAATTTATTTTTAAGAATCCTGCTTAACACATTTCTTTGTTGAATATATTAATAATTTTGAAGATTATAGCCATGCCTGCCATATGGCCCACTGATGTTAGATGTTACAGAGGATTCTCCCATATTTTCTTCTTATAGGTTTAGATACTTGCATGCCTGTGTGCCTGTGTTTTCGAAATCAAAAGGCAAAAGTAGAAAATAATAATACGAAGCATTTGGTCTGTACCCAACAGGCACAGATCTAAGTTCTTGCTCTCAACAACTAAGATTTTTTGATAGTATAAGATGTTTAAACATGACATTTTGAGAGCATAATTTAAGGTAGAATGTATTCAGGGGTGGGATGTGTGGTAATAATGACAATAATAGAAGCGAACATTTGCTGGGGCCAACTGTATATCAAAGCATGTGCTAAACACATCATGAAAGTCATTTGAAATGGGTCATCAGCAAAATAAAAATTCCATGGAAGAAAAGATGTGTGAAGGATGGAGAAGTCACACAGCCTTCTGGGAGAGGTAGAAGTTGAGCTGGGCCTAGACCTGGCCCAGGTTTCCTGGCTCCTAGTCTGTTGCTCTTTCTGTGTAAGCTGTTCACTGGCTCTGTGAAGGCTAACATTTTCTGAGACCAGAAAACTGATACGGATTCTTCAGTTGTGGAGTCTTGCTTCCATTTTAATGGTATGTTATTTAACTGATGGTCCCTGTCTTCAGTAGGGGCCATGAGTGCAGATGAATTTTGGGCAAGGGGTGGTTTAACAAGGGCATGGGCTAGATTTTGTAGAATAATTTACCCTTAACAAAAAGCTAACACAATCAAGTGGTTGTGGATAAATGCCTGTTCTCTCAAGATGTCATATACCTGGTCCCATATCCATCCACACAGGTACTCCCAGCCAAGTTCAGAGTGACAGTGTCTGTATTTCTATTGCAAATTGGAAAATGGTACTAGAAGGAATGAAAAGTAAGGCATCCAGATTCAGCTTCCGGCTCTGAGAGCAGAATGGGAGCAAAAACCCTCAAACCAATTCACTGGGAAAATGAGGAACTGTGTTTTGCGGGCACTGTTCCCCAATTCACCCACCTTCTAAGAGGGAGAGGCGTTCAGATCCATTTCCTCTGGCAACTCAGACATGCTCTGCCAGAGCAATTGCTCCCAAGCACTGACCTCATTCTTGAACATCCTATATTAAAGTCACCTTTCTGTGCTAGGTGCAGGAAGTGGGGTGAGGGTGCGAGGGGCCCCGATGATGAAGGGGTGACTCTGCTTCCAGTGAGTTGTAGTAGGCCAGTGGAGGAATCAGCATGTAAATGGGTAACAAGATATGTAGAAGGAGGTGTGTTAAAATCAGGGCCCCATATTTAATGTTTCCTCCATCCCATCACCCCAGCTGAAGGCAACTTTTCTCACCTCTGAACAACCCCTGTGTAATATTATACTCTTACTTGGCATTATTATCATTATGTGTATATACATGGTGCATGTCTGATGTCCTCTAGTTGATTGTGAGCTCCTCAGGGGCAGGTGTGTTCTCATGGCCTTTTTCACATTTAGAACAATGCCTTGCATAGTAGGAACACTGTATTTGTTGATAGAATGAGAGAATGAATGAATGGTGGTAATGTGAGTAGGTATCAGAGATGGGAAAGTTTAATTAATCTATCCATTTAACAGATATTAACTGAGTACCTGCTATGTGCTCAGTATTCTCCCAAGTACTGGGGATATAGCAGTGAAAAAGATAGACAAAACCCCTGTCCCGAGAGAGTTTGCATCAGGTTGGTAACATCAAATCCTATTTGAAGATTTGAGCAGGCTTCACAGTAGAGCTGGCTGTGACCTTGGCCTTGGAGAATGGAAGGAATTTCATTGGGTGAACAAGAATAGGGAGGCATTAGGTGCAGGGTGTGAGCAAAGACCTGAAATAAATGATGTGTACTTTCTATCCCATGAAAGTGCAATTGTGCTATCAGACTTGATCACAGTGCAGACTCTATCGTCTACTCTTAGACACACTTTGTTACGAGAAGGCAGTAGTGGGATCTATCGCACTTATCCCCAGATAGAAGGGGAGGTGAAAAAGGAAGATAATGAACAACACTGAGTTAGACTTTGTTTCATTCCCTCTGCACAGAGATCCTGCAAGTTGATTATTGTCACCTTTCTGTTGCAGAGGAGGAAACTGTTGCTCAGAGAGAATGCTGTCTTAGGCTGGGTTGCTATAACAGGATGCAATAGACTGTGTGACTCAAATAACAAATTTTTATTTTTCACAGTTCTGGAGGCTGGGAAGTCCAAGAGCAAGGTGCTGGCAGATCCAGTATCTGGTGAAGAAACTCTTCCCGTATGTAGACAGCTGTCTTTTCATTATATCCTCACATGGAGTGGAGAGAAACCATTTCTCTCGTTTCCTCTTGTAAGGGCATGAATCCCAGTCCTGAGGTCTCTACCCTTAGGTAGAGACTAATCACCTCTGAAAGGTTTCACTTCCTAATACCATCACATTGGGGGGTAGAATTATAGGAATTTAGGGGGACATAAACATTCATCTTATAATGACACATGCACAATGGGGCTGGAATGGTAGGCCCAGGGCAGCGTTTGGAAACCACTTGTCAAAAATGGCAAAGCCTCTGTCAGCTTGGATCCCTGAATGACTGTGTGCAGCAACATGGGATGTGGCCCTGGACTGTCACTGTAGACTTCTGCTCTGAGCCATGACACAGCGTGGGTGTGTTGGTCACAGTGGGTTAGCCTACCCCAACTGTATTAGTTTCCTAGGGCTGCTGTAACAACGTGTGTCAAACTGGGTGGCTTAAAAGAACAGAAAGTTGTTCTCTCACAATTCTGGAGGCTAGAAGTATGAAATCAAGATGTTGACAGGGGTGGTTCCATCTGAAGGCTGTGAGGGACAATCCGTTCCATGTCTCTGTCCTACTTCTGGTGGCTCGCTGGCAGTCTTTGGTGTTCCTTGGATGCATCACCCCAATCTCTTCTTTCATTGTCACGTGGCATTCTCCATGAGTAGATGTCTCTGTGTCCAAATTTCTTCTTTTTACAAGCATCCCAGTTGTATTAGAGTAAGGATCAGTCCTACTCTAGTATAACCTTCTCTTAATTTATTATTAACTACATCTGCAATGGCCTTATTTTGAAATGAGTCACATTCTGAGGCCCTGGGAATTAGGTCTTCAACATATCTGTTTTGGGGGGTGGGGTGCAGTTCAACTCATAACAACAATTAGTACAAGCAAAAAATTTCAGAGAGAGCCCCAAAGTCATGTCATAGGCACCTCAGATTCTTAAAAGCAATTCACCTGTGGTCCTTGAGGCTGGCTTCCTATCAGGAGGTAGACTCTGAGAAGCTTCTGTCTTGTCCTTTCCAGGGAAATAGGCCCATTCAGCCTTCGTTCTCCTGGATTGTGGGCCAGGCAGTCGAGCCTGAATCCTAAAGTAGATTTAAGTGACCTCTTAAAATTAAACATCCTGGGCCTCAGTTTTCTTATCAGTAAAATGGGAGTAATAATGCTTATCCTACAAGGCTTTAAATAAGGATCAAATAAAGACATAATAATAACTGATGTTCACAAAGTACTTTATAACTTAGCATGATTGCATCTTTTTTGGGTAAGTCTTTTAATTTTTTTTGTTATAATATTTGGCACTCAGGTGTACAAAATCGGGTTGAGCAATTCAAGGCAACGTAATTTTTTCCCTGGAGATTTCCTCTCATTTTATTTGTTTATGTCATTTGTTTTATGATCATTTCTCATTTTCTATCACCCATCAGTGACCCCAGGGACTTCTGACTCCAGAGGCAATCTTCCTTTCCTTGGAAGGGGACCCAACCTCTTTCTGTCTCTCTATGGAGTTCCCACAGTGTCTCTGATGGATTCTGGGATCTTCTGCCTCCTCCTCTCTCCTGGGTTGTGTTCAAGGAGGGAGTTTGCAGCCCAAGTCAGTCCAACATGTGGTCCCACACAGCAGAAGCTGCGCAGCTGTGCATTACTAATAATAAATTAACTAAATATTACTTTAGTCCCTCTCATATTCCTCAGGTTTCGATAAATGGGGAAATTAGAGTGAAGGGAAAATAAGGGTAGGATTGTAAGGGGTAAAGTTGGTGTGCAGAAATATCTACCATAAATCCTGTGTCACTTTTAGAGATCACCTTGAGCTTCCTTAGTTTTTCCAAAGCAAAAAGTAATCAAAGCAAACAATTGATCATGAAAATGAGCAGGTTGTTCCTTAAGAGAAGCCCCACTTTCCTGTCCAGGAGACCCAAAATTTATATCTCCTATAATCCTCAGTGAGATTTGTGCACTAAACACAGTAATGACAGCATTCTATACCGTCTACAGAAGGCAAATTCCACTCTTATTTCTTTTTATTTCATCACTTAAATAGATACATGTGATACTCAATATCATATGTCATTAGGGAATTACAAAATTAAAACAACAATGAGATACTTTATATACCTATTGGAATGGCCAAAATCCAAAACACTGACAGCACAAAATGCTGGCAAGAATGTGGAGCAATAGGAATTCCTATTCATTGCTGGTTGGAATGCAAAATGGTATAGCTACTTTGGAAGTCAGTCTAGCATATTTTTAAAATAAAACTAAACATACTCTTACCATATGATCCAGAAATTGTGCTCTTTGGTATTTACCCAAAAGAGTTGAAAATTTGCATCCACAAAAAAACCTGTACATGAATGTTTATAGCAGCTTTATTCATAATTGTCAAGCAATTAAGATGCCCTTCAACAGGTGAATAGATAAGCAAATGGTATGATATCCGTACAATGGAATATTAGTCAATAAGAAAGAGAAATGAGCTATTAGGCCATGAAAAGACACGGAGGAATGTAAAATGCATATTGCTATGTGAAAGCAATCTGAAAAGGCCATACACTGTATGATTCCAATGACATTATATGACATTCTGGAGAAGGCAAAACTATGGAGACAGTACAAGGATCCATGATTATTGCCAGGGGCTGGAGGGGCTTGAGGGGTGACTAGGTGAAGCACAGCGGGTTTTTACGGCAATGAAACTATTCCGTGTGATACTGTGATGGTGGATACATGACTATGCATTTGTCAAAATCCATAGATCGTATAGAAAGTATGAGCCCCAATGTAAACTGTGGATTAGTTAAAAATGTATCAACATTGGCTCATCATTTGTAACAAATGTATTACCCTAATGCAAAATGTCAAAAATAGGAGGAATTGGGTGTGCCTGAAGAGAGAACTGTTAGTATTTTTCACTCAATTTTTTTCTGCAAGTGTACAACATGCCATTTTTAAAAAGTTTTTTTTTATTATCTCATATTATGTGGGGTTACATAATATTGTTAGGGTTACATGTAACCCTACTGTTAGGGTTACATATCTTGCCCCTGCCCCCCCTCCCCACCCCGCTATGTCAGAGCTTCAAGCATAACATGCCATTAATTAAAAAAATAAAATGCATGTGAAGGTGTGGCTGGAATTGCAAGACCTTTGGACGGAGACTTAGCATCCTCAGGCAGGGCTGGAGTTTCTGTTTTTTGCCCTCGTTTCACAGAGCCAAGGACGCTGCAGGCTTCCAGGGAAGGCTTCCGGCTTAGCTACAGTGAGGGAGCCGGGTTCCACCGCGGAGAGCAAGAGAGGGCTTGGAGGAACCGGCACAGCAACAGGCGCCCCTAGGACCCCCAGTCAGTGCCCCACACAGATTCGCTCTCAGGCGGGTCCCTTTAGCAGCTTTTCATCCCTGGCTGAGTCACTGTCAGGTCAACATGTTACCAAAAAGTGTTAAAAGGTGGCACTTTTAGAGAGGGTACTCTTCTTGTGTTGTCTAGGTGTTTAGTATGAGTTCCATTTTGTAGATCAGTAAACCGAGGCTCAGAACTACTTTCCACTGCACAGGTGACAGAGCAAGGATTCAGCCTGGGCCGTCATCACACTAGGTGCTGCGCGGGGTCCGGGGCCTCTGCGCCCCCTCCCACCCTGCGCCTCCTCTCCCCCCCCCCTCCCTCCTCCTCTCCCCTCCTCCCTCCCGCCTCCCGGCCCTGGAAGCCCCGCCCAGGCACAGCCGCCGGCCCCGCCCCCATGGCCCCGCCCCCATGGCCCCGCCCCCGGTCCGCTTCTGGGGCTGTCCCGCCCTCCTCCGCAAAGCCGAGTGGCTGGGAGCTGTGAGTTTGCGTGTATTTAGCACTGGAAAAATGAAGGAAAAAAAAAAAAAAAACGAAAGAAAGAAAACGAAAATTAAGAAAAATTCTCCCTAGATGTTTGTTAAAACAAAAAAATCCAGAAGACACTCCAGAAGCGTACAACACAACAGTGACAGATGTTGTTTAACAGGCTTGTAGGACATTCCCATAAAGTTATAAACATATCTTTCAGAGGTTACTGAAGATAAACAGATAAAAGTCACATATTTTTTGGTGCAAGAGACAACTTGCTGTTTGGACGCCAAATAAAGATTCCGAATGTGAGATGCACCTGAAAAAGATTAGGAGATCGTATCGAGGATATTAAACTCGGGGCCAAGTCTGACATGCTTTTCTTGGAGTCGTGCATGTCTCAGAAAGAATAAAAAGTGGGTTCCAGCTCCATGCGAGAGACTTGGGGCTGGCAGGGACTCAGGGCACCCCTGCTGTTTTCCCTTCTCTGGTTGGAGGTTGCCTTCAGTCCAGGGCACAGCCTGCTGGGCTCCGCTCGCTTCTGCCTCGAGCTGCACTCAGCCAGCGTTTGCTGAGCACACCTGAGTGCCGGCCGTGACCAGGTGCCAGGTAACGACCGGTGCCAGGCCCAGACCCGCGAAGGCGAGCACAGTCTGACGCGAGAAGCAGATGTACAAACTGATACTTTAATATGTCAGCATCCCGTGGGATGCTTCCGGAGCCCAGCTGCAGGGTTCAAATCCCAGCCTTGGCATTACTTGCATTATATCCTGTGCGAATCAATTTATTTCTGTGTGCCTCTGTTTTATCACCCATAAAATGGAGCTAATAAAACTAGCTGCCTATATAATGTATTGCCTTTTTGTGCAAAAAATTACCCCAAATTTCGTGGCTTAGAATAACAAACATTTCTAAAGTCACAGTGTCCATGGGTCAGGAATATGGGTGTGGCTTAATGGTGTGTCTCTGATCTCTTAGGAGGATGTGCTCAAGGTTCCAGCTGAGGCTGCCATCAGCTGAGGCTGGTCTGCAGAAGGATCCGCTTCCAAGCTCACCCATGGGGCTGTTGGTGGCCTCAGGTCATCGTTCTAAACAGTAACACTGAGACATCAGTGTTCACCACATAGGCCTATAGGGCTACTCACCGCTGACAGCCCGTTTCTCCCAGAGTGAGGCCAGGGAGGGAGAGGGAGAGAGACAGAGAGATGGTGTTAGAAGTCAGCCTTTTTGTGATCTCATTTCAGATGTGACATCCCTTTGCTTTTGCCATATTCTATTTGTTAGACAAAAGTCACCAGGGCCACTTACTACTCTAGCTGACAGGATTATTATGAAGGTCAGATGAGCTAACACGTGCCAGAGGGGAACCATGTTCTCCTCACTTCCACCGTAAGGCTCTGTCCTCTGTCGCCACGTTGAGCTGCTCTGATTGTTAGAATACTTCCTCCTCCTCAAAACACACCGGCGCATGTGCACACCCAGACGTCTCCCACCCTCCTACCCTCCTTCCTCTTGTTTCCCGTCTGTCTCCCTGCACTAGTTCGTAAGCTTCATGGTGGTGTGGCTTTCTGTCTACTGTCTCACACCTAGAACGTGCCTGGTATATAGCATTTATAAGCATTTTTTTTTCTTATTATTAAGAAATAATAATTGAATTGTTATTGAATTGAATAGTTATTAAATTGAATGATGGCACTAACCTGTATCTCCACTGGGAGAAGTAGTATTGGAATTATATGATCCCACTACTGCAAGGATGGTTCTAGATTCCTGTTTGCCTTTCTGCCTTTTCTCTGTAATGCACTGTCCTTTGTGTTTTATGTCGGACCATCTGCAGCATCTCCAAGTGTTCCTGTGTGCCTTTCAGAACTCATGACCACGTTCAATGTCAGGACATTTCCTATCATATCAAGCTTAACACCCTTCCTGTGCAGTAACGCAGGGACATATGGACAGCTTGGGGAAGCAGGGACATTTGGAAGGCTGATGTGATGTGGCCCACAGGGGCAGGCGCTCACCTTAGAAGGGTGGTTGTGTGCCTTCACTCCTCAGACCTGAGCTTCTTAATCCTGACCTCCTCAGAGAGTGGCCACTTGCTGGGTTTGTTGTTGAGCCCTTTGAGATCTGCATTGGAGCCCTGGGAGAAGCTGAGTGGTCTGGAGAAGAGCTGGGGGTGTGGTAGTGAGGACCTGGACTTTGGCTTTGTGGCTGACCTTGGCCTTGACTTGCAATTCTTCTACTGTGCCAGGGCCTCTCAAACTTTAATATGATCCAGTTCACCTAAAAGGTCATGCTAAAATTCAACTTTGAGATTCTGACAAGCTTTCAGGCAATGCCAAAGTAGCTGGTTCTTGGGTGACTACTTTGATTAGCAGCAAGGAATCAGGCAACAGGTCCTTCCTCAGTAGTTTTTACATGCACAGATCCCCAAAAGCCAGAGTCTCCACCCTTTTGTGCAGATTGCAGCTAAGCAGCTGAGCAGCATGCAAATGCAAACCAGTGACGGTGAATCAAATGTAACTAGTGGTGGAAGGTAGGAGTGTGGGAAGAGAGGGAAGACCCTTTGGATGAGGAATAATGAAAATGAGACTGCAAGGTGGGCACACTCCAGAAGGATGGAGAGAGCAGAGCTTTAGGTTGGTTGGAATGAGAAATTAGGGTCCAGAGCAAAGGGCTTTGAATGCCAGGCTTTGGATCAGTTCTGAAGCCTCAGGTCACTGAACTCACATGTCTCCAAGGTTCAGTGTGAGGCAATAAGGAGTGACTGGTGCCTGTGGTCAACCAGGGGCAGCATGTCTATCTGAAGGGGCAGTTCCTACTAACTCCAGCTAATCACTTCCCTGTGGGACTGTAGGCCTACTGTGGCCAGATCTTCTGATTTTTCAAGCAAAGTTACCTATCTGTAATTTTATGTGCATTCTTTCAATTTCAGAAGTTATTAAGCCAAACAAAACTCATTTGCAGTCATATCTGGCTTGAAGCTTCCAATTCATAGCCTTAGATGGAGGCAGAAGGCAACCTGAGGAATTTGGGTCAGGAAAGTGCCTCCTGGAGGAAACCAGCCCTGCCAGCATCCACCACTGCTGACAACCTTGGTCAGGAGAGGGGTGCCTGTGGACACCATGCTTTTCCACCTGGGATCGCAACGTCTTCCTAAGCAGTCATACACCTGGAGAAGAAGTGTCCTCGGGACCAAGGGAAGGCATTTACTTGAAGTCCAGAGAAACCTGGAGACAACCAGCTGCTTTAAACACAAGGACTGAATGCACCTCCACCTCTTCCATCATGCCCTGAGACATGGCACCAAGGTCCCCTCCACCAAGTGGCACTATTAGAGGGCAGTGTGCAATCTGAGGTCATGCACACAGTGGGGTCGGGGGAATGATGGTTTAAATTTCAACCCTGGTATTTCTTAGCTTGTCAACCACTGGCAAGTCAGCTAACCTCTTTTGCCTCAGTTTCCCTTATATATGAAATATATATAATTTCTCAATATATATAAAGTTTCTCAATTTGAGATATCAAATGATACGTCATTTGATTATATTTAATTTTGAATTTCTATATTTATACAGAGAAACACCATAGTGTCCTGCACAGACTAAGTGCTCAGTTAATAATGTTTATTATATTATTATCCCTTTTGGGGGAATGGAATATTAGCTTTGGAATGGTCACTGGGGATCATCTAACCTTCTCACTTTACAGAGAGGGAAATGGAGGCTCAGAGCAGGTAGTTGACTTGTCCAGGGTCCCATGGTGAGGTAGCATCAGCTATAATTTGTCATTTCCACATCTACTATGCCACATGCTTCTCCTCAGCAGTGACCAAAGGGCCTGGCACGTGTTATGTGCTCAGAATGAATGGACCAGTAATCATGGATGAACCAGCCTTTTCTCACATATCCTCTTTATCTTTGTAACATTGCATCTTTTGGAGGGGGGAATGGGGACAGAGTCTCTCTCTGTTGCCTGGGCTAGAGTGCAGTGGCATCATCATAGATCACTGCAGCCTCAAACTCCTGGGCTCAAGGGATCCTCCTGCCTCATCCTCCTGAATAGCTGAGACTACAGATGAGCTCCACCAGGCCCAGCTCATTTTTCTATTTTTTGTAGAGATGAGTTCTTGCTATGCTGTCCAGGCTGGTCTTGAACTCCTGGCCTCAAGTAATCCTCCTGCTTCACCCTCCCAAAGTGCTAGGATTATAGGCATCAGCCACTGTGCCCAGCCTCCATCCTTGATTTATTTAAAATCACACAGACACAAGGGACTTGATATATATAGAATTCAAGGATTTTAGGATTTAGAAATGGTGAAGAATTTACAAAGTGGTGGAGTTGATTGTTATTGTGTCTTCAGCTAGCCTCCCTTTCTCCCTCTCCTCTTTCCTTCCCTCCCAGCTCCCCTCCCTCATTCCCTCTCTCCTCCTTCTTTCCTCTTCCTCATTCCCTCCCTCCCTCCTTCCCTCTCCGTCTCTTCTGTCTTCCACCATCCTTGCATCCTTCCTTCCTCTTGACTGTCACTCTGCCAGTCATTCTTTCAATCAATCTACTTTTATTGAGCATCTAGTACATGCCAGGTTCTTCAGGCACTGTGCTAGACACTGGGGATATAAAGATCGAGCAAACCCAGCATGGCCACTCCTTCTCAGAGCTTGCAGTTTAGCAAGAGAAACCCCTGAAACCGATCTCACCAATTCAGCAATGGGTTGAAGGGCACCACAGGGGCCGCTAGAGCGATGTCTATCTGCGTGGAGGGGCAGGGGTCTGGCCTGGTCAGGGCTGTCACAGAGGGCCTCGCAGAGGGTGTGGCCTTGGAGCTGAGCGCTGCAGGACCAGGAGGAGCTCACAGGGCAAGACGGGTTGGGGGCGGGGCAGGTCCAAGACAAGGGAACAGATGAGCAAGGGTTCTGGGCAAATGCAGGAAAGCTGGTGTGGCCGGGGCCAGAGAGGGGCCCCATCATATTGGGCCAGGAAGATTCCAGTGAGGTTTTTGCGCTTGCTCCTGAATTCAAGGGGAAGCCCTTGGAAGTTTTTAAGCAGACGGACATTGTAAAGAGATGGTTCTGGCTTCGCATGGGGGAGGGGCCTGCACAGGGCCAGGAGGCGGAAGCTGGGAAGGGAGGCAGTGTGGTGCCTGGGTCAGGGGTGCCAGTGGCTTGGAGAGAAATTTGGGAGGTAAAAGTGTCAGGATACAGGCAGTTGTTAAATGGTTGTAAATACTTGGAGGATTTCCTCCCCCATGTGAGAAATCCTCAGGCTCAGAGAGGCAGCTGCTCAGCTCCCACCAAACAGGGCTTGTCAAGTCCGGAGCACGGTCCTTCCGAAGCCGCTGTCTATGTGCAAACACAGATTTTCCACAAATACCCCGTCCCTGAGGCTGCGCTCAGTGCCCGCTGCAGAACGCCTGGCTAGAGGGGACTCTCCTCACGCCGGCAGAGGCATGGGCTGAGTCCTACCTAGTCTGCTGCTTTTTGCACACGTAGCTGCAGACCGCATCTACAGCACCAAATACCTGGGGGAGAAGCAGAGCAGGCTCTGTATGCTTCCAGAAGTTTCCAAAGACCACCAGGTTTCCGAGGCCATAAAGATACTCAGGGTTCCCGTGGATGAGGGAAGTTATTTTGTCCGTTGGAAGTTTGTAGCATTTCCGATCAACACCAATGTGTAGTGAAACCAGACTTTTCATCAGAATGACATCAAGCATGTATATGCAAATGGTGAGGAACTCAGATATTTTCAAATAGAAGAAGAATTATCTGAAAGTATTGGGGAATCCTGTAACTTATAGACTGAATATTTTAGGTTTTAGCCAGATGGCAGGGTTCAGAGACCTCTGATTCAGTTCTTGCCTGCACAGGCATTCTGGAAACCGGGAATAACGGCTTCTCTTTAGGCAGTCAATTGGGATTGCTAAAACGATACAAAGCACATTTTCTTGTCTTGCTTCACTACAGGTATGTTGTCCTACACCAGCTGCATGGCATGGTCTGTTTTCACTGTGTCCTGGGAGCACCCCAGCTCTCTGGAAAAGGAGGGACTGGCCAGTTCCAGTCTCACCCTGCCCTGATTACCCACCACTGGGCTTCAGACCTGCTCATTGCACCGAGGGGGGGGAGGGAGACAATATTTAAGTGTTTCAAGTAAAAGCACTCTTTTTCTAACAAAGTTTGGCAGAGAAGAGGAAAAGTCGACAGTGGTTTGTTGGCCCAAAGACACTTACTTGAAAAGGGCATTCCCTGCCTCCAGGGGCACTTTTGAGCATTTCCTACCCTCTCTACAGACTCCAGCAAATTCACAAAGCTGCAAATGTTGCTGCCTCAGATAAGTGGGGAAGTGGTATATCTGCGGCAGCACAAAGAGAGTAAGAAAACGAATTGTCGGCAAAAAATGCATGGACTCCTTTGAAAATGTTTATGTACAGATTTTATAAGTTCATATAAAAGCCACATTTAGAGCATTCATCTTAATCCAGAGCTATATCCTTTCAAGGAAAATAATTTTAAATAAAGATTCCATCACCCCTAGTAAACCTTTCAATTCAAAGATTTCTTTCATATCTTGCAAGAGAGGAAATTTCCCTCTTAGTCAGGACTTGCTGGGGTACTTGTTCCTCTGCTAGTGGGGAAAAAATGGAAGATAGAATCCTATCTGGTTTATTTTCTTGAGCTTGTAATTTTAAAATATCTTTGTATAAGAGCCCTCATATATCGGCTCTCACGGGGTAGAAGTCAAGCAAAGAGACTGCTGCCTGGCATGTCTGCTTCCCGCTGTGAAATCATAACAATGTGACTAGTACTTTTTTTTCTTTTCCAAAAATACTTTTTTCTGCAAGGAGGGAGCGACCAGTATTGCTGGGTAAAAATCTCAGCCTTGAATGCAGTGGTGTAATTTCCAGTGATAAATAGCTTGGACAAACGCTCATCAAAATTACTGTCTGGTTCTAACTTATTCAGCAAGACGAATGTATGACATGGCCCCAGAGGCTGGGATCTGTGAATTTGCAGATGTCTTTGCTCATATCTGTCTGACTATGTTGGCAGCCCCTCTTCTGCACACGGGTGGGGCATGGGCCCCTCTGTGTGGCACTGTGGCCTTCGCACCTGCAGAGCTGCCTCTGTGGCCCGTGGGACATCCACCACATCCACTGACGGAAGCAACTCTGGGTCTTTCACATGCTGCAAATTTACATTCCAGAGGGCAAAAGGGCACGCAATGATTTGAAGATAGTGACACTGACAGAGTGCATTACTGTTCTAATCTCTAGGACCCCCTTCTGGTGGGCTGACGGACATATGTGGTCAAATGGGCAAGAAGATGTATGGAAATCTTTTTTTTTTTTTTTTTTTTAACTTGGCTGTTTGGACCACAAGAGGAAATCTCAAGAGATTGTGACTTGAGGGATGAAGGATTTTAGGCAGAGTCCTCGGCAAGGCAACAAGATGTGCTAAGAGGATGTCACTGCAGTTTTTTGGACTCATCTAACAACATTAGAGGAAAGGGAAGGTCAGTTTCCACTGCGTGAAATGGCAGACACGTGAACTGGGATTTACAAGCTCAGACCACACTACAGGCAGGCTCGGTGCTCGATGCCCTCTGTTTTTGTTGCTTTGTGTGAAGGACCAATTGAAACCACCCAAAGGCCAAGTTTATGAATCTCTCTCTAACTGGACCGAGTTCCCTCTGCGTGCTCCTTTCGCAGTGGCCATATATGGACAGCCTCTGAGCAGGGAGTGTGGCCCCGGGGTGAGAGAGAATCCCCAGCCTGGGTGCCATTTCCCTCCTAGGTCTTAACCTTTCATAGCGAGACAGACAACCAGGAAAGTAGGAAATCGAAACAAGCTATGTTTAGCCGAATTTTACATACCATAATCTCTTTACCATGGTCGAGCAAGGCAGGAATGCTCAGGCCAATCAGTTCTGGCTCAAATCCATTCCAGAGGGGACTGATTTACAACTTAGCACCATCCTTGTCTCTTCCCTGAGAATGAAGTTAAATGACCCAAGAATAACATCAGTCTGCACCAGGACTCGCCAGAATGGTCTTCGTAAGGGTGGTCTCGGGCGGAGACTTTCACCCCTCCGAAGTCCTGGTAAGGGTCAAGTAGCATTCCTATTTTAAGAGGTCGACAGGGAGGTGAGTTACGAGGTCCGAGGGAGAAGTGCTGTCTGGCCCAGGGCCTTTGCTGCCTCCCTTCTCTGCGGTGGCTCTTGTGCCAACCCCGGCCAGGGGTACCCGGTGTGCGTCAGCCCCTCCCCGCGCCAGGCTCTTCGGCCTCATGCTGATAGGAAAAAATGGCCAGGTGCTAGGGGGCAGCGGGTAGACCAGGTAGACCAGGTAGGGCAGGGCAGAGAAAGGGTAGACCAGGGCAGAGAAAGAAACAGGCCCGGGGTTTGAGACTTCAATGGTTAAAACATCTTGATGCAAAAATAAGCCCCTTCAAATAGTCTGCGAGGGGCCCCAAAACCACCTGACAGTGGCTTACAAATAGACGAGTGAGATGTTGAAATTATTTTTAAGACAGATGCCTTTTTAAACTGTATTCAGAACACCTTTCGGGGCTCCTAGTTGCGCAGTTCCTCAAGCAGGAGGTATTTCATCTTCGAAACATCTGGAACTGTCAAAGGGGTAACGCTCAGACCTCAACAGATGCAGGCGCTTCTACATGAAAGTGCGCCCACAAATCATGAGTGGGATCGCAGAACGCACAAGTGTTTCACAGGCAGCTACAGGGAAGAGACGCTCTGGCAGGGAGGGAAACTGACTGTCACTCTCTGGCCCCCTCTGCTTTTGCTGCTGAATCAACTCCTTTAAGTAACTTTTCTGCAATTCTCCACCAAGTGGCTAGCCACTGCAAGTAAGTTTATTTTCTTGGCTTGTAGGAGGTGATTGACTAGAAGGTTTTCTTTTTCTCCTTTGGAGTAAAAATTTCCTTATCCCATAAATCCATAGCCATTGCATAGTTGGGTAAAGGAATCTCTGTGCTTACTTGCTTTAGGTTTTCCACCGGCCTTGGTGGGAGGGGAGGTGGGGACAGGTGAGGGGACAAGTGACAGCCATTTGCTGCACGAAGGGAGCCAGCGTGGCTCCACGTAACCCTCACATGCTGGGCAAAGACACGCGGCAACGGCAGACCTGGCTTTCCACTAAAACCCCAAACAAAACTGATGCTGTTCTAATTTGTCATTTCAGGGGCAAAGGCTCAAATGTGCTTTAAAAACCTGTGTGGCTTGATGCATCGCTCAAACTTTTGATGCAGCTGTGGAAAATAAAATTGCTGTGGGAGAAATAAAAACACAGGAGGGTCCCCACAAAGAACCAAGTTAGGACTCCATACAACTGCTCTATAAATGATGACGGTAAGCACTGCGGGTAACAATGATAACACGATAAATGCTTTCAATCAGTTCTTCATAAAGCATTTTGGATCTTGTGGGATGGACTGGAAAATAAAACTGGCTGTTGGAACCTTTGGGATTTATAAGAACCTCTTTGGTCAACATAATAAGGAGGGCAGAATCTTCCAGAGTGACGGGAAAGCTGATAAAATCTCCACCATCATCGCTGTTTTCGTCCCGCTCTGATGGCAAATCAGCCCTCAGCCTGGTCGTCAAACACATCCTTTAAATTAATCTCCCGGCTGGCGAGCGGCGGTCCTGGAACGTGAGCAATGTGGCTGCCTGGCCCACATCAGGGCCGAGGGAACTGGGCAGGCTTGGTCAGGGGTGGAAGCGGGTGGCGATTATTTCAGAGGTCAAGTGTTTAAACATCTGGTGCCTCCACGAGGCCAGCTGTGGCTCGGACACCTCTGCTTAGGCAGGAGGGGCGGGAAGCCCCCAGCTGCTGTTCTTTGCATCTGAGCACTTGGCTTGGTTTCTTTGCCCCTCTGCCTCTGGGGAAGAATGCCCGAGTGAGAACAGGCAACTGCACAACTTCTACCACCCTGTGGCAACTTGATGCCATGACATACGCTCTTTCTTCTGGGGCCTTCTGTCTTTTCCTGCGAGAGACATCTCCCAGGGATGCTGGGTGCCACTTTTTACCCCTCAGTCCACGGGACAACTGGTGGAGCTTTGCAGGCCAACTCCGACATGTATTTTCAAGTTTTGAAAGATCTCAGGATCACCAACGCTGGGACTCTTGTTTTCACAATGATGAACATAGACAGCGGCAGAGTGCTGGCCACAAGACAAAACCAGAACAAGCTCCAGCCACAGCCAATGGTGACGCCCCAAGTCCAGCTCTCGTCATTGACGGCCTGGGGGCTCGGAGCGGAAAGCGGCCTCCCGGCAGAAGCTGACAAAGCACTCGCACTGTTTGTATTTCTCCCAGCCTCTACATCTCCCAAATGTTCCTTTTCCACAGCACGCCCCCCCCACCCCGATTTTATACGTAGCAGATGGCCTTCAAACAAATCAAGGAGCAGAAGCTACAAAAGCCTTAGGAAAAAAAAAGACAGTGAAACTCATATATTTCTTCAAACGATAAGATGAACTACAGATGTTTGCTGAAGGGTGATGGTGCTGCCTACAACTTAAGACGCAACTTAAGAGTCCACTTATGTTTAGCGTTGGACAAGCCCAGTAGATGTCATGGTGTGATTTATGGAGGTTGTTGGTGAGATTTTATGTTACTGGGGACATGGCAATTAAAACACTCTGCCATTCTGCCTGCAAGCATCTGTCTCCATGGACCCAGGCAGGGAGTCTGCCGTGGACATGGTGGTGGTGCCCTGCAGTCGGCCGGAGATCCTGCAACCCTCGGCCTGGCCGTGGTCCCGGATCATCCTGTATTCTCACCAGCATGCCCTCTTGCTCTCGGGCCTCCCTCTCTGACCTTCCACAGAGTTCTTGGTCCTTGCAAAGTCCTATCCTTACCTGACACCTGCAGTCAGATTAGTCTCAAATAAAGCTTGACAAAGTTGCTAAAAGAGAAACAGTTGTCTGTTGCAGGGTCCAGCTGCACATAGAAAACAGCTGCTTGCTAGGCACGTTTTTTTGAGAAGGAAGAAAAGACTGCCTGCAAAGGGTTTCAAAATGAACATAAAGCATATCTTGGAAAGACCAGCAGAGGCCTGTAATTAACACAACGGCAAGTCTCCGTGTTTCTATTAAAAGCTTCTTCTTTAGGACTTGTTGTGACTTGGTCATACATATTTATTACAAACTGAAACTGGGACTATAGGGTCTTAGCTGAATGCTGTTTCCCTCTCTTGCCTCCTTGCTTCCCAAAGTTGATTCGTAACAGTGCAAAGAGCCCAATGTGTTTTGGGTACACACGCCCACTGCAAAATGCCAGCCAGCGCACGCCTCTGTGCGAATGCGCACGCCTACGCCGTCACACGTGTGCACGCGGCTCGCCCCCGGGTGCACGAGGGCTCGGGCAGAAGCAGCCGGAGGAGGCCCCGGCCATCCTCTGGCCTCTGCAGCGGGAACGTGGGGAGCCTTTGAAGTTGCCACAGCTCAGGTGGAAGCTCCTGAGAGGAAGTCATTCGTTTTTCAACAAAGGGGAAAATTCCTTAGGACCCTGGTGTTTCTGCTAAAACAAACCTCTGAAAAGGTGTTCTCCAGAGGATCAGGCACCAGCTGTTCCCCATCTCCACGAGGTCATGAAGAGAGGAAATGGGCGGCCGGGACTGCAGCACGAGAGACCTCCGCTAGATGGAAGGCAGCGTGGTGAGACAGGCAGGCTCTCGGGAGGGATCCGGGAACGCAGTGAGCGGCTTCTACCAAGGTGGCGCGTTCAGAGGCAGGAAAGGGGACAATATGAATTTCCAAGATCTGTTGTGTTTGCATGTAGAAAACAGCGAGCCCTTGCCTCTTCCCCTGCCCCGTGTCTGCAGGTGAGCATGTCAGCGCACGGCACCCCGGCACGGACGCTGGAGAGGACCCTGGGAGCCCGTCTCCTCTCCTCCCCCAGCTTCACACGGAACCACGCCCAGAAGCTTGCTTAGTTTTAAAGACTTTAAATTACCTGGTAGTAGACATTTTCCTATTTTTTGCTTACTTCCCTACCTCGGAATCTCTTTTTTGTTTTTTTTAGTGGGAGTTCTCCATTCTGGAAATCAGGGTGGGGGGCAGCAACTTCCTCTCATTGCTGAGGCTGCAAGGTCAGGTCCTCACCTCCCAGCCCCCATGCAGGGGGCCACCGAGCCCTCATGCCGTGGCCGAAGCGTGTCTCACTTTTATTCCGCCTCCTACTTACGGAAGGTGGGTCAGGAGAGGGACGTGTGTTGTGCACTGTGCTCCATCCAACACGGTTTGGGGAGGTGACGATGGGCGGGGCAGATAGCCACACAGAGTGTCCATCTGCACTGGTGCCGCAATGTTGGGCTCACGTCTGAGGGCCGGGGGATGCTGGCAATTATCCCACTCATGAACTCTTTGCAGACAGACTAGACAATAAAGGCCTGAGCAGAGCCAGCAATGCTTTGTCTTGTGACACCAAATTGCTGGCTTTGCAGTGAGAGTTAGAATCAGATCCCAGCCGAGATATCTTGGGCAAAACTCTTACCTTCTCTGAGCCTCAGTCTCCTCATCTTCAAAACAAGAGCCACAAGAACTTATAGGATCGTCGTGAGGCTCACATGAGGGGAGAGAGAGCGAGAGCGCCGGCACAGCTTGGCACATAGTTGCCGCTCAATAAATAGTAACCTTCCTGCCGTCTAGAGGGAAACCCAAAGGAAGGAAATGACAAGGAGTGAGGCTTGAGAGGAGCACGTGACTGCATTGGGGTGCTGCACTGTAGCAACCACGGCGGACCCTCAAATGGCAAACGAATGGGGCTCAAATGGCAGGTTCCTCCCCACTTACCCTGTTCACAGAGCTAGTGGTGGACCTGGGCTAAAGGGCTGTGCTTGTTGTTCTCCATTTGTGCCCTCCTTCCCTGCCCGCCACCCTGGGACCCAGGTCTGAGGGGCATGCGCTGCCTCTCCCTGCCCCTGGCTTCTGCCTGGGTTTGGCCAATTCCAGCCGAGCTCCAGCTCTCACCAGGCCCTGAGAAGCCCCTGATCTTCAGGCCTAGGCATGGCTGTAGCTTCCTGCCGTCGCTAATCCCCAGGGCCTTGACTTCCTGTGGTGGGTGGTTCTTTAGCCCTACCCACACTTCCATGGACGGTCTTTTCACTAAACTCTTTGGAATCCCATCTGGGAGCGCTTTCTCTTTCCTGCTGGGAGACTGAAGGAGAGTGTGATTGGAAGTAGATAGAATCAATCCAGGAGGACTTCCTGAGGGATGGTGTCTCTCCCCCCAAGTTTTTGGAGGAGGACTGCAGTGTTCTGATGGAGACACGAAGGAGAAGGCTGGTGTTCCTGTCGGGGAGACAGGAAGAGAGAGAATAATATTAATGGTAAAACTAGAAAGCAGCTGTCACTTATTTATTGTCTACTTTGTGACAAATATTCACAACAGCATGACAGATTTTATCGTCACTGCCTTACAGGTGAGAAACGGGGGCTGAGAGAGAGCAGGCAGCGCGCCCGAGGCCACCGTGTGTGTGGAGCTGAGGTCCTGGGCCGGGAGGGAGGCTGCCCAACCACCCGGAGGATTTGCCTCCAACTCAGGAGTTTCCCGGGATGTGGGACTTTCAGGGCTGAGTTTGAGTTCGTGGCAGCGTCTATCGGGTGGCAGTGCAGAGGTGGTGACAGTGGGGGTTAACAGTCATCCCTGTAACAACAGAAAGTTCATTTTCTTACTTCAAAAGGCCCACTGGAGGAGACTGGTGAGAGCGGAAAAGCACATGAGGGAGAAAGAGCGAGAACAGGAACGACTGACTCTCAATCATCGTGTGTGGCAGCCGGGGGGTGGCACAGTCCGTCCCAACGGCAGACACTCCAACAACACTTTTGTCTGTCCTTGGAAAGTGACATTACTTTTCTCTCTGACAGACCTACCTCTGCCATTCATTTTTGGCTGCAATTAGTAATAAATGGAGGGTGTGTTCTTTGCACATAGGGAACTGCGGGTACAGGGGGCAAGAGAAGGTGCCCAGATTCCGTAGGCAGTGAAGGAGAAAGACGCCTCTTGTGATGGGCAGAGCCCAGCTTCAGTGGCCTTGGAGGTCTGGAAATCAACTAATAGCTCCCGACTGCACTGACCCCGTGGCCATGCGGTAGACCCTGCGTGCACTCAGCAGGCAGGTGTGCAGTGGACGGGGCTGCCTGTGGGGCTCCAGGACATTCCGGGTGTGCAGGTCCCAGGAGTGACAGCAGCAATGAAGCTGCCGTTTGTGCAGTTCCTGCTGCCTTTGCTCCAGCTGTTTCATGCACATTATTTTAAATGTTTAGAACATTTCAGAGCAGGAATTATTGATCCCATTTTTAAGATGAGGAAACTGAGGAAGAAGGAAACTGAGGAAGTTCTCCAGGGATCTCTAGTGTAAAATGGGCAGATCTGGGTTGCAGTGCTGTTTCTCTGGTGTCTGAGCCTGGACCAGACCATGGCTGCACAGGCATTGAGAGCTCACTGCTCTGATGATGGAGTCCTGGTATATTCCATGACTGGGGGTGGGGGTGTGTCATGGAATTGTCCTTGAAGAACTCAGGTGAGGTTTATGTTTTTGAGAGACAGGGTCTCACTCTGTTGCCCAGGCTGGAGTGCAGTGGCAGGATTCATAGCTCACTGCAGCCTCAAATTCCTAGGCTCATGTGATCCTCCTGCTGCAGTCCCCCAAATAGCTAGGTTTGTGCCACCATGCCTGATTAGTTTTTCTTATTATTTTAGAGATGGGGTCTCACTACGTTGCCCAGGCTTGTCTTTAACTACTGGCCTCAGGTGATCTTCTGCCTTGGATGCCCAAAGTGCTGGGATTACAGATGTGAACCACCACACCTTGCCTCAGGTGGATTTTTAACGTTCCCCACCACTCCCATGATCACTGCCTTATGTCCCTCTGACTTCCGTGCATTTGCACACGCTATGCCCACTTCTGGAATGCCCTTCCTTCATCTGACCATCTGGATAGCCTCTCCCCATCATTCAGGATTCAGCTTCAGCACCACCTCCATGGAAAAGGCTTTCCCATTCCCACCTGTAATTTGGGAGAGGTCCCCTCTTCTGGGGTCTCCTCCCACCCCACAGGGGCTGTGACCCCAACACTGATTATTCTGTAATCCTCTGGCACTTTGTCGGCCAACTCCTGCCCCAGCTCCAACCTATGAGTTCCTCCAGGACAATGAATGTGGCTCCTTTGGCACAAACGGTTATGCTCAATACTATTAGTTGAGTGACTAAGTGACAGAGGCCAGAGTGTCTCAGTAGCTCTGCCTGGGGTGTGTTGATCTCCATCACCTCCGACTGTGTGTGGTGTGCACTCCTTGGCATCCTTGGGTTTTCTTTGTGCTGGATTTTCCTGCACACGCACTTGTGAGTCGTGCCTGTGGACTGTCCATGGGATGCTCCCTCTATTTTGGTGCAGTTTTTCACCAGTCAGTGCCAAGACCAGACACTGCCCTTGACATAGTCTTCATTAATCGTGGCCATTTGGGAGAAGGAAGAGGCAGAGCAGCGACCGCAGTGCATACAGACATGGCTGTCGTCTCGTTTTATCAGTCTCCCGAGGTTGCAGCTAAGAGAACTCTAAGGGCAAGGAGAGCTCAGATTCAAGCTTAGCTGGAGAAAGTATTTTACACACGACTCTTCTCTGAAGAAGAATCCAAACTCTGTAAATAATGTGATGTGCCTGAGGACGAGCCAAATCTGGAGCAAAGAGTCGATTCACACATCATTTCTGTCCAGCGCAAAGCAGGTCATTTACATGTTTAGGGCGGAGCCTCTGCTCAGGAGGCGTGGCCAGCACCCAGGGGCGGGCCAGAGGAGTTGGAAGGCTTGGGACATGTGCTGCCACTCGCCAGCCAGCTAATCCTTGGGCTTCAGCATTGGTGGATAGTGAGAAGTCTCTGCCAGCCTTCCTTGTAGAGCCGCCACACAGATTGAATGAGGCGCACACACACATTTTGAAGGTAAATGAACACATTCTTATTTCAGTGGTTAAAATCAAAGCTCAAGAACCAACTCGGACAAATAATTTTGCTTCAAATGCTTCTGTTCTGCAATATAAATAAGTTCCAGGGGAAACACAATTTGCAAACCTGCTTATTGTTCTTCCTAGATCATAGATACCCCCGATGCTGAGTTCATACCTTTGCGTTATGTCCCAGGCAAGAACCAAGCCCCAGCCAGGGCTGCTGTGAACCACTGAACCACTAGCAAGCTGCATAATGAATCCTACAGTTTCTACTTCAATTGCATGAGTTATGTTAGGTGTTTATTGGGCTTTGTATTTTGATCAGGAAGATTCCCTTGTGAAAGTGCTGCTTGGGTTTGGCTTGCTGATGTTGGCAATGTAAATATGATTTAATTGATTAATAGGCATTAATGAGTAGTAATTAAGGCACAACCTGTTAGCTGGAAAAATCTCACAAAACAAGCACGTTGTCATTTAGCCTGTAAATGGCAGGATGGCCTTGCTGCTGCTGTCTGTTGTCCTTGCCTATGGGCAGTAGTCCCACGGTAGAGTCAGCAGCCTTTTGCATATGGGTTATAAATAAAATAAAATGCACAGTATTAATGCATTGCTTAGAATCCATTTATTACCCTTTCATCCACTGAAAAAACTGAGCTTTGTCAATATGAAATTAGCCTTAGTCTCTGATCTGAAGGTCATCTACGGAGGAGAAAACCCTCTCCTGAGGTCGCTGTAGGTAGACCACTCCAGGAGGTTTCACTGTCTATAAAATCCTGGGCTTCTATTGCATTCATCCTTCTCTGATTATCAAAAACTTTCCTCTGCTGCTAACACCCAGGAACAATGTAATATGTAACTTCCAATTAAAGTTTTCCATATGTGGCAAAAATTGTAATGAATGAATAAGTAAAGACCGCATAATGGAAGCCTATTAGCCAAGTGAATATACTCTTTTAAGTCAAATTTCTATACCACTTTTGTATTATCTCCCATCAGAAGAGAACGTGCAATTACCAATTTTATCTTATCTTGGCTTATTATTAAAGAGTAGTAAAGGAAACTTCATTCCAGGAGCCATAATGTGATTTTTGATTAATAGGGAGTTCTTATGTGACAAGAATATTTCTCCTAGGCAAAGTACGCACATGGATTTCTGCCTGAGCTGGCTTGGAAGCTACATCTCTGGTGGAATAACTGTTCAGCAACAGAACATATAAGTTTCTACATGGGAGATCAGATTCTTAAGGTACTCCACAGCGCAAGGGGAGTAGGAAGAGTTGATGTGGACTTTGCAAACATCGATTTTTATTTAGCTGGTTCCAGTGACATCAAACTCCACATGGGTTTGTGTGCAAGAGGTCAGATGAGCAGCTCAAAGTTCTAGGTCTTCCAGCCTCTGCTGGCAGGAAGCCTGAGCTTTTCCGGTCCTCTGCCTGCCTGCTCGGCCCCAGCAGCAGTCTAGGCACACTCTGGACACACAACAGATATCTATGAACTGCATAACCCAAATGTCAGCACTCTCTCCCACCCCAGCTGCACCTGGGAATGGTTTGGATTTGCATTCTAGTCCTTCCAGCCAACTTTTCCTGGAGGGTTGTTCTAATGAAGGTTACCTTCGATCTGGCCCTTGGCTGTGAGTGACCTGTGTTTGTGCCAGTGGCCTGGGGATAGGTAGTAGGTAGGGGACAAGGAGGGAGCCAAGGTTGACCTGCAGTCAGTGCTCTGCTGTTTGTGGGGTGCAGCAGGGCCCCATTCCTCGGGGCCTAGGTAGTTCTGTGGGCATCTGGCTCTGATCTCACCGGCTGCATGGCAACGAGCAAGCGTCTGCCCTGTCTGAGCCTCTGCTTCCCCGGCTGAGAACAAGAATACTCCCACCCTAGGAACTTACTATGAGGGCTGAGGGACATGTGGTTTAACACATAATTGTAACTATTATGGATGAGGCCACCACTTGTTGACTTCTAATGGATTGGGCAGTAACCAAGGAATGCCTTCATTCAGGTTGGAGCCCCTCCCGCATGCTCCTGGGCTCCCTGGGTTCTCTGCTCCTCCCTGAGGCTGCCTTTCTGGTCATGTGCATCCCCTCCCTAGCCTGGGCGTGGTTGGCACAGGGACCCTGGTCATGTTCATCCCACCCCTAGTGGGGGTGTGGCCAGTGCAGGGGACCCACGCTTCAACAAGCTGCTGGGGTGGGATTCAATTCTGTAGAGAAAATGCATTTTCTATCAATTGACAGAATGACTCAAATTCCCATAATAACACATACCTTTTGACCACAAGTATTCCTTCTGGAAGTTTGTCATAAAGGAAATAATAAGGCAGGCAGAGAAGGTATGTGTATAAGGGTGCTCCCTGAAACACTGTTTAGCTTCAGAAATAAAATAACAGCAGTGGGCGGAAGAGGCTGCCGGCTACACTCTGGGGTGCATCTAGACTATGGGATCCTGTCCAGAGTGTTAAAGATGATGTCATAGAGATTATCTAACACAGTGAAAAGATGGTTATGATAGGGTAAGTGGACAATCATGTTACAAAATAAAATATGCCATATAATCATATTTTTGAAAAAAAAAGACTTAGGGATATATACCAATATAGTAACTATCAATTTTTTTAGGATAGTCAGATTACGGGTTATTTTATATTCTCTCTTTTCCTATCTTTTTCTTGTTTCT
This sequence comes from Microcebus murinus, assembly GCF_040939455.1. Taxonomy (NCBI): domain Eukaryota; kingdom Metazoa; phylum Chordata; class Mammalia; order Primates; family Cheirogaleidae; genus Microcebus; species Microcebus murinus. The sequence goes on from NC_134111.1 coordinate 11,556,156, forward strand.
ATAATCTGCTGTTAAGAAATAATCAATATGGACTACATGTGTAATTTTTAAAAAGCAATAAAATGTGATTGTGTAAAGTATTTCCTCTAAACCGAACCCTTAGACTGAGTGGCCCTCGGGACAGCTGGGCTGTTTCCATCTTTGTCGCGCCATGTCTTCCAGAAGCAGGAGATGCCACGGCCGCAGAGGGGCAAGGCTGGCCCAGCCCAGGCCCGGCTCCTGCTCTGGTGGCACCAGAGGCCGCCCACTGCAGACCAGTGCTTGGCGGGAGGAGGGATAAATGCAGCTGTCTCTGAGAGGGCAGGGGTAATTGGCTTCTTCCTCAGGGCTTTCCTTTTTAAGGCAGACAGCTATAACTGGAAGGCCACAAACGCTGGCCTGTGGAGATAAAGCCACCAAAGAGAGGGCGTTTTTGGTCCCCAGCGGTTGGCCCTTGTCATTAGCCTCCTGGGCTGCGGTTTGGCCAGGCCTAGCTTCCTTAAACCCTGCACAAAACTACCTGTAGCTTCCTGTCACCTAGAGGGTAGAGCCTGACCCTGCAGCCTGAGGTACCTTCCTGGGCAACCTGCCCCCAGCTGACCCCTCCAGTCTTCGCCTTGCTCCGTCTCCCCACCGCTGGGAATTCAGCCTCCTCTTCTGCTATGTCTTTTGATAATGCTGAGGCTTTAGGCATATGCTGTTCCCATTGCCTGAAAGCCCCTCCTGTTTCTCCACGTGCTGAGCTCTTATCATCTTTCAAGAACCAGCTGGAATTTTCTATGAGGAAGGCATCCCTGATACACTTCATCCCAGGGAAACCATTCCTCTGTGCTTCTTCAAAAACTAGGTAATTAGCAAAGAGAAGGAAGAGCAGAAGAAATAAATGAGTTGAGATATTTTTCCTTAGAGATGCCAAGCTGCGTATGACCCCCAAATAAAAACATCAGCCCTACTAATTGTTATTTTGCATTTTTTTGGGGGGGAAATTATGTTTTTATTTTATTTTTAAATAGGTAATATAGTCACATTGTTCAAAAATATAATGTAAAAATAAACTAATCAAAGATAGTATGCAGTGGAAAGTCCACCTTCCACCACATACCCCAGAGCTACCCTTCCTCTTCTCTCTCCTGCAGACAACGAAGGTCACCAGTGAGTCCTTTCCTGTGAATCCTTCTGGGCACATGAAAGCCAGCTCCATACCACGTGCAGATGTCCCCAGTTCTCAGACAGATTGGGCCATGCTCTATGCCCTACCCTGTACTTAGTCTTTTCTTACTTATCAAAATAATTTTCAGATTGTCCCCTATCAGTCTATAAAGCGGTTATTATTTTTTTTTCTTTCCTTTTTCTTGTTGCTTCCAGGATTTCTCTGAATCAGTGTGTCACACTTTCTTTAACCCATACTGTGTTGACGGACATTTAGGTGGTTTCCAGTCTTCTGCTCTTGCAGACTATGCTGCAATAAATAACTTCCATGCAGTTATTTCCCAAAACTCCGCGTGTGTGAGTACATTTGTAGTACAAATTCTTGGAAATGAAATTTCTGGGTCAAAAGTCCTTGCATCTTAAATTTAGATAGAGATGGCCACATTGCCCTTCGTAAGGGTTATGATAATTTGCACTCTTCACGGCAGTGTTTGATGTGGGCAGTTACTATACACCTTTGGCCATGCCGGGCGCGAGCCACACGGAATGTGTCTGTAGGCTAGAGATTGCCCAAAGGGTGCTGCTGGGAAACTCTGTTCCATTTTATGTTGAAATTTGTAGCAGGCGAATGGTTTTAATCTCAACATTCCTACCTGTAGGAAACCACCTCACACTCTTCACTGATGTGCACCCCACCTTTCCACCAGAGGGGTGCACAGACATGATTGGTTTAGGGCTGGGCATGTGAGGCAAGCTGGGCCAATCAGAGACCTTCCCAGGATTTCTACCGGACCCTTACTAGGCTGGTCACCCTTGCTCTCCAATCACACGCTATAGGGACGATGTGGGCGGGGCTTCCAGGGGCTGGTTACGCCCTCTCGGCAGAAAGCCTCTCTGGAAGCCAGCCAAGGGTGGCAGAGAGAAAGACCGAGCGAGTCCTGGTCACATCTTTACAGCCCCTGGATTCAGCACTGCCTGAAGCTAATTTTCTCTGGACTTCTAGATCATGTGACCTAGTACATTTCCTTTTGGGCTAATTTGGGTTATTTGCAACTGAAAAAATCCTGACTAATAGAGTGCTTTATGTGCACGATTTCATTTAATTCTGATAATAGCCCTATAAGAAAGGATTTTTTTTTTTTTCCATTTTAGACATCAGGGAACTGATGCTCAATGAGTCTAAGAAATTTTCCAAAGCTCACAAAACCAATAACAGAATTGGATTAAATGCAGGCTGTCTAGCTCTAGCACCAGCGCTTTCCTCATTCTCCCGAGCCGCCTCCAACAGCACCAGCTTGCTTGATCTCATGCATTCTTTTGCGCTCTTCACGTTCTGACTTCTGTTCCTGCCCATATAGTCAAGCCATACTTTTGTCACTTTACAAGGTGCAGGTTCAAGAAGGCTGCCACTAGAAAGGGGACAGGGGAAGGGGTTCATACTGCTTATGAGAGGCCAGCTGGTAAGATGTGGCAGGAGAGGACATCGCATGGCCTCCTCTTGTGGGAGGGGCAGATGGCGCAGCAACCAGAGAAGGGGGTGGGTGTGGAGCTGGGGATGAGCCTGTCCCACCAGCTGCCAGTTCTGGGCCCGAGCCCTCCTCTTGTTTCTGTCTAAGGTTCTGTCCCAGTCACAAAAGAAATAGAGGTGCACAGACATGTACTGCCCCTACCCTTCACCACGAGTTTTCAGATACAGTGGACTAGTAGAGAATTGGAGGTATAGCGAAGCCAACACATTGGAAGATCACTGCATTGCAAAGACAACTTGTTACTCCCAATACCCAAGAGGAGGGGCTCCCACGCCTCAGGGGCTGCATTGGGGAAGCCGCGATTGTTAGGGCCCTTATTGTGGTTCCTGCAGGAAGGAAGGGCCAAACAGGGTGAGCAGGCTTGGGATTGGCTGGTTTGAATAATTTCAGTGGGTTCCAGGGTGACTGGGGCACAGAGAGAGAGGCCCAGGTTGTGAGGGCTGATAAAGGATGGTAGTCAGGGTGTAGGCTCCGTCCTGGCTGGCGTGTATTGGACAAGCCTGTGGCAGAGTTGTTTACGTCTCTAGGAATCAGCTAGTCCTGGGAGGGGCAGTCTCTCCAGGGTTAGCAAGGCACCAGCTGTCAAAGCCATCAGAATAGAGAAAATAAAGGACATGGTTAATACACAATGTGACCTGAAATAGGGCCTGTGGGTGGGGGTTTGGTCAGCTAAACAACAGTGTGTTCTCCAGTATATGCCATTTGTCCCAAGAATTTTACTTTTATTTTTGGTGTTTTTGGAGATGGGATCTTGCTCCGTTCCCCAGGTTGGGGTGCAGTGGCAGGATTCAGAGCTCACGTGATCCTCCTGCCTCAGGCTCTCCAGTAGCTGGGACTACAGGTACCCACCACCATGCCCAGCTAATTTTTTAACTTTGGAAAGTAGAGGTCTTGCTATGTTGCCCAGGCTACTCTCAAACTCCTGGCCTCAAGCAGTTGCAGTCCCTTTGCCTCAGCCTCCCCAGTTGCTGCAATTACAGGCATGAGCCACTGCACCTGGCGAACAATTCCACTTTTATAAGGAAATAATTGAACAAATGAGCAGAGATATACGTATAAGGATCTTTATCAATGTGGTGTTTATAGTAAGAAAGGAAAAACAAAACCCTAAATGTTCAACAGTGAGCATATGGCTAAACAATTTACCATTTACTCCACACAATCACCGCATACTAATTGAGGTGATATAGAGACATATTTATCGATGTATTTACATGATCAGAATATGTTATTGAGTGAAGAAAAAGAGGGTTATAATGAATAAATATGTGCAATGCACTTATTAAAAAGATATGCATGTACATCTTTAAATGTTTACATCTTTTGATGATATAAAAGATTTCTTTGAAAAATGATCAGAAGGAAATGCATCAAGTTGTTACCAATGGCTATCAGAACATATAATTTTCTTTTTTGTCTGTATTTTCTGTTATTTCATCCAATGGATTTCCATTATTTGTGTAACAAGTAATATGTATTTAATAGTAAATAAAATCTAAAACACAGTCACGGTGTTCCCTGGGGTGCTGTGGAGGGGGCTCCTGCTTGGGGTTGGTCTTCTCATTGTTCTTCCCGGGAGCCCTGGGCCATGGCAGGCTGAGGGACGCCTGGGGTGGGAGCAAGAAGCAGGGCCTCCCACCCACCTTCCCACTCCTGTCTTCTTGCTTCTTCTTCATCATTCACTTTTCATCTTTTTCTGTAGATAGATGCTTGCTGGGTTATGAAGCATTTGCTTGCACTAACTCTGCCTTGCGAAACTAGCTCCAAATGGGGGAGAAATGATATCTACATGAACACACACTTTCCCCTGTTTATCTCTGGGACGACGTGGGTTCCCTCAGAGCACCTGCTCATGTTTCCTCAGTCTAGTGTGTGTTTGACCCTTCTACCATGTTCTGGTCATGACCGGAAAACCATCATCGACGCTAAGGCTGGAAGTTTGTTTGATGTTCACGGAAGGAAAAAGACATCGGATCCAGTGCAAACTTTTTTGTTGCTTAGATTTAAAGTAGGAGTGATGGTCAGTCTGCTAGTGCTGCTATACAGTTGATAGAAATGTATCCTGAAGCATTTCTATTAAGTCTTCCATTTTTGACCTATGAAAACGATGATTTATATAAGCCAGGCAATACCTCTCTGAACTGGTCGATGAAGTAAGTCAGAGAACATCTCTTTGGGGCATTTGCACAATATTTTGTTTGAAGAAAGTTCTGAAGTTTAAAAATATATATGAAAAACACTAGAATAGGAGACCTTTATGGTCCTTTTTAAGTTTAAAATATTGTCCCCTCCTTCCCAACCCACCTGACTGACATGCACTGGTGGCCCATCCACATTCATGTCAGTCTGGAGGAGCACCCTGTATGTAGACCCAACTGGCCATCTGGAAGTGGCGGAGGGTTCTCCCCACCTGTGTAGGTCCCAGAGCTCAACCACCAGCTCCCTGACTTCGACCTTGAACCTTGCCCTGACGCTCCAAATTAGTTATTCATCTGCATTCTTTCGGACATCTGGACCAAACCCTTCCTATTTATAAACTGTGCTCAGGCCACTCCTTTGGTCCAAAAGATGCCAAATGAAGCTGCGCTACCCTCTGTTCAAATGTGGCCCCACGGACAGCCAAACCCACTTTGGTCACTTCGCTCTTACCCAGCTGCTCCCAGCAAGAAGGGAGCAGATCAAAATAGATTCATGGTGCTGGGGATCTCTGAGGGCCACTGCACTGTCACGGGCCAGCAAGTGCCCAATGTGGCTGTGCTAATAAGATCCCCAGAGGCTGGGTGTTGGGAGGGTTTTGTACAAGGTAGGAGGACTTTGCCATCATCATCATCATCACCATCAGCAGCATCATGATCATCTCGAAGGAGGGCAGTTTGGGACTGTATGCCCACATCTTGAAGGAGGCAGCAGATGAGCCTTGGGTATGAGGAAGATGGAAGGAGGGAGGAGAAGAAAGTCCCCCGGGGGAAGCCCAAGGGTCATCCAAGGATGCAATCATCAACCAAGCACACTTTAGCTTGCGAAGGAGCCTCCTTAGCAACCAACCAGCTCCAAAGGCTGCGGAGGTGGCACCTGCCCCCAGCCTCGACACCTAGAGCCACTGGAGGGGGAAGAGACGGAGGAAGACACAGAGGTCGGGGTGACCTAGTGTTAGAATGAGAGAGGTTGAGACAGAGGTGTCGAGAGGGTGAAGAAGAAAGAGAGTAAGTCTCAAAGAGAATGAAGATTGCAAGGACGAGAGGGGAGAGCGGTGCTGCCAGCAAGGAGGGGGGACGCGGCACTGGGGACGAGGGAGCCTCGTGCAGAGGACCTGCCCAGGCGCCGGCAGAGGTAGGCGACTCTCTCCCTTGGATGCTTCGCGGACCCGCCCTGGCAGATCTTGCCTCCTCCTGGGAGGCTCTCTGGGAAAAGCTGCGCTGTGATTAAGATCTTTTAATTAAGAAAGCCGTTTGCACAGGATGCAACAAGAGGCTGATGCAGAGTTTGCTCAAATTGGATTTTTTTTTTTTTTTGGTTAACTAGAAAAATAATAAGAGGAACTTCGCTTTGTGTAAGTAAGAGGGATATGTCATTTTGAAAGGTGCTGCGTGAGCTACCTGTGAATGAATTCATCTGCTCATTCATTCATTCATTCCCAGCTCATATTTAGTGTAACTCCTGAAAAATAAACACTTACTGAATGCTTGCGATGTGCCAGGCATTGTGCTAATTGCTTTACGTGAATTATCTCCTTCACTCCATACGGTAACCCCACGAGGCACACGCCGTTCCTCTCCCCTTTGCACAGGTGAGAAAGCCGGGGGCCCATCTGTATGGAAGGCTTCTCTTCCTCCCTTGCCGAGAAAGCTAATCGGGAGAGGGGAGGCGGGACAGGGATTCATTCAGAACCCCAGTTTCCTTCCTTCTTAGTATTTCTCTCTCTCCTCTGTTTTCTAAAGCCCCAGCATGTCCTTTCTGACTGCATCAAGGTCAAAGCTCCTCTGTCTTAAGCGCCTTCTTCTCCTGCCTCAGCTGCCATGAGGACAAATTGCAGAAAGCACCGAGCCCCCATGATGGCCGAGTTCCAGGTCCTGAGCCAGGCAGGTGAGAAGGCACTCACATCTGTCACTTGACCTGTCCCTTCTTTGAGTGTCTGCACCACTCAGGATCGGAGACACAAGAGCCAGTCTGTGGGTACTGGGGCTGACTTGAGTCAAAAGCTCTGGCTTCTTTCGTAAGTGCCCTTGGCCCTGGCCTTGTCCCTGGAACTGAAGTTTAGCTTGGTTCTCTCCATCTTGGATCTGAGAGGTACGGTGCCCTTGTTCCTTGTCCTGAGCCACCGAGTACTATCTAGGAGTGACCCAAGAATAGCTTATGAGCTGAATACTCTTTGGCTGGGCCCCCACCTTCCTAGCTGAACCCCCAGAGAGAGTTTCCTGATCTCTGTCCCCTCCTCTGGTCTAGAGTCAGAAGGCTGGTCCTGGAAGCAAGGCCCCTTCCATGTGTCCAGCCTCTCCTTCTTTGGGAGAAATCCTTCTTCCACTGTTCCACAATATTCCTGCTCAGCGATGGGCTTGGGGTTGGGTAGGCTATGTCTCCCACACCCCCACCTCCACAGCTGAGGCCCATTTTTGGCCCAGTGATGGGTTTGGGAGCATGTGACCCAAGCTAGGCCATTTTGACAGTCCGGGAGGAAACGCATGCTTCTCTGGAGATCGTGAGAGCCTGCAGCACAGAGAGCCTTTCTGACGGTGAAGTCTGGCAAGCCAAGCAGCTCCGAGTCTGAGTCCTGGAGATGGCATTTTGACCTCTAGATGCCACTGTACCTTAAGAAAGTGTGTCCTTGGACTTTTCAGTTTTGTGAACTGGTACCTATAGTTTTGTTTTGCTTTAATGAGTCTGAATTTGGTTTTTGACACTTGCAACTGAAAGAGTCTTGCTATTTCACTGCTTTTCTCTGAGACACTCTGCATTTGTTATTCCCAGCCCCCCAGCCTCCCAGCAAAAGACACAGAAGAGTAGTTGTAGGCATAGTCTGTAATTTGCCCTGGTATTGACTCATGGCTTTTGTTTGTCTGCTTTATGTTTCAAATGCTTTTATTTTGCTTTTACACCCGAATGGTAGTTTATACCTGGTTGTGTGCAAAATTTTGTTTTTGTTTTTTAAAGTTTTTTTAAAGAAAAATTTCAAACATGCATAAAAATAGAGACTAAATAATAAGCTCTCTTTTTTTTTTTTTTTTTTTATTTATCATGATTAGGGTTATCCTTAGATAATAATAAGCTCTCTTGTCCCTGAGTATTTTAAAGGTTTCTATTGACATAGAATTTTTAAACTCATTTGAGAAATATTCGTTGAGCTTTTGCCGAGTGGCAGGCATTGTTATGGGTGCTGGAGATACAGCAGCGACAAGACCAAGTGCTTCATCTGCTGGAACGTGCATTCTAGAAGGGGAGGACGGATAGAAGCAAGTTTACAGATGCACAGACAAGGTAATTTCAGGTAGTGATAAGTGGTCGGAAGAAAATGAATCAGGGCACTGAGTAAATGGTCAGCGAAAGCTTCTTTGAGGAGAGGCATCTGAGCTGAGACCTGAGGGATGAGAAGGAGTCCTAGTGGTGGGATGGCCTGGTAGGAGGGTTCCTGGCAGTCTGAGCAGTGTGTACAAAGTCCTTGCTGATGAATAAGGCATATGGTGTAGGCCCAGGTAAAGTGTGTACAAGGTAGAAACCAAATAGGAACCAGGATCAAGATCTTGGGCCAAGGCTGCCATGTTTGGTGGCACAGATTGTGCACTGCACAATTCTAGGGAAAGCCATTCACACAGACCAGAGGTCAGCAAACTTTTTTTGTAAAGGGCCAGATTGTAAATATTTTAGGCCTTTGGACCACGTGGTCTCTGTTACAACTGCTCAGTTCTGCTGTTGTAACTCCAAAACAGCTGCAGATAATATGTAAATGAAAGAGCATGGCTGTGTTCCAATTAAACTTTATTTATGGATATTGAATTTGAATATCATAAATTAAAATTACACATCATTAAAGTGAATCTTTTGATTTTTTTTCAACCATTTAAAAATATAAGGCTCATTCTTAGCTTGTGGGCTATACATCAGGCAGCAGGCTGGATTTGATCCACACGGGTCATAGACGTGCTCACTCATTTACACGTCACCTGCGATTGCTCCGTTCCTTGTGCAGCAGGCGCAAGCCAGACATGGAGCTGAGAAGATGAGTAAGAAGCCCCTCTTGCTTAAAGGAAGCTCCCAGACAGTTCATTCTTCAAGGGCCAGGCAAAGCCTGCCCTGGCAGTGACATGTCCTAGGTCCTGTGGCCTAACAGTACTTTTGATGTTTACCCCCATAGTATGTCCTTGCTTGAGCTGTGTAGCTGTCATGACTGGATGCCTCAGGAACTCTGTCCTTGCCTCCTCAGCTGTGCCTAGCCCAGTGTGCCACTAGTCTGTACCTGTTGAACTGGTTTTGAAAGAGTCTGATCTTATCAGAAAGGCAGATCTCCTGAGATGAGTGAGGCTTAGGGAGAAAGAGGAGAGGGCTGGGGAGTTGGGAGAGGGGTGTGCCCCGGTACTCAGAATGGATTTAATTGGAATTAATTGCTGTTGATGCCACTGTCTCATTTGCCTGCCTTGGGCTGCTCCATAAATGGATTTTTACAATGTTTTAGCAATGAAAGGTTATTTCATTTCAAGGTTATTTGCCATTATAGAAATAGATACCCAGCTCCTCTGCTATAATCACTGCCTCCTCCCCTAGCCACACTCTCTGCAGCCACCCTTCAATGAACTCTGCAGCCATTCATCCCTTGGTCTTGTCATCCTCTTGCTCAGGAGTTAATGGTTGATCGGGGAAAAAGTAAAAATACCACCCTAGTCTAAGCCATTGTCATCTCTTGCTTGGACTATAGTGGCTTGCAAACTGGTCTCTTTGTTTTTGCTCAAAATCTGCTGTCAAGAGTCACTCTGATTCTATCAACAAGCATAAATCAGCTCAGGAATGCTTCTGCTCCCGCCACTCACAAACGCTTCCTTTCCCACCTGGAACCCTCTGGATGTATGACAAAGCCCATGGATTCCCTTTTCTGGAAGTTTTTAAATGCATAAAATAATATATACAGGATTTCAAAGGAAACCAGTGGTTTGGGTCTGCTTGGACTGCTTGGACAACACATACCACAGATGAAATTTATTTCCCACAGTCTGAGATCTGGGTGCCGGTTTGGTCAAGTTCTGGTGAATGCTCTCTTCCTGGCTTGTAGACAGCACCTTCTTGCTATATTCTCACATGGTCTCTGCTCTCCCCCTCCTCTTATAAGGGCACTAATCCTATCAAGAGGGCCCCACCCACACGATTTAAGTACCTCCCAAAGGCCCTATCTCCAAATCCCATCACCTTAGGGCTGCAACTTTTAAATTTCGGGAGACACAAACATTCAGCCCATAACATCAATTCTATTGGAACACGGTTATCAAACTATTAAAAAACAAAATTGGGATATAGTCATACATGCATTCTGTTATTAGTGCAGTATATAGTTAAAATACTTTAGAAGATATGGATATATTAAGGTTTACTTTGGAAAGACCTATTAGGATCAAGGTTATAGTTGCTCGGCTAGAATAAGAACATTTCAATCATGGGTGGTCTAGGCAAGGCAACATGCACGACACATTGGATGCAAAAATGCAGCCATGATTCTTTTCCCAGCCCAGTTCATGGACCCTTTGAATGCTCTCTTTGGACCCTGCCGAATGTGGTCTAAACCTCCCTCTGACGTCTCACCTTGTTTCCTCATCTCCTCCTGATTCTTCACTGCTCCAGGCACGTTCCTGCCCCAGTGCCTGTGAGCCAGAGCTTGTCTCTCCTAAACCACTCTTCCTGCCTGTGTCTGTGTGGCTCACTCCCTCGGCTTTGTTCAGATCCTTCCTCAAATACCTCCTTCCTTGTCAGTGAGGCCTTCCCTGAACAGGCCTGCAACCTCAGGGTCCCACCCGCTTCCCTCCTTCATTTTTCCCTCTTGGCAGCTAACCTTCTCTATACTTCCCCATCGCCTCTGTTTTTGTGTCCCCTGCTAGGACATAAGATATTTTGGGTGAAAATCTGTCAGTTTTGTCTACTGCTGTCTCTCCAGTGCCTAAAACAGTGCTGGACACAGAGCAGGCGCTCAATAAATATGCATTGATTGGACGCACAAACTGACATGAATATTGGTCTGAGCAAAATGTAACCGGACTCAGTCTGTCGTTTAACTTCCTACCCAGTTTTAGTATACCGAATCCCATCTTCTCACTGGTCTGCACTACTGCGTGGAAATGTCCTCCTAAGTGCCAATAAAACTTCCTCTAAGAATCCAGTGAACTTGCACAAAACACCTATTTAAAGGTAATGTTTGTTTTTTGAGACGGTAGGAGGGGCAGGAGTGCTCAATTGGGCCAGTGCTGGGCCACCGCCTGGCTGTGCCACACTGGGCAAAAATCTTACCTCTCTGAACCTCATTTCCTCATCTTTAAGAGGAGAATAACTCTACTGACCTCCAAGGGTCACAGTGAGCCTCAAACGAGACAATTCATGAACGGCACAAAATCAGGCTTGAGAAATAAATGAGAGCTGCTGGCAGCGGCTGTAATAAGTCACAGGAGGAGAAGGCGAAGGGTTCCAGGAAGTTTTCCGCTCTGCAGGAGACCCTGGAGGTCCCAGAGAAAAGCCACAGCCCAGCCAAAGGGAACTTACTGTGCTGGAGTCGGCCGCCCATCCTCCCCGTCCAGCCTTTTCCACCAGGGGGACGGGCGCCTGCCCCTGCTCTGGCCGCCCCTAGACACCTCTGGCTCTCGGAAAAGGTCCTGTAAATCAGAGCTGAAGAGTAAGGGATGGCGAAACTCAGGCCAGGCCACGATTCAAAAGGCAGCAGGAAATGAATGGTTTGTTGGAACACATGGTCAAGGGGACTTGAAATGTCTGAAGCGTGAGTCATCAGGTACGCTGCGTGCAGAACCGCTCCCAGATCACAGACTGGGCTGGTGGCTATGGGACATCAAGCTATCAATAGCACACTACATGTTCCCACCAATAGAGATTATTTTTAGATTAGCTTCTCTTTCAAAGTTTTCATTGCCCATTTCTTGTTTATTAATGCAGATGGTTGGAAGCTGACTATAAAAACATGTATTATGTTATTCATCCATTCACCAGATTTACCAATCTCCAAGTATATGCAAGGTACTAAGTTAAACACCGAGGATACAAAGATGAACAGTATCTGAAAAGTGTATAGAAATTTAAAGTACGAAAACATTCTCAAGTTATCCTCAGAACAGTTCCATGAAGGAGGTAGAAGCTACCTTAATTTAATGATGGATTCATTGAATGATTGATTGATTCATTAAATCATGCAAAATACTTACTGAGCACCTACCAGGTGCCAGGCACTGTGCTAGACGCTGAGTAGTTGATGATAACAAGACGAAGACCTGCCAACATTGACCTTACATTCTATGGGAGAGACAGAACATAAATAAGGAAGCAAATAATTATGTAGCATGATGGCAGCAAGCGATGGGCTCAGTGAAGAACAAGGAAGTCTGGGCAGGGGCTGGGAGATACAGAGGCATTGCTAGGGAGGAGGAGGTTTTGAGCAGAGACCTGAACTAAGTGAGAGGACCAGCCAGTCTCTTAAGTGGAGGACAAACAGTGTTTCTGGACTCTTCTCTGAAGACTGAACCACAGAGAAATGAAATGACTTTCCTGGGATGACACAACCAGGTTACTGCTTCGGCCTCCAGATTGTAACCTGCACCATCCGGGTTTAAAAATACTGCTCCCTGCCTTCAAGGACGCCTGCAGTCTGGCCATCAAATACAGCCCAGGGCCAGCTAATTACTCCAGCAGGAGCAGGGCGTCCACACGCCTTGGCTGTGCAGATACACACACGCACACACTGGCTACTGCCCGGAACAGGCAAAGGAGAGGTAATGAAGTCAGGAATTAAGACCCTGTTTGTTTACAGTTCTTTGCTTGAGAAGGGTCATTTATCTCTGCTCTTTCATTCTGGAAATTAGCATATGAAAGTGTTTGCTGAGTTTCCTACTTTAAAGCAAGCTAATGCAGAGCTTAATAAAAGAAAATGTTTATCATCCGCAAATTCTCTTTTTAATAAAAGCAGTAGCAGTTTTTAGTCACCATTGTCTTCAGACATAGAACTATAAACTTTTGTCCCCTGTGAAAATTTGCTCTTTGTTCTGCCTTGTGAGACCAAAAAAAAGCTGGAAAAGTATATTGAAAACCAGGCCTCTGAAGAGATGGATGGGTGCTGAGAAGGTCCCCACACCCTACTCTCAATGCCTGGGTGCTCAGGGAGGGAGCTCAGCTGCTCTTTGCAAAAAGTTGGGGCAGTGAGATCCTTAGGACAGGGGAAGGCACCAAAACACATCTTTGCGTTTCTTTGTGCTGTTGAAAGATTTATTTCATGCTTGAGCATCTAGATGCCCATGATGTTTTCTTTTTTTTCCCTTTAAATGTCAATAGTTCTTCCCCTAAATTTAAAAGTGAAGTGTATTTATAATTGGAAGTTAGAAAATGCAGGAAAATAGAAAGAATAAAAATTTCACCCATAATCTCACCATCCAGAGAAAATGACAACATTGTTTGTTTTTTTTTCCTGATCTTTCTGTATTAGATGTGTATTTTTTTCATTGTTGATATCTGCTTGTATTTATAATTGAGATTCTTGTGTTCTAATTAGCAGTACTGCATTACATATGCAGATCTTCATATCATAAAAACATCTTGATAAGCATCATATAGAGTTGAACACATTTTTCCCTCTATTTAAAAAATACTACATGTTTATTGTGGAAACTTTGGAATACACAAAGAAATTTATTTTGTGTGCTAAAGAACATGACCCACAGAGTGAAAATTCAACCCACAGAATGGAAGAAAATATTTGAAAATCCTTTATCCAATAAGGGATTCATATCTAGAATATATTAAAGAATTCATACAACTCAGCAACAAAAAAATCAACTAAATTAGAAAAATGGGCTAAGGACTTGAATAGACATTTCTTCAAAGAAGATAAAAATGGCCAGTAAGTACCTGAAAAGATGCTCAATATCACGAATTATTAGGGAAATGTAAATCAAAACCACAATGAGATACCATTTCCAATGCGTTGGGATAGCTACTATACAAAATACAGAAAATAACAAGTATTGACGAAGATGGGGAGAAACTAGAACCCTGTGCACTGCTGGTGGGAATGGAAAATGGAAAATGGAAAACAGTGTGGTGCTTCCTCAAAGATTTAAAAATACAACTACCAATGATCCAGCAATTCCACTTCTGGGTCTATTTCTAAAAGGATTGAAAGAAGGATCTTGAAGAGATATTTGCAAATCCATGTTCATAGTAGCATTAATTACAATAGTCAAAAGATTGAAACAACTCGAATGTTCATCAACAGATGAATGGATAATGTGGCATGAGCATATATATGTATATATATGAGCAATGTGGTGTTTAAATATGTGTGTGTACATATACCAAATAGAAAGAATATTATGCAGCCATAAAAAAGAAAGGAAATTCTGACACATAACACAACAGGAAATACTTTTTAAAATGTTACGGTAAGTAAAGTAAGCTAGTTACAAAAGGACCAATCCTGTATGATTTCACTTAGAGGTGGTACCTAGAGTAGCCAAATTCATAGAGAGGTTCAACTTGTACCTTCTAAATCTATCAAAATATGAAAAAGGAAAAAATAAAATTAAAACAAAAGTTCATAGAGAGCAAGAATAGCGATTGCCAGAGGTTGGGGAAGGGAGGAGTGAGGAGTTAGAGTTTAATGAGTTCAGAGTTTCAGACTGGGAAGACGAAAAGGTTCTGGAGATGGATGGTGGTGATGGTTGCACAAGAATGTGAATATGCCCAATGCCAATGAACTATACACTTAAGGAAGGTCAAGATGTCAAGTTTTATCTTTTGCATGTGTTACCACAATTTAAAAAATATTAAATCCAATAAAAATCACCTGTCTTTTTACTACTTAGAGATAACCTCTATTAACACTGTGATAATCCCTTCTCATCCTATCTATATGCATATCTAGTTAGCCAATTATATAGACAGATGTGCATATATATGTATGTGTATATATAGTTTGATATTGCATAGTTGAGCTCATGCTAAATATTTAATTTTATATATTTTAAAAGCATTATTACATTAGCCATGTACTGATGTCAATAAAAAAATCTTTGTAAACATTACTTAAAATGGTTGCATTTCATTCCATCATCTGATTTCATTGTAAACCTTTTCATCTATATTCTGTTGTTCAACATTTGTTATTTCTACTTTTTCGCTATTATAAATAATTGCACAATGGACATCTTTGTTTATAAGACTTTTCTCCCTGCATTTTAGATTAATTTCTTAGTTCAGCCTCTCCAACATTACTGGGAATTACTGGGTCAGAGGGTGTGAATATTTTTAAACACCTAGAGTCAAATTAGCAAGATGCTCCCCTCTCTTCGTCTCTCCCTCTTTCCTTCCTTCCTTTTTTCATCTCTTTTTTCCTTCTTTTTGGGGATTCTAAGCAGACAGAATTCTAAGTAAGCCTTTGAATTTCCCAAAGTGTGTGAAAGTGAATTACATACTTTCTCCCAGTTATTCAGTCAAATATTAATCCAAGTTCTGGGGTGGAGAGATGTTTGAAAATATAATTAAGATCTCAAATCAGTTGACCTTAAAATAGGGAGATTATCTGTGTGGGCCTGACTTAATCATATGACCCTTTAAATCTGGTCTAGAAGTCCCAGACAGGGGAATCTGAGATTGAGGGGATTTGACTCAGTACTCCATTGCTGGTTCGAAGGCGGAAGGGCCACGTGGCAAAGAATGCAGGCTGCTTCTAGCAGCTGACAGCCAGCAAGGAAATCCAGACTGCAGTCCCACAGCCACAATGACCTGGATTTTGCCAACAACTTGGACTAGTCTGGAAATGGATTCTTTCCCAGAGCCTCTGGTGAGAACTCACTTGGCTGATGCCTGGATTTTAGTCTAGTGATTGCCTGAGCTGAACGTCTAAGCATGCAGTACTGGAGTTCTGACCCAAAGAACTCAGCTGATCAATGGGGCATGTTTTGAGCCACCAAGTTTCTGGCAATTCATTCCGCACAATGGAAAACAGATATAGGGATGTATGGTTGACCGTTGAACAGTGCAGGGGTTAGGGGCACTGATCCCTCTGTGCAGTTGAAGATCCACTCCCCCAAAACATAACTAATAATGGCCTACTCTTGAATGGAAGTCTTCCAAATAATGTAAATAGTTAGCACATATTTTGTATGTTATATGTATTATATACCATAGTTTTATAATAAAGTAAACTTAAGCAAAGAAAGTGTTATTAACAGTCATAAGGAGGAGAAAGTGCATTCACTATTCATTAAATGCCAGTGGTCTTCATCCTTTTCATCTTCATGTTGAGTAGGCTGAGGAAGAGGAGGGGTTGGTCTTGCTTTCTCAGGGGGGGCAGAGGTGGAAAAAAATCTTCGTGTAAGTGGAGCCGTGCAGTTCAAACCCATGTTGTTCAAGGGCCAACCGTGGTTGTGTTTATAAAGTGTGTGCTTGTGATAGGAATAGCTACTTCTTTAATCTTAGATCTCACGTGGGCTATTCGGATTTTGTGGGTCAGTCATCTCATTTCTCTGCCAAGTTCTTTACAGAGGCACTTTACATATATTTCTTTGCTTAAAAATATCTCCGTTTAGTATACGATACACCCCATGTTACAGATGAGAAAACTGAGGCACAGAGAGGATAGACGACTTTCCCACAGTGACGTAGCAGTGCCAGTGAGAGGTGGCACGGGAACCCAGGCCGCACCTGTGTGTGCCAACACCCCCCCCCCCCCCCGTGCCACACAGCTGTCAACACTTGTGAATAACTTTGTGGCTAGATGACAATCTGGGTAATTAACTTTACTTATGAATCCAAGGAGACCACAGGAGAAGGCTGCAAATTAAGAAAGGAGGACACAATGAAGAGTGTAAATACTAGTTTCTTTCACGGCCAAAGTTGTGTGCCACCTCCTTCGTGAGCACCGGCCCTCTATTAGCCTCTTGTGACTCCCCTGTTTATTTCTTTGCTGGGGGTCCTTCCCGTTCCTCTGCGGGTGATCCGTTTCTGTGCACGCCTGATCAGGTGTCAGGGCCACCGGGGCAGGAGGTGGGCGTTACTCAGTTTTGAATCCATAGCAGCCCAGCACCTGACCAGCAGGGCCTAGCATCATGTCCTGTAGTGATCGCTGGCCAGTGAAATTTTCTTAAAGAAGAAAATAGGGCAATGGCCTCTATAATCTTAATCTCTGTAATCCTTAGGAACGGTTGGTTGTCTTTCCCCCCTTGTGAGGAAGTGCCACCTTCTTTAATAAAAACAAACTTTACTACCTTCATGGTCGCCACTCTAACTCAAACCCACGGTTCTAATTTTGTTTTGGGATCTGCCAGTGAACCTGTTTCTCACATTCTGAAGACCTCAGTGGCATTATTACTCCACTGCCATTCTGGCCAAAGAAAGAGCGAGCCAGTCTCTCCTCTATGTCTCATAGCCCAGATGAGATAAACCAGAAGGATCAGACAAGTCTGCTCTAAACCAGGGGTGCTGGCACCAGGGAAACAGTCACAGACAGAACCAAGCATCCAGTTCCTCTGTGTCATACGGCATGTTTCTCCCCTTGTGACTTGTGATCCATCCTAGAAATCTCTGGGCCCCCCAGGAGCACACTCTGTGATACTGTGGCATCCAGGCCAAGAAAGAGAAGCTGATTCCAGAGTCCTGAGTTAGGGACTGTTTTTATTATCTGGTTTTCTGTCTGAGGGCCACTGCTCTTTCCTGGGAGCCTATGAATTCCTCCCCCCAAACCTTGCCCAGAGGACAGATGCCACCTCCCATATACTGGTGTGTGCATTTGTCTTTCCAGCCTGTATAACATAACCGTGTTTCCTTAGAATCCACCAACCCTGCAAGAAGTACACCCATCCACTAGAATGAGTGGGACTGTATCCTTGCAGTCAGTCTCAAGTTCACTGGCAGGCGTCAGTCTTCCAGAGTGATGGCATTAGAGGAAAGAGGTGCAGGTGATGTGCAGGGCAGTTGCCTCGGGGCATTTTCATGGCTCCTGAGGTTGGAACTATGGAGTGAGGTTCTAGACCAGGGGCTGAGACTGGAGAGAAGGACACAGCTGAGCCCCAATGCCTGTGTTATCTCGGAGATGGAGCCCAAGCAAGAGGCTTTGCAGAGGGCAAGAGAAACTATAGCCTCAGCATTTCTAAGTGAGGGAGGAGAAGGGCAGAGGGAAGAAGATTTGGCAAGGCAGAGGCAGAAAGCAGAGTGGGTAAGAGGGCCCTTCCCAGTTTGTTTATGGAGCAAGAGTCCTGGAGACACACAATCTGAGCTGGGGAACGCTGGTGTATAGAAGGGTTTGTCTAACATCTTGATCTACTTTCCTTAACTTTCTGGAAGGAGAAAACTCCCAAGTCCCAGTGCCAAGCCTTTCCCCCCTCTATTTGTTAAACCCATCTGCAGTTCAAGGGAAATCAGATTCATGTGTTTTCAATTCATTTACACTTAACTTATTAAAATATTGCTTTGTAAGAGCTATTTGATGTCCAGGAAGCCATTTGCGTCTCTTAAATAAATCTTTAAAGTCTCTTTTTCTTAGAAACAGGAAATTGCATCTTGCCAAATGCAAATTAACTTGCACCTCATAAAGTTCAAGTTGAGCTCAAAACATACACGTCGTGAGGGTTGGGTGGGTTTCTAACTTGGCAAGCTAGCTCAAGGTTTAATCTAAACCAAAAGACAGCAATTGGAAGCTCCAAGGGCATTCCCAAGGATGGTATTATTGCAGTCTGCCAGCGGAGAGTCAAACTCACATTCGGCTGCACTCTGATTCAGGGCCGATCGTCAGCTCGCCCTCTCTCCATCCTGCCTTTCTCAGTCCCCTTTGCTCTAGACCAGGTCAAGAAGATGAAGTCAAGGTTCATGCATCCCTCCATGACCTTTGTCACGAGAACTGGGGGAAGGTAGAGTGGGGTCCAAAGGGCTGAGCCTTTGGTTTCAGATTTTATCTGGCTTTTTTTGTTCCCTATGAACACCAGAACCAAGAGACATTACCCTCACAGTGTCTTGGACTCACTCAGACACACCCCTCTCCACTCACATTCCGTTTATACATAGGCTCCCTCCCCCAGAGCTTTGCAGACCTGCTATCCTGTCTGCCCACACTGTCAGGGCGAGGCAGGGTGGGAGACTACTAGCTTTGTTTTATACAGGAGAAAAGAAGGGTCGGAGAGAGGTGAGATGATTTGCTCAAGGTCCGGGGTAGAACGTGACCCAGAGAAAAGCAACCCTGGGTCCTTTACCTGCACCAGGCAGAGGGAAGTGCATCCCAGCCAAATAAAATGCTAGGGAAGGAAACAGCAGTACCTGTGGTCTGTCTGGTGTTCTGCTGAGTTTTATAAATGTATCTTGGGCACACATCTTATGCTTAGCCTTGTGTGAAGTCCAGGAAATGCAGACATGAATAGCATGTGGCCTTGGCCCTCAAGAGCCCCACAGTCCAATGGGGAGACAGGTGCGTGGATGCATAACCAGAACAGATGTGGTTAATACTACCACTAAGACATGCACGGGGGAATGGAGAGGAACACGGGAGAGCACTTTTTGGCACAGAAGCTGCCTGCACTGAGCCTTCAGGATAAGCAAAGGATAGCCAGACGAAGAAACCAGGGAAGGCATTCCAGACAGAACAACAAGAGCAAAGGCAGGGAGGCCGAGAAACAGCATGGTGAAAGCGGTAGATTGTAAATAGTTTGCAATTATTAGAGCAAAAAATTACAAAGAGGATGTGGTGAGTAGGCAGCAGCCAGACGGTTCTGGCTCTTGTCTGTCAGGGTGAGGAGCCTGGACCTAATCAGGAGGCCAGGCATTCCCAAACTTTTCTCTGTGGATTCTTGAAATTTATGGACCTTCTTCTGAGAAAACTGCATATATCTTCATGCACACAAAATCATGACTGCAGTCCGATGGGACTTGCTTATCTTCTGAAGCCCGGGGGCTAAGAACCCTTGCTTAGGCAGCAGGGAATGGGTGACGAGGGTTAAGCAGGATTAGACTTGCATTTCAGAGTGACACCCTGCCTGCAGAGTGGACAACAGATTGGAGCAAAAGCAAGACCAGAGGTAGGGAAACCAGTTAGAGAGTTGATGCAACCAGCGGTCAAGGTGCGCGATGGCACCTCAGATGTCACAGATGCCTCCCTGAGAAGAAGCCAGGGCAGTGAACGTGGTCTTGGTAGAGTGAGTTCCTTTCAATATGGAGAGCCTGGTTCTGAGGACACCTGTGGAAGGACATCTGAAGTCACCAGGATAACCAGCGAGACCAGGGGGGTAACTCCCCAAATACGTAGGAGCTTAAAGACAAAAGAGATAAGGGCACAGTAAAGTTAATTTTAAAAAGTTAAAATTTAAAAAGTTAATTTTAAGTAAATTTTAAAAAGTTAAAATTTTAACTTTTTTCCCTTAATTTTTCCAATGATTGCTAGTATGCTTAGGTTTACTCATGGCTCCAAATTTGGGGAGAAATATTTGTTTTATCCATTATTATGCTAATCAGATGATATCTGCAGAACTTTTATATGTAATATATATATTAATGACTTAAAAAGTAATTTTTGACTTGAGATTTTAAAATAAAATGTATAATTTAAAAATAATCATTTAAACTTCTAGTCTTTTTTTTTTTTTTAGGTGGGGAGGGGGTGTAAGTTCCTTCGTGGTGACGTGCAGAGGCCCCTTGGATCTCCTGCTGCTGAGAGCATGATTGGGCACACGCCTAAATGCTGCTGTTTGGAAACTTCGATCATGCTTGTGTAGATGCTGCTTCCAGCCAATGATTGCACATGGCGGGGATGCTAAGGCAGCCCCATTCCAATGGGACAGCCATCCAGATGAAAAAATTCATCTTATTACATTATTACTATTGAATCCTCAGACCCTATTTAAGTTTGACAACTATACTATCTCATGGGAAAAGGACTCAGTTCAGAAGAAACATAGTGACATTGAGTTGTCATGACTTTTTAGTGTCCTTCAGTTCAAACCAGTTTCTTAGTCTTTCCTAGACTTTGATGGTCTTGGCCCTTTTGACGCATATAGTCCATTATTTTGCATAATTATCTATAATTTGGGTCTGCTTGGATGCTCCCCCGTTATATCGCTTTGGCAGGTATATCTCAGAAATAATGCTGTCTGATTTTGATGACACCCTAGTAGAGAGGCACAATTTTAAATATCCCTATCACCGGTGAGCTTAACTTTGGTCACTGTATTGAGATACTGTCTGCCCGATTACTCTATTCACATTTTTTCCCTTTGGGATTAATATATATTTTGTGGAGAGGTTCTTCGGTTGTATCTAAATACTCCATTCCTCATCAAATTTTTAATGTATTTGTTCATTTATTTATAGCATATGAACTCATAAATTCTCATTTTTACTGAATAGTTTACTATCACTTTTTCCCCCTGATGCTCAAAATATATTCTAAATTTGGTCTTTGAGAACACCTTCAATCTGCTTCTATGTCCTCTAGGTATGACTGTCTTAGTCCATTAGGGATGCTATAACAAAATACTTTAGATGGGGTAATTTATAAACAATAGAAATTTATAACTTGCAGTCAAGAGGCTGGGAAGTCCAAGATCAAGGTAGTAGCAAATTTAATGTCTGGTTAGGGCTCGCTCTCTGCTTTAAAGGTGGCACCTTCCAGCTGTGTCCTCACATGGCAGAAGTGCAAACAAGCTCTCCCAGGCTTCTTTTATAAGGTCACCAATCCTATTCATGATGGCAGTTTCCCTTGTGACCTAATCACCTCCCAGAAGCTCCACCTCTAAATACCACCACAATGAAGATTAGTTTTCAACATATGAATTTTGGGGAGACACGTTCAGATCATAGCAAACCTCATCAATTTTAAGTAATTCTTTACTTTCTGGCACCAAAGTATGTCCTGGGCTTATTTTGCTCTATACTGTCCCAGTGCTGAAATCAGTCATTCTCTAAGAAGCACTGCTTCTTTTTAGTAGAGAATGGTTTTTAGAAGCCAAGATTGGGTCTCTAAGTGTGCTCATTATTATTGTGGTATTACCACTCTTCTAGTCTCTTGGTGGGCAGAACTTGAAATATACATACATACATATATATATATATATATATACATATATATATTTGTTTCTTTCTCTATATATAGCAGACCATGAGTTTATCTCCAATTTCAATTTAACACTTCCTCTGATAGTGAAAAATCTCACTTCCATTATTCTTAAAATATTATATAAATCCTTCTTTGTGTATCTAACCTCCTGTCACTGCTTGCCCCGTGCCCTAGTATGGAAATGCTCATGTCTACACTTGGGCTCTGGCTCCTGCACTCTGCACCCCTGCTTGGATGTCCTCCTCGGCCTTCATATGTTTCATAGGGTGCCACTCAATCCCCCTCCCCTTCACGAGCATGTCCTACTCACACAGCTCAGCCCCCTCCCTCGCAGATAATGTGTTAGTTTCCTGTAGCTGTCACAACAAATTGCCACAAGTTTAGTCACTTAAAACAACACAAACTTACCTTACAGTCTTGGGAGTCAGAAGTAGAAAATGGGCCTGCAGGGTTAAGTTCCTTCTGGAAGCCCCAGGGAGAATCCGTTTCTTTGCTTTTCCAGCTTCTAGAGGCCACACCCATTCCTTGGTTCATGGTTCCTTTCTCCATTTTTAAAGCCAACAGTGTAGCATTTTCCCTCTTCCCTGACCCCTGCTCCTACCTTCTGTCTATGTATCTGGTTCTCCTGCCTCCCTCTCATAAAGCCCGTTCTGATTACCTTGGACCCACATGGATAATACATCATAATCTCCCCATTTCGTGGTCCTTAACCACATCTGCAGTCTGTTGTACGTGCAGTAAGGTGACATTCATAGGTTCTGGGGATTAGGGTGTGGACATCTTTGGGAGGCTATTACAGCCTACCATAGGTCTTGTTCAGTTGCACTTTAGGGATTTTGGAGTGAATTATTCAGGAAAAGGAAGGGAGAGGTGCTGGGGGAGGAAGAGGAAGAGTGGAGCACCTCAACCGTATTGTGCACATGACGACATTGAAGCTCTGAGAGATTTCATAATTACCCATGACCTCATAGTTTGTTAAGTGTCAGGGCCAGGAACCGAATCTGGATGACAATTTCTGAGACGTGTGGGCTTCTTTTTCACTCATTGTGTCCTGGATTATCACTTTCCAAATGGCATTCCCCTCCCTTGGCCACAGACTGAGAGTCGGGCTTTCTCTATGATGCTCAAAGCCCTTCCCACGGTCCCGAGGGTTCATCTGGAGGTTAACCATAGCAATACCTCACCACTCGGGGTTCCAGCCATTGCACTATGTCAGTTGACAGCATCATTTTCTCTATGGTTTTTGGAGAATGGGAGAAAAAACTATCTCTAATTATTGACACTACCTTTTCCTGTCGACCTTATCCACAGCCTATGGGAAATGGAAGTGACAGCCATCGTTATCTTAGTGACCAGGCTATGATTTATTTTTTTATCTCTATGTGGTGGAAGTGAGGCTGGAGTATTGAGATGCCAGTATAGAGATGCCAGTTGTATCTGGCATCAATACTCAATAGTCCGGGTTATATGACTATTTCCTTGCAGACACAGACCAGCAAAGTCCTCAGGGCCTCACTTATTAGCCAAAGTAAGCAAGGCTCTGGCTTCCTCAGTGCCTCCATGGGGCAGCGTGGACCCAGCCACTGGCCACGGCAAGGAAATCAATGTCTCCAGAGCTTGCCAGCCCTTGTACCCTGAGGACACAGACACTGTCTCCCACCCCAGAATTTCAGGGACTTTGGGAAAACCTCTGTGGCTACAAGATCGTCTGTCATTTGGTTTCATCAGGAAGGAGGTGAGTGGCTAAGGTAAGAAAGCAGAGGAATGAGGTGTAAAATCCTTTCCAGATACTGTCTAGAAAAAGAAAAGATGCCCCCCGTATTGAATGTTCTTGTTTCACAATGCCCCCCCCCACGTGAGTGCCCTTGATATTATGGAGGATTCCAGTGTATTTGTAATTCACTGATTTATCCAGTCACTCACCCATTCATTCGGTGAAGTTTATGGATGGTTCACTCCGAGCCAGGCACCCAGGGCTCACACATGCGTTAGAGGTGGGCCCTGCCACCCAGGACCTCACAGGGCTTAGTCACAGGGGACCACGGTGGGCTCCTGGAATGCCCAGTGCTCCTGCACATTTATGGCTAAAATCGGAATTCCTGGCACGTGGTTGGTGCTCAATGTTTGTGGAATGAAAAAAGACAGTTCCTGCCCTTGAGGACCCAGAGCCTGGCGTGAGTCTCAAAGGAAGAGAGTCAGGCCAGAGAAGGAAGACTTCTCCTCAGGAGGATCTCAAGGATAGTTCCAATTTTTGTTATCTCCCCTCCCCTACCATCAACATAGAAAATGCACTTTCTTGCAACAACTTGGGGAGTTCAGACAAATCTAAGGAAGAAAACCAAAGCTCGCTCGCAATCCCAGCGCTTGGAGAAGACCACGAACGCAGCCTCCAACAAATAGCCCATTTGCTTTCTTGCAAAGACCATCAATTTGATTAGATGGTCACTGAGTACCTGGGCTGGTTTAGGCCCAGGCACCAGCAGCAGTTAGTGTGCTTTTGTGGCGACAAATGGGAAGCATGCCACTGTGGGGTCAGCGGTTCTCAGAGGAGGTGAGCTGCCTAGTCCTGTGTGGGTGTCCCTGGGGGACGTGGGCTGAGGCTCCGTCCCAGCTCTGCGTTCCTGCTCCTCGGGGACTGCTCTTTCTGAAGGAGCCACAGGAGAGGCTGGGCCAGGGCGGTTCTCCCCAGCTGCTCCTCCTTCCGGAGCCCCCTGGGTCCTGTGTTCTGGCTCACGGTCCTGTCTCAGGGATCTGTTCTAACACAGTCTCTGATACAGTGTCAGGGTCCTCTGCTTCTGGACTTTTTGAAATGAAATTCTGAACAGAAGAACTGGATGGTCTGCTGAAGCCGGAGGGTGGCTCCGTGGACTGGTGTCTTATTTACGTCACGATCAGGGCAGTGGGGGAGAAGAGAAACTACTGGTTATTGACTGAGCATTCTGCCAGACAGTACCTTGCATGCTTTCGGTTTTGTCCTCACAGCAGCTCTGCACGGTTTCTCTTATTATTTCCATTTTCAAAGATGATAACAGAGACTCAGAGAGGTTGCAAGTTGCCTAGAGTGGCACAGCCCCTCCACGGCACAATCAGGATTTGAACCTAGGTCCCCTGACTCTCCCAGAGGATCAACTGCACACACCAAAGGCATGCAGAAAGCAGCCAGGGATGAAGTCCCAGACCCAGTTGTTGATGGGGTGGCCTTCAACCCATGGGCTGGGCTCCTTGAATTGGTCTCTGCTCACTCCCTTCTTGGCCCCCAGAGTTTATGAAGGTTTTAGCTCACCCTCCCAGCCGGGGCTCCCTGCTCTCAGCGTGCCACAGCTTCCTGACACCTTGCTCCCCTCCTCCTGCCTTCTCACCTCTGCTTCTACCCCAGGGAAAAGCCCAGATGTGCTGCTCTTTTTCAGCTGTCCAGACCATTGCTGAAGAGCAGAGGTTTTCAGATGTATTTTATTTGCACAGGACTTTGTCCCAGTGGAAGCCCGGCATAGGAACGGGTAAAAGAAAGGGGGTGCTCTGGTGGGACGAGCTGAGGACCTGCGGTGTGGCCTAGCCCTGCTTCCTTCCACCTGCCCCCTCTTCCAAATACTAGGCCCTGCCAGGGCTCACGGGACCTTCAGACTTCAACAGAAGTCTCCTTTGCAGTCCCTGGCCCCGTGAACACAGTGACTGCATCCCGCTCCCAGGGCAGGACCCCAAGGTCAGCATGCTGCCAGCAGATCCCGGGGTGTGAGCGGGAAGGCGGGGTGGGGGAGACCCAGGCCTGACGTGTTTGAGGGCCCCTGCACCAGTCACTTCCTCATTCCCTGGCATTTCCTCCCCCACTTTATCCCTTTAAATTCTCAGACTCCTGACACATCACATGTCTGGTGGCCACGAGAGGTGAGCCCAGACTTGTCCCCTGCCCTAGCCCTTTCCTTCTCGATGGAACTGCTTCTAGAGTATGATGCCAACTTTGCCTGGCCACGAACCTCTGACTTTGAGC
Source organism: Microcebus murinus (assembly GCF_040939455.1). Classification (NCBI taxonomy): domain Eukaryota; kingdom Metazoa; phylum Chordata; class Mammalia; order Primates; family Cheirogaleidae; genus Microcebus; species Microcebus murinus. The sequence continues at coordinate 11,582,077 of NC_134111.1, forward strand.
CTGAACTTTCTTTTCCTAGCTCAATTGTAAAGACTTGGCTCTTTCTCACCTCTGCCAGTCTGCAATCTGTCCTATCTCCGGCTACTTGGCCCCAAATCCCATACCAACCCTTCTTGCTTGGCATGAATAGAATTTCATTGCTTCTCAGCTCAGCTTTGAGGAAGGCTGGAATTGTCCAAAAGAAGCTTTACTAAGATGCTACAGCAAAACAAAAAGGAAACAAACAAAGAAATCACAGCAGCACAAAATGATTGACTTTAGTAAACTCAAATTCTTTATTCTAATTCTTCCACAGAGTGGCTTGCCTGGCATAGATTCCAGGCATACTGCCCTGGGCACCTGCCTGCCTCTGTCCTGACTTGGCTTGGCCCCTGCCGGGAGGCCTATTAACACTGTCCTTCCTGGATGATTTCTTCATCTTCTTTCTGCTGTGGTCCTGGGTCATCACCCTCAGCTTTGTGCTGGGCTGTCTCTAAGTGGCTGAAAGTCTTCTCTCATGACCCAGAGTGCGGCTTTTACTGGTGCTGGACTTCTCACTGCCCAACAGCCTGGCCACTTACTCCCTGCCTCGGTTTCCTCTTCCTGAAGCAAAACTCACAAAACCTTCTGCAGCCCTTAGAGCTCTGGCAGGAGCTGGTGTAGGGTGGAGGAAAGGAACTGGAATGGTCCATCACCCTATGTAGCTTTCCGGGTTTGGGCCTGGGGTAGGAGAAAGAAAAGAAGACCCCAGGGAAGAAGTAGGAGGGATGGTGGGATGGGCAAGAGGAAGGCCGGAAGACACGGTGCGCAAGTGCATGCGTGCCCGCGTGCATGTGTGTGCCTGTGCACTGGGGGAAACGTTCGGGGAGAGGGCTGGGATGAAAGTTGCCAAGGAGACCTGAAATTGTCATTCCCCATCCCAATCTTAAACTTGGGGTTGGCCCTTGAAGGAATGACGAATCTGCCGTGAGGCCTGTAGAGTGGAGGAGCCTGGTGAGGCCCATCAGTGCGGCTGGGACAAGGAGGGGCATGGGCCCTTCCTTCCGGGCCTGGCCTCCTCCTGTGGCCTGTGGCAGCTTCCTCTGTGAGGCTGTGGAAGCTGTCAGACAGCTCCTTTCCCAGTTTGCTGTTCATCTCGCCTCCTGTCAGGTAGCTCTGCCTGTCGTTCCAGTGCTCCCTCCCTCTCCCTCCCTCTCTCATGCACACACTCCCCAAATCCCCTATATTAAATTACTGTGGAAACGTTTCGAACTCTCAGCACTAGGATCAGATGACAGAATGCATGGGGGTTTGCTGTTTAATCTTGCTCAACAGAGAGAAATGAAAATGACTTGCAGAATTTTGACACAATGATCAGACAAAAAAAGTTCTTATCCCCCACCCCTCGAATAAATGGGAACTTGTCAAATGCCATTATCAAATCATATAGATCAGAATTCGTCTCAGTTTTTAGTTTTTCATTTTTATTTTTTTTTGTGGGCCTAAAAGCAATAAAGAGTTATAACCACATTCCAAGTTATGTTTGGATTATTGACGACTCCACGACCAAAGATTTGTCTGTCCCGAAGGCGGCCGGAGTTTGAGCTGATTTATCTCCTGGAGCTGGAGCCCCCATAGATGCCTCATTGAGTCATAAAACGCCACAGTGAGCTCCGACCCCAACCACGTTGTTGGAACCACTGGGCTTGGGTTTTCCGACGTGACCAGCTCTGAAGCTAAAGCCTCAGATTCACAGAGGCGGGGGAAGAGGGAGAACCAACTCATTTTCCATTCCTGGTTTCCATTTGCTTGGGGGAAAAAAAATCTGTTTTAATGAAGACCTCCTCCTGCACTGAGTGGTGTTCAGGAATTATTGCCTGCCATTGTTTCTCCATTAGATAAATAAATGGCTGCTGTCTTTGATTTTTCACCAGAGGACTTTGACAGATCTTGGATGGGCGGCTTCAGGTTTAAAGTCTTATTTGGGTGAGTTGGCGTTGGGTGACTTGGGCATGGTGATAATGTTAAGTAAAAAGTCAGATCTCTTCGCCTTCAGGGGAAGAAGAGGATCATTAGATGGTCCGGCATCCTCCTCTTCTCGCCCGTTTCATTGGCTCTTTTCTAATGAAGACAGATGCCAGGCAACTCTGGTTTATCCAGCTACTCAAAGGTGTAACTGACTTCCCAATTTATTAACATTGATGATTCATTACCATGACGATTGGGAAAAAAGTGATTACCTTTGAATTTCTGATGAGGTAATCCTGCCTCTCTCCAGCCCTAGTAATGAATCACCATTTTCCCTCCCTCCTCTGACCTAATTTTCCAAATCATGTACCTGTATAAAATATTGTGCAGAGGCATGCACCTATTTATCTTACAGGAGTGCTCTCCTTCTGAATGCAAGGGGGAAGACAGCCCTTCCAACTGGGAGGGAAGATTCATGAATTTTCTGGGTCTGGAATTCACCAAAGCCCAGTCTCGGATAATCAGTCTACACTGTGACAAGTCTAGGGACAGCCATTCCCCTCTTATTGGCTGGGACTCTGGAGTTTGTACCTGATGGGAAGGGAGAAATCTACAAGGACAATGTGATTCCATTTACCTCCCTGGAAAGAGGGTACCTAAACCTTGGTCTTAAAAGATTGAGATTTCTCATGTAAGCTTCACAATGTCTCAACCAAGAGGACTCGATGGCCTCACAATTGTTGGCTTAAATAAATGGTGTCATGGGCCATCCATGGGTCTCAAAATCAATAGTCAGTTGTGAAAGTTGGTCTTGTAAACTGGTGCTCACTTAATCATTAATATTTAGGTAGCCAGACATGGGCATCTGACCCATGGAGGTGAGGGTATCTGTGATTAACCACACTAATTTGTCAGGAGAAGGCAGGAGTGGGGGGCCACCACCCATTTTCTCTTAATCACTATTAAGTACTCTCTTTTTATCTTTCTTCTAGCTGTGAGAAGCGTCCCTAACTTGGTCTCTGTTTTAAGACCCCTGGTTAAAATCCTCTATTATTTTCCCTGTTGACAGGAGCAGCCACCTCTCAGCCACAGCACAGCTGCACGGGCCAGAGGGCACAGCTCCTGGACACACGCACTGGGCAATTTGTCTCCCTTTAATCCAGATTTGCTGAATGTCGACTTTGCTGGGCCCTGGGGACAACTAAAGATAAATGGGACACACAGTTGATGCCTCAGGAAGCCCTCTTTCACTTAGGAGATCAGCCAGTGTGGTCCCACCCGGGACATTCCTAGGGCATTTTTATACTTGCCTGTGTCCTTGGTCTTGCCAGCTTTCTGGTGTGGATTCCTAGCAGCAGACCCAGGGCGCAGTCTCCGTTGTATGTGGTCATTAGGAGGCTCAGGTGAGGAAGTTGGTGAAGTGAGTGGGGAAGGGATAAACTCCAGCAAGTGGGGGCTCAACTCTACGGAAGCCTCGGCCACACCGTGGAGAACATGCCTCGGAACCGACCCGGAGGACAAGGGCAGGCTGGGGCACTGGCTCGCTGGACCCCAGCCCTTCTTGGTGGAGGGTAGCGCCTGCTCTTTGGGGCAGTGCCTGAGGCAGCTGAGCAGACTGCAGGGTGTCAGAGAAAGCCCTTGGTTGGGGGAGAGGAGAGGGACCTTCATACTGTAGTTGCCAGAGGGGGCTGAGGGGATGTAGGCAGGGTACAAATACACACGGGGACTCCACAATGGCTCAAACAAAGGAGAAGAGTCACAGGTCTTTGTGAGATCCTTCTGCTAAAACCAAACAGGTGATGCCCTAGACTGGGCAGCAGATCCAGAATAGGGGCTGGTGGGAGCCTGCCCCCTTTGCCTGCTCCTCTCATAGCAGAATCCTCCTTTCCTTTTGGGACTGTCCCATCCCCCTCAAAGACTTCCTATTGTATGACCTTCCCTAATGCCCAGGTTAGCCAATCAGATCCATTTTTGGGAATTTATGTGAATATGTAAATTTGCATAAGAGAATTTACATATTCAAGAGAACCTGTTTTTCCAGGATCTGGGGCATTAAGGGTAAAGAAAAGTTGATAGTGGTAGTTTTCTATCACATTTGAGATAAAGCCAATGTGCTGGAGAGCAGAGCATTAGGAGAAGGGGGGGGGAGGAGGGAAGTGGAGGGAAAAGAGGAGAAACAGAGACTTTGGACATGTCATTTGGTCTGCAGGATCCATACCTGTAACATTAACTGCTCAGGAAGGTTTCTCTCGCCCTGTGCTCCCACACAGCTGGGGGAAATTGCTGTCTTCAGCTATCCATAATGCCGGCTTGAAAAGTCTAATGTTATATTGTAAGTGTCTGAGCTCCGAGAACAGTGTGGTGCTTGGACGTTGATAGCTGCTTGTTGGATGGATGCAGGGCTGTGTTGTCACTGCTCTGCCCGTCCTTTGGTTGGCTGTCGAAAGAGTGCACTTCTGGAGGCCAGGGGACACTGCGGGGGTCCCTATTGCTCCTTATCTTTTCTCTTCACAGTTATGCTTCGTACTCCCCCTGGGCAGGCGAACCGTGCTGGACCAGGGAGGGTCGGGTGGGGTCTTCAAATGGAAACTTCTGGAAATGCCTTTTGTAGAGTTCCTTCATCCAATAGGCTTTTCTAAAGAAACAGATGAAGGGAAGGGAGGTTGGAAAGAACCTTCAACTTCTGGCATCAGTTAGAGGTAATGTAACCTCTGAGAGCCAAGAGGCATGAGGCTCGGGCCTTCCTACTACAACCATGACTTTCAGCTAAAGAAATCGCTTTCAGTTAAGAAAGATTTCACCCACTCAAGGATTATGATTCATGCATAGAGATGCAAATCGATCATTAAGAGAGGCTATGGATTCGAGGAGTTTCAAGGTTTTTTTGAGTACCTACTAGGAGCTTAAACATGATTAGGTGATGTGAGGAGTTCTAAAGATATTGGAAGATAGTTCTGGAAAAATGAAAAGCACTGGACTACATATCAAGGAATTAGATAGCAAGCTTGGCTTTGTTACTAAGGGGGTCACTTTGAAGAAGTCACTTAACATCTCTATTCTTCAATATATTCGTCTAAATCATGGGCGAAATCTCTCCCTCCCTCCCTTCCTTCCTTCCTTCCTCCCTCCCTCCCTCCCTCCCTCCCTCCCTCCTTCCCTCCCTCCCTCCTTCCTTCCTTCCTCCTTTCTTCTCTCCTCCCTCCCTCCTTTCTCATTTCCTTCTTTCTTTTAACAATCATGCTCTGAGTGCCGCACACCCTGGAGCTTTTCTCTCCGGTGGTAGTAGTCTATTGCTACGTAACAAATGACCACAAACTTAGTGGCTTCAGACAAACACATTTATTATCTCACAATTTCTTTAGGTCAGAAGTCTGTGCACAACATGACTGGATTTTATCCTCAGGGTCTTGCCAGGCCCGAATCAAGGTGTCAGCTGGGGCTGTGGTCCCCTCTGAGGATGGGAGTTTTCTTCCAAGGCCACTGGTAGCTGGCAGGATTTAGTTTCTTGCGCTTGTAGGACTGGCACCCCTGTTTTATCGCTGGTTGTCAACTGGGGGCTGTTCTTTGCTTTTAGAGGCTGCCTGCTACCCCCGCCTCAGGGCCCTGTCCCCGACGGGAGAAGCTCTTCACTGAGAACCTCTCTGACCTCTTTTAAGGACTCAGCTGATCTGGTCAGATCCACCCAGGGCCTGCATTAATCTCCCCTTTGGTTAACTCAAAGTCAACTGAATAGGGACCCTAATCACATCTACACAATCTCTTCTGCCAGGTGACATAAAGCAATCACAAGCTGCCATCCCTCGGCCTCCCAAGTCCCACTCACACCCAAGGGGAGGGGCGCGCGCAGGCTGTACCCACCGGGGAGGCCAAGAATCCCGGGATTCTGTCCACCACACCTCCCCTCCTCAGCCTCTTTCCTTAGAATCAAAAAACGACTTTGTCATAAAATGGCGCTGTCCTCCTCCTGGGAGAGGACATTTGTTATTCCCGAGAAGAAGGGAAGGGAGCTGGGTTCTCAGCCAGGCTGGCTGTGGTCCCAGGGGATGTTTGGCAATGTCTGGAGACATCTGTGGGTATCACAACCGCAGGGAGAGGGTAGCTGCTGCTGGTTTCTGGTGCACAGGGACCAGGGCGCTGCTGAGCTCCCTCCCTGCCACGCACAGGGCAGCTGCCCCTCCCCCACCCTGATGTCACCAGTGCTGAGGTGGAGAAGGCCTGGCCTGGGGACAAGGGACGGGGCTGGGATGTTGGCTTAGGGGATAGAGCAGCTAGTGCATCCACAGGAAACGGGAATCATACTTCTGGGAAATGGTTAAGGTGCATGAACTCAAACATCTCCATGTGTGGCCTACAACGCAGGCTCTTTGTTCCATCAGGCGTGGCACAGGTACAGGAAGCACCAGGATAAATGCCGAGAAATCAGAAATTCTGAACCCAGTCTTTTAGCATACCTGGGATTTGACACTGGAGGGCTTGCTGCAGGGGAAAGAGAGAAAATTAGCTCTCTGAGTAGGGCTACCATCAGGTAAGACAAATAAAAACAACTTATTGTGATACAATGGAAACATAAACCCTGCTCCAACTATCTTGCAATTTGCTCAAAACTCTTTGCTAGACCTTCCTTGCTAGGGTTTTGGCATTAGAAGGGATGTCAAAGATTATCTAGGGCTGAGGTTCCAAACTTGAGTGCCCCCAGGCTTCAGGCAGGGGGTGCAGAGCTGCAGGGTCCTGTCCTGGGCTTGGGCACCTGGACAGCACGTCTTGCCTGGCAGGGCACCTCCCGTCCACTCGCTTGGACCTCTCGAGTGGAGGTGCGCCGTCCTCACGTCTGATTTTCCAAACCAAGCCAGAGATCAGATTTTTGTTTCAAATCTCTTAGCTTTCAAATGTTGGCAATGGATTCAATAATAATAATAATAATAAATCACCGCGCAGACCACTGCTCCAGGGCACCCCCCACGTGGCAGGCTGTCCCCGACCCACCAATTTGCAGGGCAGCAGCCGGAGTATTTGTGCTGGTAACAAGAGAGACTCAGTTTCGGATCAATTTCTCACATCAAAGAACCCCAGGGTGGGTATTCTCCTGAACTGTCTCACCAGCACCCATGCTCCTTTGTTTGACAAGAGAACACGGAATCCCAGTCCTTGCTTGAGGACCCGTGTCTGCTTCACTGATGCCAAATTTGTACCCGAGCTCTGTTTCCGAGCATTTCTGTGCGCCCGCGAAGTTCTTGTTTCAATGTTGAATCACAGGGTAACTGTAGGAGGGCCTTATAAACAGCAATTAAACTCCACATGTCGGGTGCCCGCAGCACTCACGGCACGACTGGAGCGACAGCAACTTGAACATCTGGGACCTTCGTGCACGTGCTCGGGCGGCGGCCGGGCTGCTGCCTGGTTGACACCCAGACTGGGAGGGCTGGACCTTAAGATGCATCCTGATTTTAGAAGGTTACACGGGGGTGTGGGGAGGATGCCTTAGAATCAGTAAAATGTGTTTGTTGTTTGTTTGGGACGTGGGAAATATTGGTATAGAGAGAAGGGAAGCAGAGTTCATTTGGGGCCAACTCTGGGGGTGGAACCTTCTCAGAGACCTTGGGTGCTGGGGTTCGTTCTGCCACCTGGCTGTCTTTTCTTGCTTCCCTTTACTCTCCCAGACTCCCCCAACTCTGTTCCAAGTGGTCTCGCTCTAGTTCCATTTCCTGGTTTCCGATGGCTCCTTTGGGTCTTCAGTGAGGACTCAAGGAAAGAAAAACGGTTTCCCCAATGACTCACAGCCCAGCTCTGCCACACGGCTGGGTGACCCTGGACTAGCTGCCTGAGACTGAGGGGCTCATTGTCCTCCTCTGCCACACGGTAATAATCCCACCTTCTATCTGGGGTGAGTTGCAGATTAAATTAAATATGTATGAAGTTCCCAGCTCTGCGCTTGACACAACAGCAACTTCATAAACATTTGTTTCAGTTTCCTTTTTCCTCTACAGAACTCACTCAACTAACCTGTTTTCTGTCTCCCTTTTTTTTTTGTCAGGAAAAGCCCAGCCACTTGCGACACGGGGGCTGTGACCTTGCTGGCCCCGTCTTTGGTCCTTTCTGGGGTCTCTTCTGCCTCCTGATTGGAGTCTGACATTTTAGCACTGGAAGTTTACCTTTTTATCTTAAGATATGTCTCTAGTTTGTCTCCCATTTCAATGTCCTTTCCTTCAGGTAACACTGCAGAATGCCCCCAGTCGCTCACTGCCTGCAGTGAGGGGTTTCTAGGTCTTTTCTAGGAAGACCTGAAGACAAGAAAGACCCAGAACACGCTGGCAATGGGAGGAGGATGGAGGCAGAAGGGGTGGGCGCCCGGGAGACGGGGGAGATGCAAGCGTCTCTGCCACCCGAGGGCACTTCACCCGCAGTCCTCCACGGGGGACGCTGCCTGTCTGTTTTGTGGCCAAGTCTCTGTTTCTTAATTCATTAAATTCCTCCCTCTCCTCTTATGAGATTTCTTATCTCCTGCTACCCTTGGGGTTACATTTTGTAGTGACTTCTCTGTTCTTCTTGTTTCAAGTGAAATGTATTAACCTTCCAGGACAACTTTGTTTGAATCGCATCTGTTTTGGTATAGAGTATCCTTTCATTTTCACTAATTTAAAAATACTTTGTAGTTGTAGCATCTTTCTTCTTCTGGCTTTCCCACCCCCTCCCTTCCCTTCTCTTTTCTTTCTTATCACTATGGTATTTTATCCCCCCACACCAAAGTTCTGGGGACGTCACAGAAAACAAAAAAATCACGGCATCCTGATGCCACCAAATGCATATGACCCATATTAATGCCCCTGGACAGTCAGGTCACCTGAGGCTACATGTTAGATAAAATGAACATTCTGTAAGAAATTCTCACACATTCATTATTCATTTTTCTCTTTCAAAAAGTTGAAAGCCTGGTGCTCCCAGGCATCACTTTAGGCAGCGAAAAGGGGAGCAACACCTCTTGCTCTTACAGAACTTTCCGCGTAGTAGGGGAGACGAGCCTCAGACCAGCAGCCATCTCCCCGAAGAGCAGGGGGTGTGCTAGCAGGGAAGGCCGGCAGCTCCAACAGAGCCTGGAACAACGGAGTCTGTTTTGTGGGTGGGAGGGAGCACATTACGAGGGGGCTTCCCTGCGGGACTGAGCCTGGGCCGGGATGTGGAGGAGGGAGCTGCAGGGACTGAACTGAGACTGGAGTAACACTGGGCCGGTGAAGGTGCCGCGTGAGAGGCGGTGGGAGCCGGCACAGCGAGTGCAAAGGCCCCGGGGGCTGAACCCCGGGGCTGGAAGGGAGGATCATGTGTGACGAAGTGGCAGGCAGGGACCAGGCGTGCAGGTCCTGTAGGCTCTGATGATGGCCTTTATTCTAAGATTATCGGGTGGTGTTGATCAGATCGGTGTTTCGAAGAGTTCTCTCTAGCTGTTGCGTTGAGAACATATTAGAAGGTGCCGGTGTGGGTGCAGAGGCGCCAGTCAGGAGCGCTCTGCAGGGCCCAGAGGGGCACGACAGCAGCTGGGACTGGGCTGGGGGCGGTGGGCATGGCGAGAATGGATGGAGGTGAGAGGGACGTGGACGTGGAAGAACCAAGAAGACTTGGTGATTGTTGGCTGGGGGAAAAGGAGGATGGTGAGAGAGGGGAGGGGACTTGGTTGACTCCAAGGTCTCTGGCCTGGGCATGGCCTGGCGCAGTGGGTGGGTTGGTCAGGCTGAGAGCAGGGTCAAGCGCCCGCCGCTGCCTGGCCCGGGGTGAGGCTGGGCTCTAGGGAGGTGGGTCTCTCTTGGTGGTTATCTCCTTCCATCTCCATTGTCTGGCCTTCCCTTGCTGTTTTGAAATGCAGTTCTGTGGGATCCGATTTGATGTGCGCTTCTAAATTGGAGGGTTTGGTTTTAGTTGAGGTAGCTGCATTCCCACCCTTAGCAACCCCCCTGCAGAGTCAAGTGGAACCAGATGTCTAACAAGCTCCTGGCACCAAAAGGCTCATTTAAAACTGGATCAAGGGCCAGAGTGATATGGGGGAGGGATGGCGGTTTTGAAGTGTTGGCCACATGAGATGATGTTTAGAAAGCTTCTTGTCACACGGCATGGAGCTGCCTAAGCGAAAGGCTTCCCTTCCATTCTTATCTTTGTTATGACTGCCGCAGCGGCGGGGGGCAGGCAGGGACCTCACTGGCCGCTTTCATGGAGACAGCGCCCTGTTGGAGGGGAGGCTCAGCCCTGCTCCAAGCGGGCTGGACAGGGAGAAGTGGGGAGCCGCCCCTCACTGGGGAGCTGGGGAGGGGGCACAGGGCTGCCCCCTCCCCATGGGCGGTGCAGGGCATCCTTGAACTGGGCTGTGTGGGCCAGACCAGGGTCCGCCAGACAGTGGCAGGTGCAGCCTCAGTGGGTGTATTAACCTCGGCTTTTACCTTCTGTATTTTGTTTTTCTTTTTGAGATAGAGTCTCACTTTGTTGCCCAGGCTAGAGTGAGTGCCGTGGTGTCAGCCTAGCTCACAGCAACCCCAAACTCCTGGGCTGAAGCAATCCTGCTGCCTCAGCCTCCCGAGTATCTGGGACTACAGGCACGAGCCACCATGCCTGGCTTATTTTTTCTATATATATTAGTTGGCCAATTAATTTCTTTCTATCTTTAGTAGAGACGGGGTCTCGCTCTTGCTCAGGCTGGTTTCGAACTCCTGACCTCGAGCAATCCGCCCGCCTCGGCCTCCCAGAGTGCTAGGATTACAGGCGTGAGTACCTTCTGTATTTTGATGCTTTGACATTTTGGGGTCTTGCTGACTTGGCCTCTCCCAGGGTGAGCTAATTCCTAGAGATAATAAACAGCTCACCAAATGCAAGCCACGCCACCCTGAGTCCACACTCTCACCGCCTCGGCTGACAGGCTCTCTTCTCCATGCTGCAACCCCTGCCCTGCCCACCCCAGGGCCAGGTACCAGCCGTTAGGGACGGTCCCCACACCCTAGCCCACTAGACTGTTCAAACTCGCCAACCCTAGCCTGCCCACCCTGCCTTGCCAGCTCCTTCCCTCGGGCACCGCGACACAGGCGCCCGCCCCAGCTCTTTGCTCTTCCTCTGGACCCCGTGCTTCCGCTCCAGGCCGTGCATGGCACAGCCGCCTCCTTTCGGGAACTCCGAGTAACAGACTCTCTTTTCAGGGCAGCGGTCTCCTGGTCTGGTTGGCCTTACTATACCTCACGTTGCTGTTAGTGAGTTATATTTCAGAACAGGGGAAAACAAGGGCTTCATAACAAACCGCAATGCTTTCCGCTCGCCTGGGGCCATGCGTCTACTCAAAGGGGTGACGCATGGGACGGACGGCGCATTTATTGGCACCACCAGAGGAAAACAGTCATAGTTCTGGCCATGTTTGACATGGCCCCCAAATTCTTCGACACTCTTCTCATTGAGAAGTGGGGTCTATGTCCCCTCCTCTCAGGTCTGGGCTGGCTTGTGACAGCTTTGACCAATAGTTTGCCAGAAGTGGTGCAGTTCACTTTCAAAGAAGGGCAAGGAAATCCTTGCAGCTTCTGCGTGGTCTCCGTGGGGCGTTTGCTCTGGGGGCAGCCGGACGCCGTGTGGGAGTCCGCCTTGCCCGAGGGCGCCATGCTGCAGAGGCCATGTGAGGCGCAAGCCTTTCTCGAGTTCCTGATTCATAAAATTATGAGCAGATTTAAATGATTGTTGTTTCAGTCTATGGATGTTTGGGGTTTATTCATTAAACAGCAACTGAAACAAAGACAGCAGCGTGTATTTATTTTGCACTTAGTATGTGTCAGTCATTGTATTGAACACTTTGTATACATTATTTTATTTGTTACTAACACTTTGTATACATTATTTTATTTGTTACTATTAAAGACACTGTAGGCCGGGCGTGGTGGCTCACTCCTGTAATCCTAGCACTTTGGGAGGCCGAGGCGGGCGGATTGCTCAAGGTCAGGAGTTCGAAACCAGCCTGAGCGAGACCCCGTCTCTACCAAAAATAGAAAGATATTAATTGACCAACTAAAAATATATATACAAAAAATTAGCCGGGCATGGTGGCACATGCCTGTAGTCCCAGCTACTCGGGAGGCTGAGGCAGTAGGATCGCTGAGCCCAGGAGTTTGAGGTTGCTGTGAGCCAGGCTGATGCCACGGCACTCACTCTAGCCTGGGCAACAAAGTGAGACTCTGTCTCAAAAAAAAAAAAATAAAGACACTGTAAAGTAGGCATTGTGCTCCTCATTTTCCACATGAGAAAGCTGAAACTCAGAGAGGTTAAGTGGTTAAACTAAAGTCACACAGCTAGTATGTAGCAGGACTGGGAATCAAACCCAGGACTACTGGGGCTCTAAACTATTTTGTTACTTTTGAGAAACAATATGGAAAACTCAATTTTACTTTTTTCTTTTTAAGGGCAGCCCCCAGGAAGACTGCTACAGAAATGCTGCTTAGCTGACAAGGATTACCTAGAAAGTTCTAAATACTATCTCTGCATAATTTCTTTTTCATTTAACATTTTGCTCTTTTCAACATGCATATTGTGGGCACTATGTTAGTCTTTTAATTTTAGGCTTTAGCATGATTTTCGGTTTTAGGTCATTTACATCTCAGTTTAAATGAACTAACTTTGTGTGTGTGTCCTTTCCCAGTGAATCTCTTCTGATAAATTTCCGGAGAGTGGAGATATCTTTGCAGAATTCTTTGCTTTGCTTCAAATACAAGCCACGTCACCAATGAGAGGGCAACGTTCTTATATCACTGTGTTAACGGTGAACAGTGCTTGGCACATAGTGAGTGCTCAATAAATATTTGAGAATGAATGAGTCAATGAATGGAAGGAGTTTTTATATTTTTGGAGCATTTCTTAGGGCCTATCTTCAGTTAATGGTATTATGTGAATATTGAGATTTCCTTATTTCCTTTATGTGAATAAGAGCTTTCCTTTGGGCTCATATCTTGGAGGAGAAGGACTCTTCCAGGCCATTTAAATCCTACTGTAGAGATCGCTCCTTTCTCCCCACCACCTCTGCAGCACAGCTGGTTCTGGAAGAGATGTCCCTGCTCCACTGGGCTCTGCCAGGTGCCCCCTCCCCCTGCTCTCCCTTCCCGGCTAATGAGAGAAGAGTTGTGTACACAGTCTCTCAGGCTCCTCCCCCTCAGGGAGTGGGAAACTGAGGCTCAGACCACTCCTGGTCTGGGAGAGGGAGCAGGAAGAGCTAGAGCAGGCTGCCCTTGGGGCAGGGACAGCAGAGGGCAAATTTGTGCCCAGAACAAGGCATGACCATGGATGGTGTTGCATTAGTCAAGGAAATGGGGAGGGTGGTTTTAGAGCAGCTCGTGGGCTGGGCTCCTGGCAGGGTGGGGGTGACAGCCTGCTTCCCAGCTCACTGACATCTTTCTCATAACTGACAATACTGGCCCTTCGTTTTTAAGGCCAGGCTGGGCAACTGCACAGACCAGCAACGATAGCAGGTCACCATGTCTTGTGCTTGTGCATATTATGTGCCAGGTTTGTTGTTCCCTTAGTGGCGAAGTCTCAAGACTTAACCTGCAAAGTAGCTCTTACTGCTCCATTTTACAGCTAAGAAAACTGAGGCTCAGAGAGGTTAAGTCACTTAGTTAAGGTCCCACAGCTAATAAGTGGTGGAGCTGATATTCAGAACTAGGTTTTCATTCAGTTAATGTTGTTTGAGTCCTTAATGTGTACAGTCCAGGCTCAGTTCTGTCACCGTAAATACCAGAGGTAATAAGGCAGGTGAATTCTCTGCCCCTACACTCTAGCAGGGGAGAGAGACATGAAGCCTGGAGACATGCCCGGAAATCAGTGGAGCATTTCCTGACTTAGATAAACCCCATGAAGGAGCGAGACAGACGGGAGTAAGGTGGAAGGGAGTGACTGGGGAAAAGGGAGGTGGGAAAAGATGAGCCCACCCTTGCAGCCCGCACCCCGTCTGCTCTGAAGGTTGGGCAGTGTCTGCATTACGCCTGTGGATTTACGGTCTGAGCGTGGGATCTGACCGGGATCTGACGCCGTGGTTTCATGGGAACTGTAAGATCCGCTAGAGTGGCAGACCTGCTGCTAAAGAAAAGGAGCAGCAGGCATGCTGGGAGAACACACAATGGACCGAGATTCAGGAGACCTGGATTCTGGTGCCAACGTGGCCGCTAATTTACTGTGCAATTTCCTACAAGGCGCCCAGCCTCTCTGGACCTCATCTCTTCCATGGTGCATGCCTCCTCCTGACAAGGAGAGTAAGGTGAGCAAAGCTACTCTGTGTCTCTAGTGTTCCCAAGATTCTAAGACCTCCTTTTCCCCTCTTAGTTTCTTTTTGGATGAACCAAAGAGTCTTTCTTCACAGCAGGCTGGGGGAAAACAGGCCACGGCGAGTGCATAATGCTTGCTTTTCCCTTAGCTACCCTGAGTCTCACTCCTGCTGTCCTTTTGCCCTGGTGGCACCGGGGACGCCCTCTCTGCTGCCACTGATAGCAGCTTGATATTAAGCCACCCCTTTGTCACAGCAGGCTTTAATGCACTCTCCATTCTTGGCACTGGGCGGCCTGGGAGTCCCCGGCTGCCTGGTCCTCTATCAGAAGGCTCCACGCTCTCTTCTCTTTGTTGCTCCGATTCCTGCTCAAAAGCTCCGAGTTATCCCTTTTGAGCACATGTGCCCCTGCAAATCTGTTTCCCCACTGGCACCTTCTGCTTTGTCGGGAGCAACCTGTTGGTTTTTTCGAGAAGGCAGAGCATTGTCCCTGTTGCCCCACCACCTCCCCACCCCGTGTGGCCCCAACTCCTTCTCCAGCTGGTGTGTCGTAAGAATTCCCCAGGTGGGATGTTTCATTTCCTACTGCCGGGGCTGGTCCCTGGCTGATGAGTGCCCCCAAAATCCTGTCCTTCTTGGTGTTGTCTTTCCTTTAGCTGACTTCTCCTTTGTTGTGAACAACTCCTTACAGACGGTGGGGCTTCTCGCATTGCAATTTGCAGACTTCCGTACTGTATATTCACAAGACCCAGAATCTCTGGGCAGGAGCTTTGTGATGTGTGTGTGTGTGTGTGTGTGTAAGAAAGAGAGAAAAATAGGTAGAACGCATGAATAAGTGTGCAAATACATGTAAAAGCAATCTCAGAGCTTTACAGAAAGGAGCACCCTCTCTCTGTCCTGCACCTCCCCTAGCCTACCTACCATATGTACAGTTAATCGCTCCCCCTAACATGCTTTTGAAATATGCACCTCTGTATTTTTACACAGCCAACATGTTGTGGCGCTGTCACTCATGCCTGGGTCTTTCCCTTGCTCAGTACTTATTGAGCACGTACTAGGACTCAGTTGCTTTCCCTGCTCCTGTGGGAGGCTGTCTGGTGGTGTTGGTGTCAGTGCCCCCATTTCCGTGTGAGTGGGTGGGAGTGTGGGCCAGGATCCTGCATGTGTCCCCAGCCCCGCCACCACGCAGACTCCTGCTCTCCCTGCTGTCACTGCACATCCACACCCCTGTGCACAGCGCTGCGCTCCCTGGCCATGTTACATGCCTGCCCCCCCAGCTAACGACCAACCCGCTGACATGTCTGTATCCCAGCATCTGGCCGGTATGCAGCAAGTGCTTAGCAATTGCTTGATGACTTGCAGTTTATACTAAAAAGACCAGAATTTTTTCATCTCTGGACTATTCTTTGAATTCTATGGCAAGAAAAATATTCTAGGTCGCTTCTTTTGCCTCTTTAGTGTCATTAGTAGCTTGAAGCGTAGGAATTTAAAGGCTTAAATCAAGTACTTAGAAGTAATCAAGGCCGATTTGAACATACCTTCATTTAAGTATTCACCTTCCAAAATTCTAAGAAAAGTTCAGCAAAGGAATTTAAAAGGAAAACTCCTAAGAATAAAGACCAAGAGGAGTAGTTGGGAGATGTTGACACACTTTTTGGAGATGGGAAGGGGACAGATAAATAACAAGCGCTGAGCAGGAGGGAGAAAGCTGAGGCCTGGCCTGCGGGAAGGAGGCAGAGTCAGGGCAAGCCACCGAGAAGCAACGTCATTCCATGGCAGAACCCAAGGAACTCTGAGAAATGGTTGGTATTGAGTCCTTGCTCTGAAGGCAAAAGGAGCTGTAAGCAGCAAGAAAGTTTAAAAGACATTGCAAAGGTCAGGCAGATCCTGCAACTTCTCCTCTCATTCCACAGAGCAGGCAACCAGCTCTGCATTCCTCCAGGTGTTGAAGGGTCAACTCTGGAAAGAGGAGTGAAAGAACCTCTAACTTGGGGAGTACAAGCAGTGTGGAGGGGTTGCCATATTAAAAACAGAAAATTGAGGGCAAGTCACATGCTCAACTTTGAGACTCCATCCTCACCTTTCCCTCTTCTGCCTTGGAGCCCCTGGACCACGGCCTGCAATCTGTGCTGCTGAGCAGGATTGGGTTGCTATCTAAGAGCACTGGCCAGTTAAGAAGAGACTTACAGAGAATGACGTTTGAGGGAGCCTAGTAAAAAAGCTGGCTCAGTGTCTTTTCACCTAGAGTAAAGTGTCCTACTAACATGCCCCATTGTGCACACAGAGCTTCCAATTGGCTTCCAACCCCCGTCACATAAATATGATCAAACACCCAGGATCATCAGATATGTAGGAAAAGCCTCTCACATGCAGGCTGGACAAAAGAAAATGCAGAAACAGAGAAAAATCACAAATTAGCATAATTAGTGTAATAAAGTAAGTTGTATCAATGAAACAAGAACAGGAGACTATAAAAAGGAACATTGAAAAAACAATAGGGCAAGGCCAGGAGAAGTGGCTCATATCTGTAATCCTAACACTGTGGGAGGCTGAGGTGGGAGGATCACTTGAGCTTGGGAGTTGAGGCTGTGGTGAGCTGTAATCACACCACTGCACTCCAGGTTGAGAGACAGAGCAAGACCCTGTCTCTTAAAAACAAATAAATAACAGAAAACAGTAAGGAGATCTTGGAAATTAAAAATAGAAACATAATGTCAAAAAGTTTAATAGAAAGTTCTGGAAGATATTAATATAATGATAAAATCTCTAACATAGTAGAAGAAATATACAAAGAGATGGAAAATAGGAAAAAGATTATAAAAAAATTAAAAGATTAGCCAGGGTGTCCAACATTTTATTAATAGTCTTCCAAAAATTGAAAAAAAGAGAAAATACAGTATAGAGAAGTGAATCATCAAAGAATCAACACTGGAAGTTTTCCTGGAACTAGAGGACCCCAGTTTCCTGACTGAGAGGGTCCAGAGACTGCCCAGCACCCCCCTCCTCCCCCCAAACAATACACACAACACACATCATGCATCACACGGCACACACAACACACATACATGCAGGCACACCCGCACACATGCACATATGCAAACACACATGCCAAGAAACGTGAATTTTCAGAACACCGTGCATTAAGATAGGACGCTAGAATTTTTCAGAGCAGGAAGAGAAATTGAAAACAGGACGCAGACAGCAGGACGCAGGGCGGGGAAGCCCTGTGATCAGTCTCCAGGGTGTGGCTCCCGGCAATGCCAGGGTTTGTGGATGAGAAAGGGTGTGATCCGTGGGTTTTTCAATGAAAGGAAAACTGGCCAATTAGAAACACTTTTTTGTGGACTCACTTTAAAACCCTGCTCAGACTAAAGATGCTAAGAGTCCCAGAAGGTCGTTCTTTGTCTTCAATATGTCACTAAATAGGCCAAATCCATAGCCTGGCATTTGAGGCTCCCACGATCTGCTCTCTCAGTCCTTACCTGAGAACTTAGTCACTCACTCATCATTGACCGAGTTTGGAGAGAAAACATCTTTACCTGGAGGAGGATTTTAAAGGAAGTCCCCAAGACAGTATTGTAACTGGCTCTTTGCCCAGGAATCTGCGGTGCCTTCGAGAAGCTCCAGCGTGCAAGGCATGGCTTGGCCTTGACCTTGAAGAGGGCTCTCTCCACCAACAGCACACTCAGCACCACGGCTGCCTGCCTGCCGTTCGTGGGAAACGGACACCCAACCTGCCCACGTCCAAGCTGCCTTCACCCTCCGCCCTGGAGCCCCAGGGACGGCGGGGAAGGTGTCTCGGCGTCAAACCCCACCTGGGCAGGATTTGTGTTTACCCAAGAGTTGGCCAACTCCCCTGCCTTTGTGGCTGTTCTGTCTCGGCGCCATTGGGTCCCCTTCCCCTCCATGCTGAAGACATGCAGGGGGCCCTAGGTGGCAGACCTACCACACCGTCTGAACCCCAGCACTGCCTCTTGCTGTGAACACAGTTGGTGACTTCCCCGAGCCTTGTCTTGTTTCGTAGCAAACTGACGGGAGTGAACAACAAGATTTCCAAGGCCTTGTCCAACTCCATGCCTCTGTCAGCCCTGGGGATTTATGACAAACACGACACAGACTTTCTCCTCAAGGGACTTCTAGGCTTGAGGCTGAATCAATCGATAAACAGAAAATTATAGCACTTATATGTGAAGGGCTGGGAGGGGGACGTCTGGGGGGAACATGTGCCCCAGGAGAGGGGCTCCTGACCGGCCTGGGGGTGGGGGCAAGGCAGGCATGCCACGGGAAGGGGACCCCGAAATGAATCCGAGGGAGTGAGGCAGACTTTGCTGGACCCTCTGTAGGATGCTTCTCTCTGGATCTCATGCCCATTTCTCTGGCATGTGGTGAGTGCCTTGTTCAGAAGAGAGCAGCTCCCCATGCCTGTCAACGCATCCCTCAGCTGCATCCAAGAGATTTATTTTGTTGAAACAATAAAACTTAGGATTCTCTCTTGTTTTCTGGGCCTTTGGACATGCCCTTCCCTCTCTCTGGAATGCCCTTCCTGTCGAGCTCGTAATTATCTTTTACGACTCAGCTCCAGTATTCTTTGGGAAGGCTTTTCTTAAACCTTCTCACATGTCCCATGAACGTGTTTTAAATGAATGAGGGAATGAATCAATCTATGGCACAGGGACCTCTGGACCTTTGTGTTTCCAGGCAGTCATGCCACCTGCCATACCCAAGCTTAGCATCATCTTTACTCTGCTGGCTAAAGCCCTTTGAAGGTATTGCTGCCTGGCCCTGACTCCCACTGTCAGGCCTCAGAAAAGTGAAAAGATTGCCTCCCTAGCCTCTTCCTCTCAGCTCTGAAACCATGGGGCCCAAGAGAGTTCTACCAGCTGTAAGATGACTTGTTAGATCAGCAACTGTAAGGGACAGAAACATCTGCTGGCATTCCGTGTCACTAATCATTCTCACAGTTTCTATCCTGGCTGCTGACACCTGCAGCTGAGCCCTGAGTTCTGTGATCTGAGGCTGGCAATTGGTAAAATGCCACTTCAAGCGTGTGCCTGTCAGAGCACTCAGTGTCTGCTGCATGGCCTGGCCCCAGGGCAGGTGAGCAGGCAGGCGGCTGACACAGGTGACAGTGGTAGAAACTAGGTCCAGTGCAATGAGCTGGACACCTCACTCTCTAAGTTTTGAGTGATGCATGAGGCTATCTCCTGACACCATGTGTCCTTGCTGACAGCTTACACTCTGACAGGATGTGTAAAGTGACAAGGTTTTAAGAATGTCACTAGAAGAGTAGTCATACATGATTTGTGGAGAGCCAGAGGAAATGCCTAATACAGAAAGACGGGAGATTCTGTGAATCAAAAGCAAATTTCAGTGAAGCAAATCTGACAAAGGATTATAGCCTTCACATATAAAAAGCACTTATAAATCAATAAGAAAATATATATACTACAAGAGGAAAATGAACTAAAGACATAAATATTTCACAGAAGAACTGTAAATAAGTAATAAACATAGAAACATGCTCCGCTTTGCTGATAATAAATGTACATGCTGAAATTAGAAAAAAATATTAATTCTCACTTAACAAAAAGTAATGCTCAGCTTTGGTGATAGTGGAATAAGATGGTTTCACATTCTTTTGGTAGTACAAATGGCATTATCTTTCTGGAAAACAGTTTTTCAATATGTACCTAGTGACTTGAAAATATTCCTGATGCTTGACTCATAATTTCTCTCCTAGGAATGTCTGCTAAGGAACAGAAACTGGGACAAAGATTTATGTACAAAGATGTATATTGCAGAGTTACTTGGAAGCAACTTAAGTGTCCCACCATAGTAGAATTGTTAAGTAAACTGTAATATATATATAACTATGCAGGGAAATATTATCCAATCATTAAAACAATGCCTTTGAAAGATTTTAAATGACATGGGAAAATACTCATAAGATAATTTTAAGTGAAAATATCTGGATAGAAAACTATGTGTACATTGTAAATTTAATTATGTAAACACTGCGCTCCTTTAAATTCTATTTTCAGAAAAAATATTGGAAGAAAAATACAAAAATACAATGGTTATCTCTGAATCCGTGGGTAATTTAAGTTTTCTTCTATACATTTTTCTGAATTTTCCAAACTCTCTACAATGAGTGTATTTGTATTTTAGCCACTTATTCATTCATTCATTCAAAAAATTGATTGAGTGCTCCCCATATCCCTGGCACTGTTCTAGGCACCAGTTAAAAACAGACATGAATATTTCATTTGTGGCTGCAGGTCGGAGGCAGACCGCTGGAATTTCATCCCGGTTCTAATGCACTCTCTGTGCCTCACTTTCCTCAAGAATATGGTAAGGGATGAGGATACTGGTACTTTTCATCGTGTGTGTGTAGGATTGAACCAACACGGTATATGAGCGAGCTTGGCTTAGGGCCGGCTACACCGTAAGTGTGTTTAACCACTTGGGAACGCGACGCACCTCCCCACCCACCCACGTCCCACCCGAGCTATACAGCGATACGGAAGCATGGAGCGAAAAGTGGGAGCCTCTTACCCATCTGTGCCCCCCACCCCACTGGTCCAACTGCCACCAGCGTCTGGGCACTCTGGACCAGCCCTTTATTTCCAAGCCCAGCCCTGGGCAAGGTTGTTCAGCTTGTAAAGAACATCACTCCAAGGAAAAACCGAGACTTTGGACACCCAGGACTCAATAGCACGAGCGTCAAAGCCACTTTATTTCCGAGTCTCACTGCCACTGAGTCTTGCTCAGTGGGGGTAGCCCTCCCTTTTGCCCCTAGGCCAAGTTGGCAGACCCTTGACCCTTGTCCTCAGTTTCAGTAGGCTGTGTCCTACCTCACTGTGAGTCACACACCCAGTGGAAGTTGAGGCATTCAGTCTTCTCTTCCCAGCTCAGGGAGAGAGGAGGGCTGCCTCTGTCTCATCTCCTTACAGCCCCACCCGTTAGCTGCTGTCCCTGCCCATCTTGGGTAGGGGAGCAGGAGCAAGTGGAAGAGGGCTACGGAATTTCTTAGCTGCCTGAAGCCTACTGACTTCAGCCTCTCTGTATTTGGCAGATGTTTACAGCTGCCTCTTGCTTTGGTGGGCACTTTGGGAGTTCTTGAGAGACTCTCTTGCTGGACCCTTCTAAATGCTCCCTTACCATGGGCAGGGCTTTTTTGTGTGGCCAGTCCTGACAGCCCCATGAGGCTACACTCTTGGGGAAGATCCATCTCAATATGACCCCAACATTCTCTAGTAACCGAAGATCCTCTCCCAAGATTCATTGTGTGCATATATAATAAGTGTGTGTGTATATCTATGTGTGCATGTGTATATATGTGTGTGTATATTTGTATATATGTGCGTATATTTGTGTGTGTCTATATGTGTGTATATTTGTATATATGTGTGTGTATATTTGCATATGTGTGTATGTGTGTGTATATGTGTATCTACACACATTTTTGAAGTGTGGGGAGCAGCACATATCTAAACTGGTCACTAACAAAGGGAAAGGCACATGATAATAGTTTCAGGTGTGTGTGTTTGCTGGATCTCTGATTTATAGATATAAAAATTGAAACTCAGAAAGATGGAGCAGCTGGCATAAGGCCTTGCTGTGAAGGCTACTTGGTTGTGAAGTCAGAACTCAGACTTGGGTCTCCTGACTCTTATGGTCAGAGCTGTCTCACTTAAATGGTCCCCTTGCTGATGTCTCTCCCTAAGGCTTGAGGTCACGGGTGACTTCAGTTTAGAGTCACCTCAACACCGAGCCACCTCGGTGCCAAGCAAGGGCTGCACACTTTGTGTACATTATCTCTAGGAAACAGCGGAGGAAAAATTAAGAGTAGCTGGTGAGAAATACTGGTGGATGTCTTAAGCCTTATTTTCCAAAGAGAGGTCAAAGAGAAGGACTGAAATAAATATCATTTAAAAACCCAAACATGAACAGCAGCACTGTTCATAATTGCCAAAAAAGTGGAGACACCCCAAATGCCCATCCACTGATGAATGGATAAGCAAGATGCGGCGTATCCACACCACGGAATATTATTCAGCCACGAGAAGGGATGCAGTGTTGATCCATGCAATAACATGTATGCATCTTGACAACATTGTGCTCAGTGAAAGAAATCAGATATAAAAGGACAAATGCTGTTTGATTCCATTACTATGAAATATCCAGACTCGGCAAATCCATAGAGAAGGAAAGTAGACGAGCGCTTGCCAGGGCTGGGGGGAGGGGGAAGGGGGGGCGACTGCCAATGAGTTTCTCTCGGGGTGATGGGAATGTTCTAAAATTAGCTTGTGGCGATGGTTGCACAACTCTGTGAATGTACTAAAACCACTCACTTGTACACTTTTAATTCAATGGGTGGATTTTATGGCTTGTGAATTATATGTCAATTTTATGGTACGTGAATTAAAAAAAAAAGGCAAAGCCATGAGGATTTGCCCTGGCCTGTTTGCCGATGGACCTAGGAGGCCGATTCCCGGGGGGCTGTGCTTGGGGTTCAGCAATCCATCCCTTCCCCTCCTGTGCTAGGACTGAGGCCTGTTAGCTCCCTATTGGAAGCCGGATCTCCGGCTGAAGATGTGAGAGCAGGTAATTTACTTTCAGTCAATCAAATGCGTTAAGGGGAACTCTCAAGGTGGCCAGGGGAGGAGGGGCTGTTTTGTTTCTCTAATGCTATCGGAGGCCCCACAGAGCACAGCAACTGGCAGGCTCTCCCCAGCTGGGCCGGGCCTCCCAGCAGGCAGCCGAGGGGGCTGGCGAGGGGGCTGGCATCCTCCGCAAATCATCTTGACTGCCCGGACCATGAAATCTAGCCAGACCCCAAAAGGGTGACCCCGAAGCCCCAGCGCCCTCTGAAGCCCTTTGGGTAGCTGGCTTCCATTTCTGGTCCAGCGTGGCCACTGAGGAATGCCAAACATCTCCACGCCTGGCAGCCACAAGGCCGCCAGGTGTCCCGGGCTGGCTGGAAGGTCCAGGGCTGGGGAGGTGTTTCTGCTCCCCTGGCCCGGCCCTCACGGAGGCCTCCCCAGCCTCTCTAGCTCTACCCCTCTCCCATTTCTGCTTGGCTGCTGGGTCTCTCTGTAGGTTGGGGAAGAGAGAGGGGGCCCATCTCTTTGGGGGTATCATTTCTTAGGGAAATGTTTGGGCTAATTGGAGACAGGTGTCCCCAGGTGCTAACACGCAGACTTTCCCTGGAGAAGTGGGTGCAAAGTGAAACCACATGGGCTACTTACAAATAAGTGAGGTGCGAGCGGCGGGCCCTTGTACCTTCCCCTTCCTTCTCCTGCCCGCCCTGCAGTCTGGGGTGGGGGAGACCCCGGACTCACACGTCGGGTGGGATGGTTGTGGTTTCCGCACAGCACTTTGCTAGGTGGAGCACGGCGAAGGGTAAAAGGCAGCTCTGAGCCTGTTCCCAGCCAGGTCTTAAAATTGGGGTCACGTGGGGGATGTGCCTTCTACCAGGCGACGGGAGCTGGGATCCCGAGAGGAGCTGAGGACAGTCCTCCGAGAAGAGGCGAGAAGAACTGTCTGCTCCAGGGAGCCTGGCGGTCCTTTGCACACGGACTTTAGGGATCCATTTGACCAGTGGGTTTGGAACTTTGGGGAAATATGTACCCTGACACTTGCCAGCTATCCAGCTCCGTGGATGTCCAATTCCACTCTCCATTTGTATGCAAGAACGCTGAGGCCCTGGTGTGACCCGCCTCACGCTGGCAGAGGCAGGATGGGAACTGAGGCTGAGACTCCGGCAGTCCGGGCTCCTGTTTTGCCTGTGTGTTGAGGCCACGTGGCTTGGAAGACGCGCACGGAGCGTGAGCGTGGATGAGCTGGGGCCCGTTTCCGCGATTCCTCTGCCTCCTTCTTTCCATCTGCTGGGGCTTTACTTGCTCTCTGGGGCAAAGGCCTGGTACAAAAGTGGGGAGGGGGGTGCAGGGAGACTTTGCAGCCCCTGAATTTACACTTAAAGCATTTTCAAACCCATCAAATCATCCAGTGCCCACAATATTAACTATTTCTTTGCAAGGTGGAGCAGGACATGTGACATGTTTTGATTTTAGGAATAAGGGCACTGTGTTGATAAAGTCAAATGTTGGGGCAATGGGACACTGGCGGTGGGACTCAGTGGAGAGCACACTGGCCTGGGAGACAGGAGCTCTAGCCCTGACTCTGCTGTGAACTCTGCTGTCTGAACTTTGCCAAGGTCCTTAATTTGACTAGGTTTTAATTTTCTTATCAGCAAAAAAGACCTGACAGCTTATTGCTAGATGCTTGACACGATTGTTTTCCTGCCTAACAGCCATCTCAGCCTTCTTCCCCTTGCTTGCCTCCTGCACAGAGGTTGGAAAAGTCTGGTCCTCCCCTGCTCAGCCTTCCTTGCAGTGGGGGTGGTCATCTGGCCCGGTTCTGGCCAGCAAGAGGTCAGGGGAAAATATGGAGCACCTGGAAAAAGTTGTTAATTTTTTAGAAAAGGACAGAAGTTCCAGAGGAGAAGGTGCTTCTCCACCCATTCCCTTTCTTGCTGCTGGGGACACGAGCATGTGAGGATGTGATTCCCAGAGCTGTGGCAGCCATCTTGTGGTCATGAGGTGAGACACAGTTGATAGGAGGGAGAAAATCCCTTGAGCTTGTGAAACAGAGACATGGAGTGAGCAGAGTCCTTAATGACATTATTGAGCTACTGATCCAACCCTGGTACCACAACCTTAGTACTTCTTGTCCCAGATATTATTAAATGCCCTAAAGGCCTTTATTGCTTAAGCTATTTTTAGGCAGGAACTCTGTCACTTATAGTCAAACATATCCTGATACATTAACGTTCTAGAATTTTGTATATGTATCATCCATTTACAGATGATAATTAAAGTCCCTGGGGATGGAGATTTTATATACGTATACATACACACACACACACACACACACACGTATTTGAAATTGCTTAAATGTTTATTGTGGGACTATTAGCTTCTACTCCCTTATACTAATTCAGACTCAGCCAGACTCGACTCCTGGGGGAAGTTTGGGGCCACAATGCTGACTCATCAGCAGCCCCCTGAGACCTGAGCTCCCCGACTCCGTGAATGACACACATCAGGCAACTGCATTCAGAGGAGTTAAGCCACTTGGCCAAGGTTCCCCAGCCAGTGAGTGATGGGTGTGGGGGACTTGCCCTGAAGCCTGGGTGTTGAGGCTTGTTCTATACTTTTCTAGAATTAGAGTGCAAAGTCTGCACCTCGAACGATGAGCCCCCGTAAGTAAGAGTCCTAAAGTCCCAGGACCGTAGTAGCAGAAGGAAGCTTAGACACTCTCTGTTTTATCCCTGTCGAGTCTCTCTACCTCATCTTTTATTCAAACTTTGCAGCCCCCTATGTATCACGCATTTCTACCTCTGTGCAGAAGCTTCGGTAAATAACTTTATAAAAACTTAGATTACTGGGCCCCGACCCATGGATTCTCATTCTGTGGTTCTGGGGTGAAGCCCAGCAACCTGCCCTGTGAAAGAGTCCCCCGCTCCACTGCCAGCCATGAATTCTGACCCAGTTGCCCCTGAAGACGTTCACTCTGGGAGTACTGCCTCCTTTGTCGTGCAGCCTACAACCACAGGGACCCCCAGACACCCAGGCCACTCGTTATTAAACTGTAAGAGCTCACATTCAAATGCTCCATCCCCAGAACTACAGAACCATAATCTCTGCACTGAGACCCAGCAATCCGAATCTTTATCAAGCCTCCTAGGTGATTTGTACTCATACTTAGTGCGGATGGCTCTGGGACTGTGGCCACTCCTAGGTTCGGAGCACATTTAACTCTGGAGGATCCTGGGTTCGAGAGTGTGTATGGGGAGCAGGGCCCGGGAGGGAAACGAGGATCAGCAGAGAGGAGTGAATGCCAGGGAATTATTTATTATCAACATGGTTGGCGTGATGGTTAATTTTAGGTGTAAACTTAACTGGGTTAAGGGATGCTCAGACAGCTGGTAAAACATCATTTCTGGTTGAGGCCGTGAGGGCATTTCTGGAAGAGACTAGCATTTGAATCGGGAGACTGAGTAAGGAAGATCCACCCTCCCCACTGTGGGCGGGCACCATCCAGTCCACTGAGGGCCCAGATAGAACAAAACGGTGAGGAAAGGTGAATTTTTGTTCTTGGGTTGGTACATCCGTCTTTTCCTGCCCTTGGACGTCAGAGCAACTAGTTCTCAGGCCTTTAGACTCCAGGACTTACACTGGGGGCCCCCTGGCTCTCAGGCCCTGGGCCTCAGACTGAATCACACCGCCGCCTTCCCTGGTGCGCCCGCTGGCAGAGAAGCAGGAAGCTGGCGGGAACTTCTCCGCCCCCATAATCATGTAAATCAATTCTCATAATAAATTTCCTCCTATATGTGCTATTGTTTCTGTTTCTCTGGAGCGCCCTGGCTAATACAGCTGGTGAAGTGGTTTGAAGAGGAGAAAGGGAGCAGCAGCTGTGCGAGTGACCCTGTGCACTGGGACACCTTCAGCCCCGGTCCTGAGCTTTCCCTCCAGTGGGGAAATGGACAGAGGACGGAGAAGGTGCACCTTGAGGCAGCTCCATGGGAGCTGGGGGCCAGACCCCTCAGAGTGACCTGCAGCCTGGGGCCAGGCACCATGAGCAAATGTGTAACGGGAGGGCAACCGTGTGAAAGTGTGGAGCAATTTCGCATTGACGTGGCCTCCAGGCGTGTGGCCAGTGGGCTCATCTTATTGAACAGGTATCGACCAGTTAGTGGAATTTGTGGGGTTCTGTGCTACATAGCTGAGTTGCAGGCTGCATGAGCTGCGTGCTTGTCACACTCAAGAGGGACAGGCCGGCCCTTCCCCACAGGTAGCCAGGAGGGTTTAGGCCTGCAGGACTCTCAGGGGCTGGGCTGAGTCTGGTTGTCCCAATGCGCTGCTGGAGAATTAGAGTTGGGTGTGGTGCAGAATCTTTGTGCTTGTTTATAATGCTTGACTCTGAATCATTAAGTCTCAGGTTGTGAACTGGGGGCCTGCAGGCCAACTGTGGCCCTTCACCTTCGGGCTTGGCCTGCACTTGTTGGCTTCCACAGTGTTCGGAAAAATTTGAATCAGATGTCAACTCTTTTCACATAATAATGGGATGCTGGCTCTCTTGAAAAGTCAGTTTACCAGGCAAGCCTGAGCCACACTCTGTCTTGCCCGCAATGGGCTGATGCTAAGCAGTGTCTGCCCCTCATTAGGGGGTGCATGCCCCCAATTTGCCTCTACTTCTCCACCCTGATTGGCCTTTGACCTGGCCTGTTGAGCTGATTACATTGCCAGCCTTGCCTCCTTAGGCTTTTGACTTTGGTCAATTCAGTCTAATTCAGCAACAAATTTTAATTAGGCATCTGCTATGAGCCTGGTACTGGGCAGTTATTATTATTATTGTTAGGGTCTGCAGAGGATACAAAAATGAATTTTTTAATATAATCCCCTCTTGCAAAGAGCATGTGGCCTCATCAGGAGGCAGGTAGCAGACACGGGATGCAGCGAGAGTCCCGAGCAGGAAGGTGCATGGTTGTAGCAAAAGACACTTCAGAGAAAGGAGCAGTTAGCAGTATAGTTCTTCACACTTGCACAGCACCGCATCTTTTCAAAGCCTTTTCCACCACAGCAGTTGCTCTGAGGAGCCCTGGTGAGACTAGCAGGGCAAGTGAGAGTCCCTCTGCTTTGCTACGGGACACACTGAAGCCCAGCGGTGACTTGACCAGGCTTCCCAGCGGGGAGGGAGTGACAGCCAGGCCTCTGCATCCCCTCCAGTGGTCTGTCCACCTGGCAGACGGAGAGCATCCAGAAGGGCTTGCTGGGTGTCTGGGGTGGGCTCAACTGCAGGCAGAGAGGGCTCACGTGGTCCAGACGCTGTGGTTAAATGATGACTTCAATATGGAGGAATCACCTTGCCAAGACTAATTCATCAAAGAGTGAAGCAGTTCAGGAATGGATGCACCCAAACTGTGTCATCACCTAGGGAATGAGTTCTCATTTTGCAATGCAGGGCATGCCTTGGTCCAGAAGTTTGAGAGAAACCATTTGGCCTGGCTTGTTTCCTGCGATGTGAGGTGGGAAGTATGTTCAATGATTGGGTGGGAGTCTTTTCTGGAGGTTTCCCAGGTTCCTAAACCTCAGAGAAGTCGATGAAGTGGATGCGGTTTATACTGGGCAGCCAGGAAGAGGCAGAAGGACCTGGGGACGAGGTCTCGAAGGCACCAGCTTCTCTCTTGCAGCTCCGGTCTGCGGACTCGACTTCTGCGCAGCTCACAGGCCTCTCTGAGTCCAGCCTGGGAAGCCACCACCAGACTGCTGCTTCCTCTGGGGACCCAAGGCAAGCCCAGGAAAGCATGTTCCAGGGACACATCGCCCAGCCTAGAGGCAGAGAACTCTAACAGTTAGGCGGTCACAGTGCCAGAATGTGGGGATCCACCGAGCAAAATGTGTCATGTCTTAAGTGCTGCTTCAAGTGACTCTCTCTCTCTCTCTCTCTCTTTCTTTATCTCTCTATATAATCTCAATTCAATCTCAAATAAATCCATTGAGGATGGTGTTAATATTCCCATTTTACAGTTGAGGACATGAAGCTTCTTCTGAAACATTAAATATCTCACCCAAGGATAGACACCAGGGTACCAATGCCGGGTTATTTGACCTCGAAGCCTGTATTTCCCATCGACCACCCTCCAAACCATGCTGCACCCCATGATGGATGGGGAGGTTCAGTCTCATGTATCCCTGACCATGTTTCCCTTCCACCCAGGTGACTCTTTGTCGGAGAAGTGGGTGTGAGGCACTGGCCAATGGGCGGATATGTGCTGCATGCAGCCAATTACAGTAATTAGATTGTAGCATTGAGCCATTTGTACATCTCTAGCCCTTGCGATTGTGTTTGAAATGGCCTGTGGAATTGAAGATGAGCACGAAAGGAAATAATTACAAGTTATCTGAATAAAATCTGCAACAGATTACCTATAAAACTATAACTATCTAAACAGGATGACATTTACTTTATAAGTTCATGACATCTTCTCTTTAAAGTTTGCTAAAAAGAGAGCAAAGTAATTATGGTTCTCTTCTGATTGATGAAACCTGACATATATGCTAATATGAAAGAAACTCCTGTCCTTTGTTACCCCATCATGTGGCTCGAGGTAATTTGGAAGGTAGCAGATACAATCATCTCAGAGCTGCCAGTCTGGACTTTGCTAAACCAAGAATAGAATCTTGGGTCTCAAGATTCAGGCAAGAATTCATTCTCTCTCTTTGTGTTTTAGCGTTTGTATAGATGTGAAAGGATGATGCAGCTATCAAAGCCTGGGTTTTCTCCGTCTTGTATATCAGAAAACACATGTTACCATGATTGGTTCAGCAAAAAAGCCCACCTGCTAAGATTTACTTTAAAGCAATTATGTAGTTAGTAGTCTGTCAGATGGAGTATTTTTCACCCTCTGAATAAAATAATAAGTTAGACACGACTTAGAAGAAAAGCACACAAAATTTAGAACATCAATAAATATGCCACTTGTCAAGTTATAAGGAGAGACTGTTCAATTTAAAGCAGCAATTATTTGAAAATAGGTTATAACCACATCCATCAAAATTAGGTTGTGTTTTGAGAAGACTACAATCACTAATGTGGCAATTATTTTTAAAATCCATAAAAATGAAAGAATTAGAAATAAAATACAACCACAACACACATATATCGTGCTTACCGTGTAGTAGGCATTACTCCAAACACTTTGCATGGATCAGGCAGATTAATTCTTGCAACAGCTCTGTGAGATGGATAGCATCATGGGTCCCTTTTCACACATGTGGAAAGAGAGGCACACAGAGGTTAAGAAACCTCCCCAAGGTTAGACACTTAGGAAATTCTAGATATCCAATTATCTTCCCATTATGCTGCTGGAATAGTCCATGGACAGAAATAATCAAATTCTTGGTTAAAGAATAGATTCTTAACAGAAAAGTGATGAAGTAAGCCTCACCTTGTAACCCTGCCTCATCCTGAAACAGAATGGTCTGTGGGCCTCTAATCTTCCTCTGGCTTTTGTGCCTCCAACCCCCGTGCCAGCCCAGAGACACCTGTGCCTGAAAAGAACAGAGAAATAGGGTGACAGGCCAATAGCTTGGGCCATTCACTCGGGCTTATGGCCTGGCCTGGTCCCTGGGAGTCTGTGCTAGGCTGCCCCTCCATCCCAGCCGCACTTGCTGACGTTTTGGATTCTGTGCTCCCCTGACTATCTGGGCCTGCAGAACTGCACACACGTTGTCATCTCATCTAGGGAGACAGGTGGCTCAGTGTGTCAAACATATCCAGAGGAAGACACGCCAGGGTCTGAGTCCTACCTCTGCCAATTACTAGTCTCTGGGTGACTTTGAGAACATTATTTCAGGGCTTTGTGCCTCAGTTTGCTGATCTGCAAAATGGGGATTTTCAAGGTGTTTATAAAAATCACCTGACATGATGTGTGTCTGCAATGGGCACATTTTGCTGGAAAGCTACTGTCCCTCCTTCCTTCTGCCCCTCTCTTCCTTCTCCTCCTTTGAAGTCACTCCTCTTTGGGTCTCAGATCCTTGTTGAAGAAGGGAAGAACTAGATTGCAGACAATGCTTCAATTTTATATTCCATGGTTGAAAATGATGACTGTGGCATAATCACAATACCCAGAGGCCAGTTTGTATCTCAAAGACCCAACTGTGGCCAGAGTGATGTTTCTTTGCTAGATAGTTGAGCAATGAATTAGTTTAAAACACATACACTGAGCATATCCAAAGATGAGACAGACAACCTGGTTTTGCCCTTTTGGAGCTCACAGTCAGACAGACAGACAGACAGACAGGCAGCACAGTTAGACTTAACTCCATGCCTGCTGGAACAGACGCTGTCCTGGGCTTAGTGGCCCACAGGAGGGACACTTGGCAGGAGCCTCACTTGCCTCAGATGCTGGGCCCCCGCCATGCACACCCCACCCGCAGCGTCTCACCAGCCCGACTGCTCGGACTCTGCATGGTTGGGATCAGGGCGGTTAAAGAATTTGTGTAAGGGTCACACGGTTGGGAGGCCAGGGTTTGAAGTTCTATATTCCTTCACATACTCGGAAAATGTGAAATAAGAGTGACTGTGCCCTAGGTACTGGATGGGAGAGGGACCAAGAGGGAGAGGATGGGTCTGCTCTGGTGGTCATAGGCTCATGGAGAAGATAATTTCCGTCCACAGACTGTTCCAGCAGCATGATAGGATGCTTCCCACCTGCCCTGTGAGAGAGGAAACTTGCAGTATTAGTTGGTGTCCTGGCAGGGGACAAACAGCACCCCCAAGCTGGGATCAATTGGGGAGAGTTTAATGAAGGGACTGTTTGAAAGGCGTGGGCAGGGTGCAGGGGAGGCACGAGGGATGTGGCCTTCACCAAGAGGTAGAAACAGAGAGGTCTGCGTGGAGAGGGTGACCCCACAGGAGCGGTGACCTCCTCTGTGGGGTGCAGGTGATGTTGGGGAGCCCACGGGGAGGGAGCTGTAGGGAATCTTAGCCGTGCCCTCTTCCCTGCATGGGTGCTGCCCTCAGCCAGCCCCCCGGGGAGGCCGGGTGGGGCAGCGCTGTGCGGGCAGCCTTCTGGAGCACGCAGAAGGGTGCGGGATGGTGGTGTGTGGATCTGGGGGTGCAAAAGGAAGATGTGCTGTCTGCTCTCATGTCTCAAGAGCCCCCTTGCCATCTCAGGACAGCCGTGGGAGCTGAGGACTGGGGGTCGGGTGTCAGACGGGCACCTGGCCATGGTGCTGGCCAGTGCACCGAGAGCCCTGCCAGGAGGCGCGTGACGGCAGGATGCTCACCACCAAGGCCCCGGCTCCAGGCCCTGAGGTTGCCCCACAATTGCCCCCCAGCTGCCTCCCCGAAACATTTCCGACACTCATCAGTCATAACAAGCTCCCTGCACCAACTTGCTTTCCCAAACGCGAGATTTCTCATTGCCAAGTGTAATTAACATGATACATTGACTTCGGGCAGAGCTAACAAGCACATATTAATTTTGAAAAGTCAGGTTCTTTCGCTGGAAATGAGTTGCTGATGAACACCTACCACAGGAGTTTAAAAGTGCAGGAAAGGGAGTGGGTAATTATGGGCTGGCACAGCCCGAAGGTCTGCGTTTCTGCCCCCTGGAAACGCCCTGACAGTGAGTGATGGGTCCCCGCCTCTGTCGTGGGGGGGTTGCTCAGGGTCACACGGCACTGCCGTCACCCCCCCCCGCCCCCCCTGCCCCAGTGCCCAGTCTCTCCGCCAACCTGGGAGTGTCAGGCTCAGAGTGCCTCTCAGGGCGGTTATCGTCCGTCGGAACCTGTACCCTGCGCCTAATTGCTTCCCCGACTTGGATGTTTGCACCACTCCCCCAGACCCACGCTTGAGGGACCTAGGTCACCAGGCAGCCCTGGGCAAATGATGGCAAAGAAAGCAGAGATGCTCAGAGCCTTGTCTGCCCTCCGTTCAGGGGCTCCCTGACGGTTGGAATTTCCTTTAGAACTCTGGTTTCACGAGCCAGATGTTCCCGCAGATTCCCCTCCCCAGCTCCTCTCCCGAGACAAGACGGGGAGAGGAAGCTTCCCGCATCTTTCTGCACTCAGGTTGCCCCAGGAAGGGCTCTGTCTCTCATCCTGGTCCTGTCTTGGCCTGGGGGCCGTGTTGCTGGACCGCCCCGCTCCGGTCCATGCCCCCTGGCCCCATCCTGGACAGCCCAGGAGAGCCAGGGCAGGGTCAGAGCTGGTCCTGCCACACTCCAGGCCTTTCCCTTGGGTGAGAGTGTGGCGTCTAGGGGCTGCTGGGCCGTCCCGATGCTTGTGTTTCTTGGGAGACGTGAGGAAATCACAGCATACCTCCAGTTACAAACTCATCTCGTGGTTTCCTCGGTTATTCATAGGACGCTGGGTGTTCTCTTCCCCGCCTCTCTCCTCTTCACTTTGTTCCCAAGCCATGTCCCCCCGTTCCCCACCCCTCCTCACAGACCATCCTCCCTGCTGAGCTCCTGGGGGGCTTTCTCTGCACTGCGCAGGAGGAAGAGGAAGGGCTGCCCACCCTCCCCGCCCACCCTCGCTCCCTGCCCGCACCCACAAACTGCTCTGTGCCTTCACCTGATGAGCCCAGATTTGATGAACGAGCCTTGACTCTTCCCAGCAAGGTTTCCAATTCTGGGTTTCTGCTTGGATCTTCTTTTCTTCTTACCAACATTAACTCCCTCTAGCTCCCTGCCACCTCACCTGGCTTCTCTCTGCTCCACTCGGCTGTCCTTAACAATGCCTCTTCACTGAGCGCCTCCCAACGTAATTAGTTCATGGCTTGACCTTATTTTCCAAGGGCTTCAAGGTCTTGCTCACCTCCCTGGCCTCCATCCTTCGATGCGATCTACAGTAAGGCCAGGTTCTGGTTCAAAACACAATCGTCAAGCTTCTCTAGCAGGGACTTGAGCACATTTTCTCCAAGGTTAGCATCCTTGGATTATTGGCAGCCTCATGCCAGTTGAAGCCGGACAGTCCCCTGGCCCAGAGCGTCCCCTGGCAGAAGAGTTGGTGCTGAGGCTTCTCTGGCCACTGGCTCCATCTCTGGGATGACAAGGCACGGATGCTAACACTCATCCACTTTTCATCTTTGCATTGGTTCTGAAGACACATGGGATTAGAATAAGAACAATAATTCTTTTAACTCCCTTGCTTTAATAGCTATCAGATGGAGACTCTGGTTTCGTTATTAAACGAGGCTGGATGCCACCCAGACTACTGTACGGCGTGGTGGAAATTTCTATCCTGGATTCACCTTTTGGTTGACTCCCTCTGCCCATCTCTGACCCAGTTTTAATGGGGCAGCTCCTGGGAAAGGTGGCTCTCCATGCTTGTACGCAAATCCTCCAGCTGCTAATTTGATACAGGAAGCATCTTGACTCTTAGGTGAATTTGGACAGTTCTGAGCAAGCCTTTAGGAGACTGCCCTTGAGCTGCACTGAATTTAATCAATTATGTTGAAAAATCAGCAGCCATTGGGCTGAACTCAGCAGAAGGAGCTTGAAACACGTTTTTTGGCCGCCCATGTGGCAGAGGCTTTTTGTTTCTGGGTCTTGAACACGTGGGTCCGTCTGTCTGGTCTGTCTTCTCTTTAAACAACCCACTTCTCACCTCCTGGCCGAGGGGATGGCGGCATCGAGCCACTCTGCAGTGCTGCCTCCTGCCCTTTGCTCATGTCCAGGAAGTAGCGATATGCTGGGGAAGGATGAGGGTGAAGACATTTCTCCCCGACATTATCAGGGCTTTTTGGAGGGGAAAAGGAAAGCCTGCCATGCACAGTCACGGTGTGGGGCAGCCCACACCTGCGATCACATTTTCTCTCCACTAGCAGCTCTG
The DNA here is from genome assembly GCF_040939455.1 of Microcebus murinus. Taxonomy (NCBI): domain Eukaryota; kingdom Metazoa; phylum Chordata; class Mammalia; order Primates; family Cheirogaleidae; genus Microcebus; species Microcebus murinus. The sequence goes on from NC_134111.1 coordinate 11,616,670, forward strand.
CGGAAAACCCTCCGCTGCTCTGAGTCCGCAAAGGATCCAACGAGGCTCTGCGAGGCTGGCGTGGGTGGATTCTCCGGAAGTAGATGCTGGAGTTTGGGAAGCAGACGTTTGTTAGAGTCAACACCTACACAAAGAAGGGGGAAGAAACAGGACTGGGCAGAGGGAGAAGTTGAATTTTGATGTAGGTCCAAAGAAGCTCCAGCCAAACTGGAGACAGATTGCCCATGAGAATTGTCTCACGTCGGGCTGAAATGACCAGGTCTTTGTACCCATACCTGGACGGTTCTCCAGGGGTAGTTGCCCCAAGAAAGGCGGGATCCCGCAAGTCCCTTTGTGAAGTGTGGTCTGGGCGGTGCAGCTCTCTGTCTACCCTACAGGTAGCTTAGCCAAACTTTTCAGTGCAGGGCCTGGAATTCATACCAAGCTCTGATTGCCTGCAAAAGCCATGCTCTTTCCACGACAACATCACACTGAGCATTCCCTTAGGATAGGGAGTGAATTTTCCCATTGGCTTGGGAGTTGGCGACATGAATTGTAGCTTTTCCTTCCTTTGTTCCTCAGATGGGGAGACACTCCAACTCGTTTTGGGATCTCCTGACAGAGTGGTCAGCGAGGGCCCTGCAAGGCACCCAGAGCTATCTGTTAATTGAGGCACCGCTGGTGCGGGCCAGCCAGCCGTTCTCACGTTATAGATCTGGTGCTGGACTCGTTTGAGTTTCCAGCGCCCCCACCCACGTGGGGCATGCCCCGAGACGCCCACGGGCCATCCTAGTTTTTCTCCTCTCTCAATCCACACCTCCACCAGTTTTCCCTATTTGGGCCTTCCCATCTTTCTTCATCTTTTCGTTTCTAATGATCAGCCATTTCTTCTGTGGGCTGGGGAGGGGGGCAGGAACCATCAGGGTAGCATGTGTTTGCTGATCGAGTGATCGATCACCAACAGTTTGGGGAGGGAGCTGGACAGCGTCTCGGGGGGAGGCCTGGGGTGCTTCTTTTGAGGTGCACTGGTTCTGTCCTATTGAGGGGCATCGCAGGGTTAATTCTCTTTCCCTTGAAGGGGCAGCCTCACCGGGCTTTCATTCACATGGCAATAGGGCTGGGGGACACAGGGGTCAGCCCCCTGGCTCAGCCAGCTCCACAGGCCAAGAAGGACTCCTGGCTGCTCTGCCCATACTTGCCTGGTGACCTTGGGCTGCCACTTCTGATCTCTAGCCTTGGTTCTCCCATTTACTTCCGCAGTAAAATGAGGGTAGAGGTTCCCAGGGCTGCTGTAACGAAGTACAGAATGCCCCGAGTGGCTTAGAATAACAGGAAGTTATTGCTTCACAGTTCTGGAGGCTGGAAGTCTGAGATCGGGTGTGGGTAGGGCTGGTTCCCTCTGAGAACTGGGAGGGAGAATCTGCTCCATGCCCCCTGCCTGGTTCCTGGTCGTTGCTGGCAACTCTTGGCGTTCCTTGTCTTTTAGACGCATCGTGCTGTGTCTGCCTTCATCATCCCACGGCCTTCTCCCCGGGTGCATGTCTCCGTGTCCAGATTACTCCCTTTATAAGGACACCAGTCATGAGGTTACAGCTCCCCCAATGACCTCGTTTTAACTTGATCTCCTCTGTAAAGACCCCATTTCCATGTCAGCCTGCCTTCTGGAGTATGAGGGCTTAGGACCCCAACAAATCTTTGGAGGGGACATAATTTAATTAATATCGGAGAGTTAAACCACACGGCATCTTTAACAGGCCATCTCAGCTCTCACTCTCTGGGTTTCTGTTTCCGTCTGAAGCAGAGGGAGGTGCTGGGAGGAGACACAGTGGCCCTCCCTGATCGTGGCCCTGTGAGTTAGGAATCTGTTCCACTTAGCCACGTGGCTTTGCCATCCCAGAGCCTGCAGAAATCGTCCTCCATATTCACGCCTCCATAGACACATCCTCTCGGTACTGCACATCTGCCTTGGTTTCCCATTTCTGTTCCCATGACCATGGTCTTGAAACCCTAGGTTGCTAGAGGGGGTCGGCAATAGTAGTCAGCTGCTATTGTAGTTTTCAAGTATTTTTGAGCTGGGGAACCTTTCTCTCATACATGATGGGTCACAGACTCCTAACCTGAGCAGCAAATCACACTCCAGCTTCTCTTATTAAGGCCAAGGTGGAGGCACTTAGGGCTCCAGGGATACGCTAGAGCGATTCTGCTGGGAGTTCCTGGGAGTGACACTGACGACCTTGGTTGGGGTAAATGCTGCTTGATGATTTACTTTTCTTTGGGGGATGTTGGTGACATCGGTTGTACAAATCATGTTGAATGTTAGCACCTGTCAGGTGATGGGGGATTTATGTGATGTGAAAGCATTGGCCAGCAAAGCTATTATTTTAAAGACAATTGTATGTAAAGGACAGAGCAAGACAAAACCATTTCTAGCATATCATGTTTGTGACTTAATGCGCTTTGCTTGTTTTTCTGTTATGGAGTCATCTGATCAAGAATTTGGCACTTAACATTATTTTTTATTCAACCAACATTTATTTGGCATTTACTTTCTATACATGATTGATGAGCACAAGAGAGAGGGTTGGATTGTGTTTGTTTTGAACTTTGTCTCTGGGGGATTATCTGCCTCTTCCTTATCTATGTCTCTCTCTTTCCCTCTCTCTCCATATGTATGGGGGGAATGTTACAGGAGAGAATTTACTTCTCAAGGTATATCATGCACCTCTTTTGCACCACATCGGAGTGTCCTGGCCTCACCTGCCTCTTGACTGAGCTCTGCGAGGGCTCAGTCCAGTTGTGCCTGGCCTCTGGCAGGGGGCCCAGCTCTTGACTGCAGTTCCAGAGCTTCCTGTTGGTGCTGTCCTGGGACCCGGCTCAGCGCTCATGCCCACATGTGCTCAACCTGGAAGTGCAGAGGAGTTAACGCCTTCGAGGCAAACTTTTGACCCGAGGGAGATGGGATGCGGTGGACAAATCTGCCCTCCCTTCTCCATCCAGTCTGGAGAGCGGTTTGCATGGCTTCTGGGGCTTGCAGTCCCATGGACAGAGCAAGCTCTCAATTGGCCCCTTCATCTTGATAACACACCCTTATGTGGACTAGCTCTCCTTTCCAGATTGAATCTCTGTATCCCGCCCCTCCTGATCCCTTGGATTGCAGTCTTAGTAAAAGAATAGCCCATAAGCCCTTTCCCCAGGGCCACCTTTCTGGGGAGCTCAGGCTAAGGCGTAGGGCCACAGTGGGAGACAGACAGCTGCGGCTCTGCCCAGAGGTGGCTGCAGGGGTGTGAGTCCTCCGCCTCAGCCCGAGCTCTGGCCAGGTGGGGCTTTGTTTGAGTTTTCTAGGGTAGGGGCAAGAAAGAGGACTGACAGATCAATTCACTTGTGGTGCAGCATGGAGACCTCTGTCCCTCCTTCTGTGGATGTCTTCTTGGGTGGAGTGGAATTCTTGCAGAAGCAGGGGAGGAGGGAGGGCTTGTCCCAGGCTCAGCTGTCTGACCAGCCATATGACCTTGGCTGAGTCGTGTTGGCTTCCTGGGTGTGAATTTCTTATCTGAACGATGAAGAGGGGCTTAAACGAGATTATGCTTATGATCACTTCCAACTCTAAAATCTTACACTGAACTATTCATATCATCCCTGACACTTTAGCTGCATTTGTAGAGAAGATGCCTCAATTCTTATCCAAAAGGTCAAGTTGAGGCCCCTGTGAGATTTTTCAACATAGGAGTTAATGCAAAAAATATGTTTTATTGGTATTTTATTTTCTTCAAAAAAAAAAAAGGATTTGGTCAGAGCCACTCCTATTTTGTCCATCACAATGGAAAAGTAGAGGCTCTGTGCTGACAACTCATGACTCTCAACTCCAACTGTGGGTCTTTGTCTCCTGCAATTTAGATATCACTGCTGAGAGCTGGTTTGGGGACCAGAGCTCAGAGACAGACCCGCTGGAGGGGAAGGATGGGCTGCTCCCCTCCAACACACACACACACACACACACACACACACACACACGCACGCACGCGTGTGCACACACATGTACACACGCACGACATCCACCTCTTCCTGCATTTCTCACTCTTCCCTCCCTTTTGAGCAGGGAGAGAAAGCTCTCTGCATCTAAGGTCAAGGTCAAGGCCATGGCCACACCCAGCCTGCAGACCATAGGGGACAGTGGCAGGGACTTTGCATCCTCTTTGGTAACTCTCAGAGCTCGGTGTAAATCGTTTTTGGTCATTGCCCAAACTGGAAAGAACATTTTTTCCCCAGATTATTATTAAGAATTTTATATAATCACATACTCTCTCCTCTCTCTCTCACACACAGACATACACTCCCAAAGAGAAAAACTCATCTCTGAGTATTGGGTCATAAATTATATGAAGTACATTTCATTATAAAGCACATTTTTTTAGTCCTTTATGAATGCTCTCCACTTACCCCAGGGGGTTGTAATGTACACTGACATCTTACTTTCTTCCAAGACGCATTCCCTCATATTGTTTAGTATGTGGGGCCTAGCCGGGCAAACAATCCTGCGCTGGAGAGTGAAGGCAATCGACTCGTATATAAATGGGAATACAATCGTGCATCTATGCCTGGGCTCCAGGGAGGTCACATATAATCTTTAGCAAAACTGGATAAGTAAACATCACTGAAAGAAATGTCTGATGGGAAGGAGGCTGCATAAACAGTGCAAATGCATAATTGCTACGGCCCGGAAAAAACTGGAAGCCAAGTGATTCCACAGTCAGAGCGACGGGAACAAGTATTTTACAACAAGTCAGTGCTCATTATCTCTGATTTTTGGTTTTGATACTTTAGCATCTCCGTGCATCCCTCTCAGCCCCCATCCAGTCCTTCCTAAGGTGTATTGTTTTTCCCAAAGCAAAGAACCAAGAAAAGGTAAAAAGTACAGCAAATTAGAGACAACATTGAGGCCTCTTCATCTTCTTCAATTAGCAAAGCCAGCAGCACCGACGGCGGCAGTAACAGGATCTTTGAGTGCTGGGGCTTTAAATGCTTCACTTTTACCTTGCAGAAGATCAGAAACCAAAGCTCATAAAATTGAACTCAGATGAAGAACACTCCCGTCTTTGGAATGCTACTAAACAATCTGCAAATTATTTAAATTAAACCAACCCGGCCCTCAACATCTGCACACAAAATGCTTAAATTCCAAGTGTAACTTTACTGGCATAAGAAAATAATAAGGGGAGTTCAATTTGTGTCAGCATGGCTCAGGAAAATAAGATATCATGTCTTGCTGTCTGCTTGATGTCAACTTCTCAGATGCGAGCCCTAATGCCTCATCCTAGACTGTCCGCACCAGAGCCTGCCAAACAGGGAAGTTCAGGCAAAGTTCACCAAGCTACTACCAAATAGCTTTCCCCCTCCTTTTCCAATCATTAAAAACCTTCTGTTTTATATTGCGCACACGTGATTGTATCCACCTCTTAAAACATATATAACTCTATTAGCTTCTCCTATTCTTTGGGTATACTGTACATTCTTTTCCTGGATGGGCCCTAAACTCTCACTGTATATACAAGATTCTATTTGGAATGCTTAGTCAGGATACTCAGGTAAAAATCTGCAACATTCAAGATGATGTGAAAATAATTTTTTTTTTTAAAAAAAGAAAAGTGAAAAAGAAATAAAGCAGACATTGACCAATTACTGTCTGAGACGGATTCAGAGATGCTTGTTCAGCTTTCTTTCCTTCCTTCTCCTCCAAATCAGAGGTTTACTCAGGGCATGCCAGAGAACCTGCCCGGAGACCAGCATCTAGCCCTCAGAAAAACCCCCAGCTCAGGCCTCAGTTCTGATCTCCCCTTCAGCTGGGATATTGAGACGACCAACGGGGCAATTGCACAGGCCATTTTTCTCATTTTTGTTGTTTAGTCTTGATTTACTTTAAATGCCTACAATTCTCATGCCTCTCAGTGAAATTGTGCACCCACACTTTTAATCATGCAAAACCAACATTTTAATGCTGCTGGATGATGTATCAATTTGGGGTCCTGGGATTGCCAAAGAGCTAGAATTTCACTCATCAGCAGAAATGCAGGTTTAGTAGGTGTGTGAAGACAAAAATAAGTGCAGTGAAGTCTTTGATCTACTGCATGGTCTTTAAAAATACCTTTCCTGTAGTGTAACATGTCACATTTAATCTATGTTCCACCTTTAGCATCTTTCTTCCAACCATAACTTGGTTCCTTTCAAAGACCCAAACACCAATGCTCAAAGCAGGCTTGCGGAAGGAAAGTCTTCTTGTTTCCATTTGGTGGTGGCAGTTGGGGTGGGGTGGGTGAGGACAATCCCCACCCAACAGGAAAAAGAGCCTCTATAGCCCATAACCTTTGAACTCATGACTAGCCCACTGCCTTCTGACTGCCACAGCTCTCTCAAAATCAATGAAAATATTGCCAAAATTAGCATTTCAGGCAAATTACAATTGCTTGTCATCACTGTTATAAAAAAGCTTCCTTTACATTCGATTCAGATAACTTTCAAACTTATGCTAAAAGTTTACTACTCATAGCTGTGTATGGTTTAATTAAGCAACTTGATAAACAATTACAAATAAATCTGGTCTGAATACGAACATTAAAATAAAATAAATCCTAAAATATAGCAACATTCTTGTCACGTACTATTATCATTTTGATTTCTTTTCATCTTTCATATCATAAAATAATTCAGCTTAACCACTGTGTTTAAAGGAACTTGTCTGTTGATTCATATTTCAGTTAATCTGGTATCAATTACTGGTCTAGATCTGGAAAAGTCAATGTCTGTATAGATGAAATGCTTTAATACCTTAGATAGTAGCTGGTTTCTGGATGCAGCCTGAAATGACATGGTCAGAAAAGTTTAAGATATTTTTGCTAGATTCAAAGACGAGCAAGATTAAAAATTCCCAAATGTGTATCCTGGAATCCTTCCAAAAACATTCCATCTTTATTCATTATTGGATATTGTCTTGATTAAAATTCCTGTTGGTTTGTTCTATGGTTAAGTAGTAATCTTGGATCTCAGCATTTGGAATGTATTGGTATCACGTGACACGCACAGAGCCCAAATGCGTATAGAGAGATCTCTTTCACAAGTCAACAAGGAGGACTTGGAGCGTTCAGATTTCAGCAGAGCTGTTTGGGGGGACGGGGGGGGGGGAGGCTATCTGTTCAGCACATTCTTTCTAACGAGTGAGTTTGAAAGAGCTGTTCAAAGCAAAATGATTTTTCTTATAACACCAATATCCTGAATCGAGGCAGATTTCTCTGGAGGAAATAAGTATTTTTTTCTTTTTCTTTCTTTCTCTATCTTGTTTTGTTCTATTACTAGCACTCGGTGCCCTTTATTGCTGGTTTCACCCAGTAACACGTGAAAAATGCACTCGACAATGGAAAGCAGATGATGCAGCCACCATCTTCTGAGTCACCGTCCTGTCCTCTGCATTCCTGCAGAGGCCTTTAGAACTAGAGAATGATTCGGTTAGGAGCTGCTAGGAAGGGAGATAAAGATGAAAAGACAGGCCTCCTGTGCAGTCACGCAGATGCTTTTTTGTGGTTCGTCCCCCACTGGCGACCTGCTTGGCACGGGTATCCCCAAAGACCCCAGGCCAGGGCCTAGAGTCTGGAGAAGACCTAAGGGAGTGTGGGAGGCCACGTGCCTCTGGCAGACTTGGTGGCCTTTTGTTTTGTTTGAGATCATAATGGCCACTTGGAATTAAGCTCTGCAGCAGAGAGGGAAGGGAGAGGACAGTGGTGAAGGTCTGGGCCCCTGGAGGTGATATAAGCTGTCACCACCTCTCATGTGCTGGAGATACACAAGTCACTTACAAAAAGTCAGGAAGACTGAGTCAGAGCTACTTTAGGGATAAACCCAACTTTAGGGCAAGCTGTCAGTGACACCAAGTCACCTCCAAGTCCTCCCTAGCATGGTGGGTGGAGACACTGCATGGGATCGGGTAAGGATATGACGCCAGTGAGCAAAGAATCAGACTGCTAGAGCGGCTGCAGAGGCACCCAGAGTGGGCACTTGACACATTTCTGTGTGTCAGGGAACGTGCCTCCCAGGGATCTGATCTTTGCCTTTGGAAAGTGAGAGGACCAGAGAGCATATGGTGAGGCCAAGACCAAGGTGAGTCTTCTGGGTTTTACCAATAAACTTGTTCTTCTATATGTAGAAATAATGACCAGATCCAAGAAACTGTCCAGTTTGCTGAATACAAGCTCTAAGATGCCCACGGCTTTGTCTGTTTTGATCACTACCATATGACCAGTGCTCAGAACAGGGACTGCACGTAAACATTTGTGGATGAATGGATAGTATCATATAGAGATTCCGAATCAAAAATCAATCAGTGCAATGGTCAAGTGGTTATGAGCCTAGAAAAATACTCATTATTTTAGCAAGTAATGTTTAAAGAAGACTGGAGCAAGGGAAGGGAGAAGACTAATGATCATTTGCCACTTGCTACTTGGCAGGAAATTTTATGTGTCCTGGATGAGTAGATATTGTCTCATTTTCTGTGTTAGGAAACTGAGGCTAGGAGAAGTTAAATCATTTGCCTAAGGCTGCATGACTAACAGGTGGTGGAAGTGTAGTTTACACTTTGGATTCCCATGTTGGGAAGATTTTGAAGATTTAATTATTGTAGCACTTTATTATTACAGACTCAGTGCAATAGCATTTTAAGATTTTAGACTGTTGACATGTTATGCTGGTAAAAAAAAATTTAGGTAATTTCTTTTTATAGGAAGTTTTTAGAGTTTTGAGATTCAAAATTAAGTAGGTGAAAGTGCTTTTTTATACAGCTTAGCTCGACACTAAAGCATTTGTTCAGAATCCAAATCCCATATAGCCAAGAGCTTACAGAAGCAAGAAATAAATCAACATGCATCCAGCCCCAGGGGTTGAAGAGGGACAGTGAGATGGATGTCTGATCAGGTCACACAGGGCCCAGGCTTTAGTTTCAACCCCACTGGTGAGCGGCTGTGTGATCTTGGATAAGTCATGTCACCTCTTGAGGTCGGGTTAATCAATAATTAAAATAAAGGACTAATAATTCCCGCTTTGCTTGCTGCTCAGATATTATTGAAATCAAGAGAAATAATGGAATTAAAATACGTTGCAACATTTATAAAATCCAGTTGAGAAAATCTTTATGTTTGCGATGACATTGTCCTACCTTCTGTAAGAACGGGAGTTGAGCTTTTCACATCTACTTACCTGATTTTACTAATTCATCGAATTTGTGTTTAGGTGATAACATATACTGAAGTTAAATTAAGTTAAATGAAACTTTGACATTTGTGAATATTTTCTTTTTTTTTTTTTTTTTTTTCTTTTGAAATTTAGCTTAGTCAAGATTTACTGTTTTTCTCTAAGGCAACAAGTCCTCGTACCCAAATTCACCTCAGAGGGCATGGAGAGTTGAGACATTTCCCTCTGAACATACGTTTTTCGGGTTGGCCCCAGATATGAAACATAATTACGGTGCTTCTTGCCTGATGTTAGACAAGTCTGAGGAGGCCTGGCGTACATTCCTTGGGCTCATGAGTAATTATGGTGTTGGTGATGAGCAGCTACTTTATAAGGTCTCGGGCTGCTGCGATTCTGGTTTTCTGTAATGGATACATACCCCGTGAATTTAATTACCACCGTTTTGGTGCCTGACAAATATGCTTCCCTTGTAAACCTTATATTTATGTTCCGATAGCACTGGAGGGTGTGTGTTGTAACCACTACACTCCAGACATTCATGAAAATAGTCCTCCAAATTCACATTGGCTTTCGGTTTAATGGCCCATGCATCTGATATTCTTTTCTTGGTTGGAAAACTATTTTTCAAGCTCTGTTTCCTCTGCTACCTTTTTTTCTCTCTTCCTGCCTCTTTCTAAATTTTATAATGCTGTGTTTCCTTTTGAAAGATTAGGTAAGAGGGAACACGTGTGTGAAAGTTGTGGCCAACTCCCATGTGCTGGGGGCTGGTGAGATGAAGGCCAAAGGCCAAATGACTTCAGCACCTGACAAGTGTGTGGATCTCATTACGGCCATGGGGCCTAGGGGCTTAAAAAAAATCAGTGGACTTGCAGGGTGCATGGTCAACATTTGGTAGAAAGTAGGTCTTCAGTATAACTGCTAAGCTCTCCAAAAAATTTTATTTGTCTCCCAGCAGAAAATGCCTCATCTACCTTACATATTTAGTGATGCATAGAGTTTAAAGAGGCATCTGAGATTATCTTGTCTAATCTTTTCATCTTATATATGAGTAGCACAAGCACAGAAAGGAGAAAGCGTGTCTCCTAAGGTCCCATAGCCAGCCAGCTTGCGGGCTCCATCCCAATCTCCCTGTTTCACACCTGCTGTCATGGCCCCAACTCACATATCCCCTTATCCGGTGAGGACATTTGAGTACTGGCTCTGTACTTGGTGGTAAGCTGCTTGGTCTTGAAGGCATAATTTTGATCTTCAAGGAATTTGTTATCAAATCAGGGAGTCAAGATCCACACAGACACGACACCCTCATTAGCAGCTAATAGTGCAGGGCAACATGGGTGGAGCAGTAAGCCAGTCTGCACACTCCAGGACGTTGGAGTGTGCAGAAGTTGGGGGCGGCTGGCTTACTAAGAGGACAATTGAGAAAGAGGTAGAACTTGAAGCAGGATTTGAAGATGTGAGGTTTAGAATTCCAGAAAGGGAGCAGGGCTTGAGAAAGCTCAGAATCCATAAGGAACAGCATGTGAAGGAGGTTTACAGTGAAGAGAGAACAACTTCATAGACCCAAGTATGGAAAGCGTGGAGATAAAGGTGGCCCCATAGGGTGGGGGCACAATGCAGATGGCTTTTAGTGCCTTCCTTGTGCAGCAGATGAAGACCTATTGAGGGTTTTAAATAAGGCAGTGAAGAGAAAAAATAAAGATAACTGGTTGGAAGAAGGATCGGAGGGAGTTAAGATCAGAAACAGGGCACTGGTTGGGATATTTTGGAAAAAGTCTCATCGTGAGATGACAGTGGGGACTGCAGTGCAGTGGGTGCCCAGGGAACCCCTCAAGTCTGCAGGGGCTACCTGAGTGGGAGTGAGGTCTACAATGCCAACTCCTGCAATGACTATAATCTTTGCCTTCAAACATCTTGAGAGGTTTATCCTGGTCATCCACGTGGCTTTTGCAGGAGGACCAGTGAGAGATATGATTCTTCACCATCTTAGAGGGGCAAAGCTGGAGGCAAGGAAGAGAGGCAGTTGCCCCACAAGCCCAGGGTGTCTCAGGTTTACACTAAAGTGCCCATTGGCTGGGTAGAGTCTGACTCGACCTTTTCCCAGCTCCAAAGCTCTGGCCATGCCACTAACATACTCAGAGCCTCCGGTTTCTGGTCTGTACTTTGTAGGTATAGTAATGCCTGTCCTAGCTACTTCATGGCCGTAAGGACCCAGTGAGACAGTAGATGTGATTCCTAAATAAGCTATCATCACTATCATGTCCCAGAGCTCTTGCTGATGTGATGGTGGAGCATTGGATGCAGGGAAAAACCACACAAAAGGAAGGACAAATTTCCCTCTAAGGAAGATGCCATCTTCTGCCTTGCCACTTGGAGCATCTTCAACATTGTCTTTTTACTTTCTTGGGATTTTTGTTTGTTTGTTTTCCATTTATGAGGGTTCTGTTCAAACTGATTACCATGGGCTGCTCTAAGCCAGAACTGATCAGACTCTGCTACGGGAGGCTTTAGAACCCGGGTCCTCCTCCCCCATTCAAAGCTGAAACATCAACGAAAGGGTACGAGGTGGGAGCAGGATCAGACGCTCATCCTTGAATAAAGGGATGATGTTTTTCAAACTATAGTTTTGATATAATCTTATCAAATGGCTTACTATTCTTACTATGGCTTAAGCCATAGTAATTTCTAATGTTCTCTGACCAGGACTTTTCTTGGAGATTGGCTTGATTTAGGTTCTAATTTCTTTCTAAACATAAATAATCAGTGCACCCAAAACTCCATAAAATCCCCCATCCCAGCCTGTGCTGGAAGCTGCAGTGGCTGGAGAGAGACAGAAGGGGGGCTCTGTGGTCACGGAACTTCTAGTCTAATGGGAAGAAAAAAAAAAAACATTCAAAACATATTTCTTCAGCACCAACTCTTCTGGAGGGTGAGAAGCATAAAAATATGTGTGGAAGGAGCATTTATTAAGCGCTTGCTGTGTGCCAGAACTTGCTTTTGATTCTGATTTTACAGTGCCAGAGTGTAAGCAATCTGGGTTTTTTTCTGGGAGGCTATGGAATTCAGTGAAGGGTTTCCTTTTACAGAATTGCACAGATTCAAGCCCAGAAAGCTCATCCCAACCGTCATGCAGAGGATGGATTTTGGGCAGAAGAGGCTAGCGACAGACAATTTGGGGGACAACAGTAGAAGTACCCTGAGCCAGGGCAGGGGCAGTAGATGTGTGGAATAGTTTGGAGAAGAGATGGTCTTGCAGAAGATGGTGCCTATAGCTTTGATCCCTGTATCCTCGGTGTCCTGCATGTAGGAGGTGCTTGGGTTCATGGTCCTGGAATGCTTGGTGATTAATTGCTTGGTTCACTGCATATCCTAAGGAATTTTTCACTGTTCAGAGATGTACAGCAAAATTTAGCTATGAAGATGCTTATCATAGTATTATTTTTAATTGCAAAATTATGGAAAACACCTATATGTCAAAACAGAAGAAGGCTCTTGTATTGGATGGAATATTTGGAATTATTAAAAATCATTTTCATTAAATATTTAATGATATAGTAAATTCTCTTAGTATAATGTTAAGTGTAAAAACAATACAAACTGCATATATAATTGGAATGCTTATTGTTACCATTAATTTTTAACACTTTTTTTTAATTTCAGCATATTATGGGGGTACAAATTTTAAGGTTTCAAAAAATGCCCATTTCCCCCCTCCCCACAGAAGTCTGAGTTTCCAGCGTGACCATCCTCCAGATGGTACACATTTCACTCATTATGTATGTATATACCAGCCCCCCCCACCTGCTCAATACCCAATTACTGTAGTTCTTATGTGTCCACTTAGGTGCTGCTCAGTTAATACCAGTTTGCTGGTGAGTATATGTGGAGTTTGTTTTTCCATTCTTGGGATACTTCACTTAGTAGTATGGGTTCCAGCTCTAACCAGGAAAATATAAGATGTGCTATATCACCGTTGTTTCTTAGAGCTGAATAGTACTCCATGGTATACATATACTACATTTTATTAATCCATTCTTGGATTGATGGGCACTTGGGCTGTTTCCACAGCCTTGTGATTATTAATTGTGCTGCTATAAACATTTGGGTGCAGGTGTCTTTTTTGTAGAGTATCATTGGGTCTTTTGGGTAGATGCCCAGTAATGGGATTGCTGGGTCAAATGGTAGATCCACTTGTATCGAGTTAAGATATCTCCATATTGCTTTCCACAGAGGTTGAACTAGTTTGCAGTCCCACCAGCAGTGTAGGAGTGTTCCTCTCTCTCCACATCCACGCCAGCATTTATTGTTTGGGGACTTTTTGATAAAGGCCATTCTCACTGGAGTTAAGTGATATCTCATTGTGGTTTTGATTTGCATTTCCCTGATGATTAGAGATGTTGAGCATTTTTTCATATGTTTGTTGGCCATCCTTCTGTCTTCTTTAGAAAAGTTTCTGTTCAAGTCCTTTGCCCACTTTTTAATAGGGTTATTTGATTTTTTCTTGCTGATTTTCATGAGTTCTAAGTAGATTCTAGTCATCAGCCCCTTATCAGATGCATAGGATGCAAAAGTTTTCTCCCATTCTGTAGGTTGTCTGTTTACTTTCATGACTATTTCTTTGGCTGTGCAGAAGCTTTTCAGTTTGATTATGTCCCATTTATTTATTTTTTGTTGCTGTTGTGATTGCCTTTGGGGACTTCTTCATAAATTCTTTGCCTAGGCCAATGTCTAGGAGAGTGTTTCCAACATTTTCCTCTAGAATTCTAATAGTTTCATACCTTAGGTTTAAGTCTGTTATCCATCATGAGTTGATTTTTGTGAGAGGTGAAAGGTGTGGGTCCTGCTTCAGCCTTCTACAAGTGGCTATCCAGTTTTCCCAGCACCATTTATTGAAAAGGGATTCTTTTTCCCAGCGTATGTTTTTGTCTGCTTTGTCAAAGATTAGATGGCTATATGAGGATGGTTTTATATCAGGATTCTCACATCTGTTCCACTGGTCAATATTCCTATTTTTGTGCCAATACCAGATTGTTTTAATTACTGCAGCTTTGTAATATAGTTTGATATCTGGCATATTGATACCTCCCATTTTGCTTTTGTTGCCTAGGATTGCTTTTGATATTTGGGGTCTTCTCTGATTCCATACAAAGCGTAAAATTATTTTTTCTATATCTGTGAAGAATGCTGATGGGATTTTAATAGGTATTGCATTGAATCTGTATATCAGTTTGGGTAGTATAGATAGACATTTTAATGATGTTGAGCATGGTATGGATTTCCATTTGTTTACATCCTCTGCTATTTCCTTCTTCAGTGTTTCATAGTTCTCCCTGTAGAGGTCTTTTACCTCCTTGGTTAAGTGTATTCCTAGGTACTTTAATTTCTTTGTTGCTATTGTGAAGGGAATTGAGTCTTTGATTTGGTTCTCAATTTAATTGTTGTTGGTGTATATGAATGCCTCTGATTTCTGTGTATTGATTTTGTATCCTGAGACTTTACTAAATTCATTTATCAGTTCCAGGAGTTTTTTGGTTGAATCTTTGGGGTTTCTAGATATAATATCATATCATCAGCAAACAGTGAAAGTTTGATCTCTTCTGCCCCTATTTGGATACCTTTAATTCCACTTTCTTGTCTGATTGCTGTAGCCAGGACTTCCAGCACTATGTTGAATAGAAGTGGAGATAGTGGGCAGCCTCGTCTAGTTCCAGTTCTAAGTGGGAATGATTTCAATTTTTCCCCATTCAGTATGATGTTGGCTATGGGTCTGTCATATATGGCTTGAATCATTTTTAGATATGTTCCTTCTATGCCTATTTTATTAAGTGTTCGTATCATGAAGGGGTGTTGAATTTTGTCAAAAGCTTTTTCTGCATCTATTGAAAGAATTATGTAGTCTTTGTTTTTGCTTCTGGTTTATGTGGTGAATTGAATTTATAGATTTACATAGGCTGGCTAAATGGATAAGAAAATACAGGCCAAGTATATGCTGTCTTCAGGAAACACATCTAACCTGCAAGGATGCATACAGACTAAAAGTAAAAGGGTGGAGATCAGTATTCCAAGCAAGTGGAAGCCAAAAGAAGGCTGGCGTGGCAGATCTAATTTCAGATGATTTAGTTTTTAAACCAGCAAAAGTAGCGAAAGACAAAGATGGTCATTATATAATGGTGAAGAGAACAGTTCAACTAGAAGAGATAACAATTTTAAATATATATGCACCCAACCTAGGTGCACCCAGATTCATAAAGCAAACCTTACTGGATCTAAGCAAATGGACTAATAGCAACTCCATAATCACCGGAGATTTCAACACCCCATTGATGGCACAAGACAGATCCTCCAAACAGAAAATTAATAAAGAAATAATGGACTTAAACAAAACTCTAGAACAATTGAGTCTGACTGACATTTACAGGACATTCTACCCCAAATCCACTGAATATACGTTCTTCTTATCAGCTCACGGGACATTCTCTAAGATTGACCATATCCTAGGACACAAAGTAAACCTCAAGAAATTAAAAAAAATAGAAATCATACCATGTATCTTCTCAGATCACAGCGGAATAAAAGTAGAAATCAACCCTAACAGAAACTTAACACTTCTACACAAAAACATGGAAATTAAACAACCTCTTACTAAATGCTTACTTCATAAATGAAGAAATCAAGATGGAAATAAAAAAATTCTATGAAGAAAATGACAATGGAGAGACAAGTTATCAAATCCTCTGGGACACAGCTAAAGCAGTTCTGAGAGGAAAGTTTATTTCCATAAATGCCTATAACCAAAAGTCAAAAAGATCACAAATATACAATCTAATGAAACGACTCAAAGAGCTGGAAAAAGAAGAACAGACCAACCCCAAACCCAGCAGAAGAAGTGAAATCAACAAGATCAAATCAGAACTAAACGAAATTGAAAACAGGGAAGCTATTCAGGAGATTAATAAAACAAAAAGTTGGTTCTTTGAAAAAATAAACAAAATTGACATGCCATTGGCTAGGTTAACGAAAAGCAGAAAAGAGAAATCTCTAATAAGCTCCATCAGGAACAAAAAAGGCGATATCACAACTGATCCCAAGGAGATACAAGATATAATTTATGAATACTACAAAAATCTTTATGCACACAAACTGGAAAATGTGGAGGAAATGGACAAATTTCTAGGAACACACAGCCTCCCTAGACTCAACCAGGAAGAAATAGATTTCCTGAACAGACCAATCTCAAGAGCTGAAATAGAAACAGCAATTAAAAATCTCCCTAAAAAGAAAAGTCCCGGTCCAGATGGTTTCACACCTGAATTTTACCACACCTACAAAGAAGAACTAATACGTATCTTGCAGAAACTATTCCACAATATCGAGAAGAACAGAAACCTTCCCCGACACCTTTTATGAAGCGAATATTACTCTGATACCAAAACCAGGAAAGGATGAAACAAAAAAAGAAAACTACAGACCAATTTCCCTAATGAATATAGATGCAAAAATTTTCAACAAAATCCTAGCTAACCAAATCTCGATGCTTATCAAAAAAATAATCCATCACGACCAAGTGGGCTTCAACCCAGGGATGCAGGGATGGTTTAACACTGTTTTTAAACACACTTTTTGTGTTAAAAAAATACACACAGGAAAAAGAAGGGAAGGGAATACAGCAACATATTGATATACTTATTCTGAATTGTAAGACTGCAAATATCGCTTATTTTCTTCTTTCAACGTTTTGAAATTTTTCCAATTTTATACTATGGACAGGTAGAAGTTTTCAAATCAGAAGAATAAAAATCACTATGGAAGAAAAAAAAAAAAACCAGAGGACACCACTTAAAGGTTAAGAAGATTGTGCTGAAGTGTCAGGCTGCCTTACAACTTAGGCAAGTCACTTAACCTCTTTGGTCCACAGTTTCCTCATCTGTGAAATGGGCGTAATGACATGTGCTCACTAATTATCAGGCTATTGTAAATGTCAAACACAATGGAGCTATGAATGTGCTTTGTTACTAGTAAGTTGCTTCAGGAATATGCACAATTCTGGTTACAACTATTAATATATACCCTCCTCTTACGGGGACATATTGGCTGCCAGAGGTACCCCCAGGTAGGTGTGGGGAGCTGACAACCGAATCTAGAGAAGGAAAAGAGAACCTTCTCCTGGCTTGAAGCCACTTTGTCTGAATGGGACTACCGAGTGTGGCCTGAGATAATTTCACTGTGCTGAAGACAGAAGGAGTAAAGACACTCTAGGAATGTCAGGTGAAGAAAGAAAAGAGTTGGGCAAAGGGGACCCCTTCTCATTTGCTATCTGTCTGCAGGGCTGGTTTGTCCTTCAGCGCTGTGACCTCGGTCCCGAGTAAGCTCGGTCCAGCCCTGACTCCCCCTGGGCCTCCGGTTCCTGTCGGGCAAACGAAGGCTTGTCAGGGCTGGTCTCTAAGCTACTTTCCCCCCAACATCTGTTCTCATGTTCTGTGGGTCCTTTTATCAGCCTTATAATAAAGAATCGATGTGAACTGTCCAAGTGAAGAGGGATGACGGACCCGAGCAGGGCACACACACAAGGGGACAGGGTGGGGGGTGGGCAAGCCAGGAGATGCGTGTTACAGCCGACAGACGCTGTGTCCATGTGAAGGTTCTCATGCTTCATGCTGAGGGTTCAGAAACGTCGGTCCTATCCTTGCCCACTGGAGGGACATGGCAAAGACATGCTCAAATTCTGATTGCCAAGAACTCATCCATAGGGAGTGAGTGCCCAGGAGACCCGATCAGGCAGGTGAGGGCTGGGCGATCAGGGGAGGACGTAGACAGCAGGCAGCGGGGGAGGTCTCCCAAGCTGGAGACCAGGAAGCACAGGCATGAAGATGTATTTAGGGAATGAGAAGTAGACAACTCCCCCTCCAGTTTGAAAGCTAGTTATCTTGAGCAAATCACTTAAATCCATTTCTATTTCTTCAGTTGTGAAAATGAGGCTAACGATGCTTCTTAGTTTGGTGGGATGATTAAATGAGGGAAAAGAGATGAAGTTCCAGGCATATAGTAAGTGTTCAAAAATACTAATTTCCTCTTCTCTCTCTCTCATTTTTCTCTCTCTATAAGACAGATAGTGTCTAACTCTGGACCAGGGATTGCAATTTGGTGGCCCATGAACCGAACCTAGTCTGGACTGCAGACGTGTTGTGTTTAGATCATTGAATCCTGGCTTACACTATGTTTTAAAAACATTTTGAATTAGTTGGCAACACTTGAAAATTAGGAGATCTCACGTAAATATCCAGATTTCTGGCTGCTCTTGAAAAATCAGATCTGGCCACAGGGGACCGTGTTACCACTTGGCACCTACTGGCTGGGTCCGGCTGCTCCTGTGGGTGGGGGCGGCATTCCCCGCTTGTCCACAGCTCCCACAACTCCCCACTGAGCCCCAACACGGAGGGAAGTGTCAGCTGCAATTTATCATTGTTTGCACTATTGTTTTTCACTTGAATTGAGTTGAAAGTTGAGTGAAATTTCTTTTTATAGCAGAAGCAGAAAAATGAAAGATTGGCCAAGAACATCATAAATTTCCAAAACAAAAAGAAAAGGAAGAGAGCATATTTCTTTGGGGAAGTGAAGAAAATTCCTACGCGTTTCGTATACACACAGAGCATGACTGTATGGAAGGAATACACTTGGCTGGCTGCGCTTGTTTATGTTACCTGCCTGGCCGTGGTAGACATCTGAGTTTATTGCCCTCAGCCTGGACTGCTTGCTCTTATCAGTGCTAGCTTGTGGAAAACATCAATCCCCCTTTATAATTCTCTCCCAACCATGAAAGGGAAATTCAGCTAGGACTGAAGGAAACCACACAGACTCCAGTGCTTGCTGGCGTGAAGTCCTCTGAGTCAGCTGCTGGGTAAGCCCTCACCTGCATGAATATATGTCAATTTATCCTGAGAGCATGAGCCTCTGGGTCTTGAGACATTTGGTCCTTCAAGAGCTTCCTGCTAACCATCTCCCAAGACCAAAGGTAACACTAAGCAGATGAGGTGATAGTACCTGGGACTAAAGGGAAAATAATGTTTTAGAAAGGCACTGTCCAACAGAAATATAATGTAAGCCACATGTGTAATTTATAGTTTTCTAGTAGCCACATTATAAAAAGTTAAAAGAAACAAGTGAACTTAATTTTGATGTATTTTATTTTACTCAACATATCTGAAATATTGTCATTTCAACATTTTACTATGTAATCAATATAAAAAAATAAATGAAAATTTTTACTTTTTTTCCTTCTGGATTACGTCTTTGAAATTTGGTGTGCATTTTGCATTTACAGCACATCTCGGTTTAGGCTGACCACGTTTCAAGTGCTTTATAGCCCACTGTGGCTAGTGGCCACTGTATCAGACCATGTAGGTTTCAAAGACAGATGGGGGTATCGGCAATATGGAAGTTGCCGGCTTCTTGGCTTTGCTGATAGCTGGCTCTGATTGGACAGACCTTGGTCTCCCCTGTCTCAAGTATTCCAGAGCTGTGTATCAGCAATCATTGCTTTACAGTGATCATTGCAGTCTTACATTATCTTCTGTGTCATGAACCCATAGATTTCTTTCCAACTTTAACATTAAGCAATTTGAGGGCAGCCCCACGTGAGTTTGTTCCCTTGTAAACTCTCCTGGGTGTGGGATGGTTTGGGACATCTTAGCAGATGTCATTATGTTTTTCTTGACTGTTTATACTTGCCTTGCAAATAGAGTTTGAGTTCTTCCACTATGGCAAATTCACAAAGCTGAGGTTTCTGTTCTGATACAGAGTGTTGACTTTGGCTGCTCCCATTAAACCTCCAAGGTCAAAGATCCAACTGAATCTGACTTTTGGTGACAATAGACATTCATTCACAGATGCAGAGATTCATTAGCAGACACGGTGGGCATATTGTTGGCCATCATGAATTCCACAGATAATAGAGGCACATTTATTGCTCAATAATTATTACTCAGTAGGAAAAACAAATGCCATTTATTATGAAAGACCCAGCAACAGATGGAGAGTGAGAGAGAGTGAAAGAGTAAGGGCACAAATGGAGGAGTGGCCCATTTGTGGGAGAGATGAGGGAAGGGCTCACAGAGGAGGTGATGTTTGAGTGGGGCCCTGAGGAAGGAGGAGGACTTCAGCAGGCAGCAGGAAGGGCATGAACTTACCCTTGTGTGGTCACCACATGCAGAACTCTGGAAGAGGGCCTCAAATTGGGGCTGATGGCCAAAGCAGATGGACCAGCTGTGTCTTCTCCCTGTGGGTTCATAGGTGAGCCAGCAGTTCCCTAACTGTGATATTCACTTAGCTTTCTGCTTTACTGTAACTTTATCAAGATGCTGCAAGGTGTGAAATGCCTAACTCCATGACCAACTTCAGAAGACTTCCATTTCCCTGGCCATCTCAAGAACTTTAGAGAACTTGATGTTACACAAGGACCTCTTGGGCCCCATCTCAAAGCCATTTCTATAGGAGTATCTTGAACAGATTTCTGAATAACCCTCAAAATTAAGTACCATTAAACCGTAACCAAAACGTACATGTGGATTTGAGATGTGTCAACATGTGTTTTGCATCTTTCACTTGTGAAATTTATGTGTTTTTCATGGCCTTTGGACAGACCCCATGTGTTTCACATATGGTTGGTACATTTCTTATTAGAAATGGTATAAAGAGAGTCAGGAGAATCAGACTACTGTATTGATAAACATGAGGTTGGAGATCCACTGATAAAAGAAATGGCTTCTGAGATACCCACTTTCATGGGAAGACCATTTATCTTGAGAACATACAATGTTATGGCTGGAAGGGACCTTGAAAAGAATCTGGTCCAGCCCAGTCATTTTACACATAGGAACTGAGACCTCAGGGGTTAAGTGACTCACACAAAGTCCTCAGATATCAGTGGCAAAGGAAGGATGAGAACTTCAGCCATCTGATTTCCAGCCCCGTACTTTTTTCTATTTTCCACATTGCTTCGTTTGTGATTCTCATTAGAAAAGCATTATCATTTTCCAGTTTAAAATGATTTCTGGATAGCAGTTCTGGAAAGTTTTCCAGATTCCAACTATGAAGAGATGAGACAAGATGAAATTTTGTGGGAAAAGAATCATGGATTTGTAACTTAGAATTGTAGCTCCAGGGCCCAGCAGAGTGCTTGGGACATAGTAGTTTTTTAATTCATATTTGGGGAATGAATGAACCACACCAATAACCAAGATGACAGCCAATGTACTAAAAATCTATGGGAGTGCCCACAAATGTAACAAGACCTATAAAACTAAAATGAGAACCCCAGTTGGGGGCCAACATATGCTTTGCCAATGAAAATGAAGGAAGTTTAATTTCCAGAAGAACATGTGTCTACCCAGAGGTGATTTTCAAAATATTTAATGATTATGACCACACAGGCACTGGACCTCAAAGTAGTGGCTGCTGTGAACAGTTGGAACTGAAGCCCACCAGCTAAATGCCAGCCCTGTCTCTTCTGTTTGAGATGCTCAGAATGTGGTTCCCCTCCCCTCCCACCCAATAATTCTTTCTATGTCCCCTGAGACAATGAAACGCCAACAACACTGAAGAGAATGAAAGAAATAAGGATAGTAGCTGTGGATATTACTACATGGAAGATGTTTTCACAGGGAGTAAAGTTCCGTGGTAGGAAGAACTAGTAGCATTGCATTCTGGAGTTAATTTGGGGGTACTTCATCCTTTTAGAGTCTTCAAGAACCAGAGAATTGAACACAGACATTTCTGCAGTAGGACTGTACTAGGTGAGCATTTGGTAGACTCTGGAGCTCTGGATCCCTGAGCATATCTTCCTGTCTTCTAGCTATATAACTGGGAAGGGGTTTTACCAACACCAAAGTGGTCAGCAAGTGGGGTGAAGCACACAATCATATCTGCTGGGAAACACTAAGACTTTAAGATTGGAAAGCAGAAAAACCCAGCATGGAACACATTAAAAAGGTTATATAACAAGTGATATGGAATAAAACATCAAGAAACGTCTCGAAATCCTCTGAAGGATACATAGCAGGAACAGGAACAAAACACTATGAGGAAGAAATAGTCTGCAATGATAATGAGGACAGTAAAGAAACTAAACATATAGTTGAAGAATCTAATCTTCACCAAAGACAGAAAATAGCAAACTGATGATTCAGAAAACTGAAGCAATGATATTAATGGCAAATTAATTTCTTTCCCTCCGGAATGGAGAGGAAAATGGACACAGCAATGAGGGGAGAAGCAACATAGACTAGAATCAAAAGTATAGACTGAAGATGGACTCCCTGGGTGCATCCAGACCCCATTTGTACTGGCAGTGTGACATTGGGTTAGTTACATAATCTCTCTGTGTCCAAGTGTTCTCAACTGTGAAATGGGGCTAATAATATTAGTACCCTTCCTTCGCTGATTTCTTCCCAAAAAGAAAAACAAAAAAAATTAAAAAAAAAATATTAGTACCTGCCTCAAAGGGATTTATGATATTTAAATTAAATCAATTACTATTGGTATAGTGTTAAAACAGGGCTTGGCATACGGTAAATACTGCGTTTGTTAAATAAATGAAAACAATGAGCAAGAAGATTACAGACATGGAGGACAGAAGAAGAGGATTAAATTTAAGAACTTAAATATAAGAAAAAAGTATATAATTAAATCAGCAATAATCACATACACAGTTACTATTTTTAAATTCCCAGTGTTAAGTGCCCCCCTCTGTCCACCACCAGCACTTCCAGCCCAACACACGTGTCTCAACAGTTTTCAGTGTCCCCAGGGAGACGGTGCTGCTGCTCTCATTACACTTTTCCTCCATTTTCTTCCCTTCCCTTCACTGTTTATATCCCTACTTGAAATGATCTAATTGTTTATTATTTTTCATTCCCATTTGGATGTGAGTTCTACAGGTGCAAGGACTTAATCTCTCTTGTTTGCTATTGTTAGAGATAGGTACTAAAATAATGTTATTAGATAAATAAATGAAGAAACTTTTCTGCTGAACAGAAATACCTGGGTGGACATATCAGAGGGTGTTGGCATATCATTTGACATTAACTAAAAAAGGCATTCTTGGATAGGTATTGGCAAACTTTTGGTAAAGAGAACTAGAGCCATCCATGCCCAACCCCTTCAATTAGTTTTCCTGCCTACAGTGAACAATTTTTTTCTGACTGTGTTCTTATTCTTTGCTGCAGTCTGTGACCAAAAACAATTGAGCGATGTTTGCACATCTTTTCAAGGAAAACAATGTAACTCAAGAATTTTATACTCATGTATTAGAGGAATTAGGCAATATAACCGCTATGTATCTTTCCTTTAAAGGCATGAATCAAAAGTAAGTAATGAGGAGTCATGATACGAAAGGAGGGTGTGGGTGTCCATCCTCAGCTCCTATACCTGGAAGGCCACCCGTGTGCAAAGGACTCCCACAGTGAGATCTTTAGCCCTGTGACAGGCTGGATAGGGGTCTCCCATACACATCCGTCTCCTCATCCTGGGGATTTGTGGATATTTACTTCATGTAGTAAAGGCACTTTACAGATGTGATTAAGGATTTGAGGTGGGGAGATATTATCCTGGATTAACCACTGGACCTCACGTAATCACAAGGATCCTTAATAAGAGGGCGGCAGGCAGGAATCTCTGAATGAGAAAGCATGGCAGGAGGTGTGACAACAGGAGCGAGAGGGTGAAGCGATGTGAGGAAGAGGCCATGAGACAAGAAATGCAGGCAGTGTCCAGATGCTGAAAAAGACAAGGAAATGAATTTTCCCCTCAGAAGGAATCAGCTTCGTTGACACTCTGACTTTAGCCCAGTGAGACTGATTTTGGACTTCTGACCTTCAGATCTAGAAAGTATTAAATTTGTACGTGTTTTTTTTTTTTTTAAAGCTGAGGTAAAATTCATTTTAAAGTGTACAGATCGGTGGCATTTAGGGCTTTCAAAATGCTGTGCTACCTACCACCAACTCTCCCTAGCTTCAAGACGTTTTCATCATGAGGACAGTAAAGAAACTAAACATATAGTTGAAGAATCTAATCTTCACCAAAGACAGAAAATAGCAAACTGATGATTCAGAAAACTGAAGCAATGATAAGGAAGGAAATCCTTTGCCAATTAAATAACCACTCCTCACTTTACCCCGCCCCACCCTATCTTGACAACCACTAATCCGCTCCCTGTGTTTATGGACTTGTCTATTCTGGATGTTTCATATAAAAGGAATCATATACTATGTGACTTTCTGTGTCTGGCTTCTTTCACTCAGCACAAGGTATCTGAGGCTTATCTATTAATATAGTGTAGCACATATCAATACTTTCTTTATTTTCATAGTTGAGTAACATTCTTTTGTATGTACATACCACAATTTGTTTATCTATTTATCCACTGATGGGCATTGCTGTTGCTTCCGTCTTCTGGCTGTTATGAATAATGCTGTTATAAACGTTTGTGTAGGAGTTTCTGTGTGGATGCATGTTTTCATTTCTCTTGGATATACACTCTAGGAGTAGAATTGCTGGACCATATGGTAACTGGGATCCATGTGCTTATGTTTAACTATCTATGTGTACTTTTTGAGGAACTACCAAGCTGTATTCCACAGTGGCTGCGTTATTTTACATCCAGCCAGCAATGTATAAGAGTTCAAATTTCTCCACATCTTTGCCAACATATGCTACATTTGTGCCCATTTTAAAAATTATAGTCATCCCAATGAATGTGAAATGATACATTGTTGTGGTTTTGATTTAAATTTTTTTAATGATCAATAATGTTGAACATCTTCTTGTGTGCTTGCTGGCCATTTGAAGAAATATCTATTCAAGTCCTTTGTTCATTTTTAAATTGGGTTGTCTTTTTGCTTCCTCATTGTAAGAGTTCTTTATATAATCTGGATATTTACCCCTTATCAGATATATGATTTGCAAATATTTTCTTTCATTCTATAGGTTGCCTTATAGTTTGTTAATTGGGTTCTTTGATACACAAAATATTTTCATTTTTAGGCTGTCCAATTTATTTATCTATTTTTTGGTCCCTTGAGCTTTTGTTTTGAAACCTAAGAATCCATTGTCAAATTCAAGGTCATGAAGATTCACTCCTATGTTTTCTTTTAATAGTTGTACAGTTTTAACTCATTGAAGTTTTCCAGGCACGTTCACTAATGACCAATTCCAAAGGAGGACTCACGCTGCATGGAGGATAGCAAAGATGATCACTACAAACCAAACATCAGGAATAAGAGTCCAAATACTTCTGCCCACTGCATTCTGGACTGCAGGTTTGCCAATTGCCTGAGTCCATTGAGACAGAACATACTTCCATATAACACGTTTATGAAGTGATTTATTACTTATAGGTAGGCAGCAAGGGACAGAAGCAGCCTAGGGTTCATTGTGAGCTGGTCGCCCAAAGCTGCCCAGGGTAGATGGAGTCGTGCCTCCATATGCGCCACTTGTACCACAGCTGAGTGTCCCCAAAAGGCAGCCCACCCTGGGTTCTATACCTCAGGGGCCACAGGACTCACTGGGCAAAGCTTTGAAGGACATCCTGCTTCCAGGGGAGACAGGAACAAAGCCTGAGCTGTCTCTCACAGTTCCTCCCTAACTCAAGATGCTACGTTCCCTAGGAAGGACAGGAACAGGTTGGGCTGTTTCAGAGAGCTCCTCCTTGCAGGTTATTGCATTCCCAGGACATCAGCTACTCTGAGAACTACATGTAAGAAGGATATAAGGGAGAAACTAACTTGGCCAAGACTATCTGGGGACTGTAGGGAGTTAATCTTTGGAGTGAGGTAGGGATCCAACACCATTCTTTTGCATGTCGTTATCTAGTTGTCCCAGTGTCAGTTTTTGAAGAGACTATTCAGTTTTCCTTGAATGGTCTAGAAACCCTTGTGAAAAATCAACTGGTTGTAGATGTTTGGTTTATTTCTGAACCTCAATTCTATTCCATTAGTCTATATGTCTAGTCTTATGCCAGTATCACATGGTTTTGGTTACTGTAGTTTGATAGTAAGTTTTGAAATCAAGAAGTGTGTGTCCCCCAATGTTTTCTTTTTCAATGTTGTTTTGATTATTTGAGGCTCCCTGCAGTTCCATAGGAATTTGAGGATCAGGTTTTCCATTTCTGCAAAAATGGCCATTGGAATTTTGATAGGGGTTGTATCAAATCTACAAATATTGTCATCATTAAGTCTTCTAATCTATGCTATTCACATGTATTTCCATTTATTTAAGCCTTTTAAATTTCTTTCAGCCATGATTTGTAGTCTTTAGTATACAAGTGTTTTGCCGCCTTGGTTAAACTTATTCCTAGGTATTTTATTCTTTTGGATGCTATTATAATTTACACTTTTTTAAAGTTTTATTTTTGGATTGTTCATTGTGATATATAGAAAAACAACTGATTTTTGTGGTTTTGCTGATTTTATTCATTTGCTCTAGCTTTTTTTTTTCATGTGTGTTGTGTCTTCTTTGAGATTTTCTATATGTAGAATCATATCATCTACAAATATAGTTTTACTTCTCTTTTTCAAATTTGGATGCCTTTTTCTTTTTCTTGCATAATTGCTCTGGCTAGAATTTTCAGTAAAATAATTAATAGCAGTGGCAACACTGAGCATCCTTGTCTTGTTTCTGATCTTAGGAGAAAAATTCAGTCTTTCACTATTGTGAGTATGCTGTTAGTTGGGGGGTTTTTGATATATGCCCTTTATTAAATTAAAGACATTCTTTCTTATTGCTAGTTTGCTGAATTTTTTTAAATCATGAAATGGTGTGGAATTTTGTGAAAGGCTTTTTCTGAATTCATTGAGATGATTATTATTTTTTTTTTCTAGTCTAATACATTGTGTTATACTGATTAACCTTTTTTAAATGTTGAATCTCCCTTGCCCCTTGCATTCCTGGAATAAGTCCCATTTGGTCATATTGTATCATCCTTTTAATATTCTGTTGGATCAGTTTGCTATTATTTTGTTGAGTCCTGGATTGTTTATTTTGGAGAGATTTTTAAATATTTATTTTGATTACTGATTCAGTCTCTTCATTTATCATGGGTATCTTGAGATTTTCTATTTCTTCTTGCATCTGTATTGGTAATTTGTGTTTTTCTAGGAACTTGGCATTTCAACTAGCTTATGTAATGTGTTGGTATACAATTGTTGATAGTATTTTTATTTTAGTTTCTATAAGATTAGTAGTAATATCATCACTTTCATTTCTGATTTTAGTTATTTATATCTTTTCTCTTTTTTTCTTAGTCAATTTAGCTTAAGGTTTGTTAATATTTTTTATCTTTTCAAAGAAGCAACTTTTGGTTTTGTTGATTCTCTTTATTGTTTATCTATTCTGTTTTATCTCTGCCTTAATATTTATTATTTTCATCTCTCTGCTGGCTTGGGGTTTGGTTTATTCCCCTTTTTCTAATTCCTTAAGGTGTAAAGGTAGGTTGCTGATTTGAGATCTTTCTTTTTTAATGTGGGCATCTACAGCTAAAATTCCCTTTGAGTACTGATTTTGCTGCATCTCATATGTCTTCGTATGTTACATTTTCATTTTTATTCATCTCAAATAATTTTTTAATTTCCCTAGTTATTTCTTCTCTGACCCATTGATTGAGTGTTTTGTTTAATTTCCATGTGTGAATTTTCCAGTTTTTCTTCTGTTATTGATTTCTGGATTCATTCCATTGTGGTCAGAAAAGGTACTTTTTATGATAGCCTTTTTAAATTAATTGAAAATTGTTTTATGACCTCACATATGGTTTATCCTGGAGAATGTTCCATGGGCACTTGAGAAGAATGTGTATCTTGCTGTTGTCAGGTGGAGTGTTCTATGGGTTAGATTTACTTGTTTTATAATGTTGTTTTAAGTTCTCTATTTTTTTTATTGATCATCTGTCTAGATGTTTTATTCATTATTGAAAGTAGGGTATTGAAGTTTTTAAAATGCTATGGGAAGAAAAAGAAGAGTTATAAACCAAAACTGCAATACTAGTTTCTGTATTTGTCTATATATTTATCTTTATGAAATCTTTATTTCCTTATGACTTTGAGTTAATCTAGTGTCCTTTCATTTCAACCTGCAGGTCTCCTTCTAGCATTTTTTTGTAGATCAGGCCTACTAGTAATGAGCACCCTTACCTTTTATTTATCTATCTTAGTTCTTCCTTTTTAAGAAATTATTTTTTAAAAATCAGCAAAAATTATTTTTATCATGAACAACATGATGTTTTGAAATACTTATACATTGTAGAATGGCTAAATCAAGCAAGTTAATATGCATTACCTTATATGCTTATTAATTTTTGTGGTGAGCACACTTGAAACCTACTCAGTGATTTTCAAGACTACAATACATTGTTATTAACTATAGTCACCATATTGTACAATAGATCTCTTGAACTCATTCCTTCTATCTATCCTTCATTTTTGAAGGATTGTTTTGCCAGATATAGAATTTATTGTTGACAGTTTTTTTCTCTTACAGCACCTTAAAAAGATCATTATACTTCCTTCTGGCTCCATGGTTTCTGATAAGAAATTGGCTATTAATCTTAGTGAGAATCACTTGTACATTATGAGTCACTTCTCTCTTGCTCCTTTTAAGATTTTCTCTTTGTCTTTTGACAGTTTATTATAATGTGTCTTGTGAATCTCTGAGTTTACCCTGTTTGAAGTTGTTGAACTTCTTTGATGAGTATATTTATGTCTTTTATCAAATTGGGGAGTTTTCAGCTATTATTTTTTCAAATATTTTTCTACCTCTTTCTCTATCTGTTCTTCTAGGAGTCTCAAAACCCACATGTTAGTGTACTTGATGGTGTGCTATAGGGTCTGTTCCTTTGTCTTCATTCTCTTTTTTTTCTACTTCACACACCAGATAATTTAAATCACCCTGTCTTCAAGTTTGCTGATTCTTTTCTTCTGTTCACTGAAATCTGCACTGAACCACTCTAGTATTTTGTTTTTTAATTTTAGCTATTGTACTTTTCAGCTTCAGACTTTCTATTTGATTCCTTTTGTATAATTTCTGTCTTTATAGAGATTCTTTACTTATTCATACATGGTTTTTCTAATTCTCTTTAGGTCTTGTTTATAATTTTCTTTAGTTCTTTGAACAAAGTTAAGATAGTTAATTTAAAGTCTTTGTTTAGTATGTTCAATGTCTGGGCTTCCTCTGGGTTATCTTCTGTGGATTCCTTTTTTTTTCTTATTTCTTCATATGCTTTAAATTTTTTATTAAGAACTGGACATTTTGAATAGTATAATGTGGTAACTCTGAAGATTAGATTCTCCTTCTTCCTAGGGATTGCTGGTATTGCTTGTTGGAGAGTACATCTGTTTATTTGTTTATTGCCTTTTCCAAACTATTTTTGCAAGGACAGTATTTCTTATCATGTATCGTTACTGAAGTCTCTCTTCCTTATCTCCACAGCCAGTCAGTGATATGATCTAATAAGAAAAAAGAAAAGAAATTTAAAAGATGTTCTGTCTTTTAAAGTTCTTCAACAGGTGCTTCAGTCCATAGGGGTTGGAATAATGGCCAGTCACGGTGCCAGTTCCTCATTGAACCTCCAGGTAGATCGAAACACACAACTCTGCTCCTTAGAGATCAAGGGCCTTATTGCTCAACTTGGCATCAGCAAGCAAAGATGTAGGCTACCATCCTCTCATCTCATTGTGCTTTTGCCTCATTGTTCTTCCCTTCTCTCTTCCCCTGCTTCTCTTCCTCCTGGCTCCCTGCCCTTACCCCTCCCTACCCTGCCTCCTCTCCCTCTGCCCATCCTCTTCTTCCTCCTCTGCATCTTCTGTTCACTCTCCTCCCCTCCTCCTCTTCTCCACCTTCCTCTTCTTCTCCTTCTTCTATTATGCCAAACTGTCACTTACTCCTCCTTCCTGAAAGTTCTTCCCCAGATCTACAAATGATTGGTTCTATCTGATCATTCAAGTGACTGCTCAGATACCATCTCCCCCAAGAGAATTCCCCAATCACCCAAGCTAGTGACACCTTAGCTCTTTTATTCCATTATTCTGGTTTTTTTCCTTCTTCATAGTAACCATTAGCAGAAACTATTTTGTTTATTTAATGCTTACATGTTTATTGTCTATCATTCCTACCAGAGTTTAAGCTCTATGAAGTCAGAATTTTGTCAATTTTGTCACTGTTTTATCTCTAGTGACTGGTCTATAGTATATGTGCAGTATATATTCCTTGAATAAATAAATGAATGAATACAATCAGGTTTAGATAACTTTTATAAACCTACTTGCAAAATTGGAATAAAATGTTAAGAATGATTATGTTTAACCCCAAGACTACATAATTGGAAAGGGGGACAATCCAAGACATTAAATATATAATAAATACTCTTTTTTTGAATCAGGGATTAAAAGGAGTTGAGATATTAATACATATGCTTGATTGCTTTTAATGAAAACACTAAGGTACATTTTTTATTATGATATTTTCAACTTACTATGAGTTTATCCAGACCTAACCCCAGCATAAGTGAAGGAGTACTGAATGTGTACAGTATTGGTGAATATACCATGGTAAACTCAAAAAATTGTAAATTGCACCACCATAAGTAAAAAACTATCTGTAATTAGAAAAATATAGGATAAAAATTATCTAAAAATGTAAAATGTAACTATTGATAAAACAGTGTGACTATCATTTATGTTGAGAAGCAGATGAAAGCACAAAAAGTACAATCTTGATAACAAAAAAGGAAAAGAATAAAGAAAATTTAAAAGCAGAAACCAAAATTGTACATGAAGGCAAAAGACCAAGCATATCATTTTGACTGTAAACATAAATGACTTACCTTTTATTAAAAATAAAATACCTTCAAATAATTTTAAAATATCCAACAATGCATGAGTACAACAAAGTGATACAGAAATCCAAACAATAAAAAAATGTAAAAAGATTTACCAGGGAAATGGAAACCCAAGGAAATCAGGGTGGCAATGTAAATTTCACACAAAGTAGATTGCAAGGCAAACTGTATCACATGGGATATAAAGAGTCCTCCTATTATGATAAAGATGAAATCTACAATGAAAGTATGAAAGTAATATATATCAGCATATACCACATGACTGACATAAACTATAAAAAGCAAAAATGACAGAACACCAGGTTTTGGCTGTTAGAAATACCCCTTCTAGTATTGTACAGAATAAATAAATATAATCAGAATCCACGCAATATAATTTACAAGAATGAATTAATTGGTACAGTAAATGTTTTATACTCTACCAATGGAGACTGGATCTTCTTTTCAAATACGCATGAAACATATAAAACATATAAAATTGATCATACAACAAGCCCTTCAAAACCAAAAATAAATCAAAAGCTCAAAGGCAAAAATTTCCCAGCTAAAGTATAATAAAACTAAAAGTGAAGTGGGAGGAGGTGACTACACAGAGAAAAAAAATATATGTAAACCAAAAATTAGAAGTTAGCAATGAGATAAACCATATACTTTTTAATAATTATTGATTCAAAAAGGAAATCAAAACAGGCTATTTAGAAAACAATGCACAGCCTTCTTAGAAAATAATAAAAATGAGAATATTACATATCAAAATGGATATGACATGGCCAGTTTTGTTCATGGGTATATTTGTGGCTTTAAATAATACAATAATGGCATAATTACATAATGAAAACTAAAGTGAACCAATCAGTAGTCAATGTCAGAAGTTACTAAAATCCAACTTAAATAAAACAAGTAGAAGAAAGGAAAAAATATTAAAGGATTAATAATGAATAAGAAAACACACAAAAGTAAATATAACAACTTGTGCTTAAAAAAGCGAATCTCTTATAAGTATAAATAAGAGAAAAGAACATACATAAAATTAAGGATAAGAAAGGGGATAAATCAAAGGATACAGACATCTTTTAAAAGATTAAGCAAATATTGTGTACATTTTTTGTCAACAAAAAAATTTCAAACAAAATGATAATTATTCAGAAAGGTAAAAAGATAAACTTTGACTCAAGAAATGAAAAATTGGAAGAGCTCATTAACCGTGAAAATAAATGATTTATTAAAATACTATTTTTTAAGTCTCTGAGATAAGAAACTTTTACCAATGCATTTCTTCAGTCTTTCAAGGACTGTAATTCTCATGCTATATAAACAATTTCTGAGAAAAGAAAAAATGGGAAAGCTAAACAATTCATTTTATGAAACTATAGACACCCCAATATAAAAACCTAAAAAATACAGTACATAAAAGAACCATAAAGTAATATCATATGTGAATATATTTTAAAATTCCAAATTAAAGCTGAGCAAACCAAATTCAACAACATAATAAAAAGCACATTTCTCCCTGAAATAGTAGGATCTACTTTTAATGGTTTAGTATTGGAACATCTATTTCAATTCTAAAATGTACCTTGTCTTTTTCACATTTCAGCATCTCTGAAATCACAATGTATTTTATAATTAATGAAATATTATAGCATAGTATCATGTATGCTAATTTCATTAGATGCTAAAAGGACATTATACATAATTAAACACCCACTCCTGCTTTCAAAATATTTAGGAAGTCAGGAATAGGATACTTCTTAACATTAAAAAGAATACCGAACTCATACCAACATATCACATCATAGTTAATAATGAAGCACAAGAAGTATTTCCATTAACTACCAGAAATAAAACGAGGAGGCCTGCTCACACTATGAGAACAATGGAATGTGCAGAAGAAAATAGTGGAATAACTACTGAAGAGGAGGCACATTTACCACTATTTGCAAATGACATGATTATATGGCTAGAAAATCCTAGATGATTGATGGAAAATCTTGTAGAACTGATAAGTTCAACCAAATTGTCTTAAACAGGATAAATAGGCAACAATCACTAGATTTCCTACATACTAGCAATATCCAGTTAAAAGGTAATAATGGGGTAAAAAAAAAATCCCAGCAGCCATGGAAAACAGAGTACTTAAGTCCAACAATAATAAGACTGCCTGGGACCTGCAGGAAGAAAACTGCCCAATTTCACTGAGGGCTGTAAAAATTCTGAATAAACCCTATGGTTTTGGCTTGGGCAATCGTACATTGTAAAGAGGTTCATTACTTTCAAAGTAGCTCCTAGTTTTAAAATAAATCCCCTTTTACATGAGATGAATGAAGAACATGATAGAATGATTTTAAAGTTCATCTGGAAGAAGGATGTGACAAAAATAGATGAAAATGAGAAGAACGGACTCATCTTACCAAATTTCATACATATTAGAATGATAACTCAGACATACAGAATAAAACTTCAAAATATTAATGGTTCTGAAAGGTCTTTGGCTGTCCCAGCAAGAATGAACTAGCAAACAAACATGTTGGCCAGCTGGACAGAAAGAAACTGTATCCATGCTTACTGTCCTGCAACACACTGAATTCTGATTGTATTAAAGATTGAAGCATATTTCTGTGGTGTCTGTTGTGACCTCTCCTTTTTCATTTCTTATTGAGTTTATTGGAGTCCTTTCCCTTTGAGTTCTTGTCCATCTAGCAAGAGGGCTATCAATTTTGTTTATCTTTCCGAAAAACCAGCTTCTAGTTTTGTTGATCTTCCGTATAATTCTCTTGTTCTCAATTTCATTTAGTTCTGCTTTGATCTTAGTTATTTCTTTTCTTCTATGAGGATTGGAATTGGTTTGCTCTTCTTTTTCAAATTCCTTAAGTCTATTCATTAGGTTGTCAGTATCTAAGCTTTCTGTTTTTTGGATGTGAGCATTTATTGCTATTAGTTTTCCTCTCAGGTATGCTTTTGCTGTTTCTCACAGGTTTTTGGCAACATGTGTCTCCATTATCATTTAGTTCGAAGAAGCTCTTGATTTCCCTGTGAATTTCCTCCTTGACCCAATAATTCCTCAATAATAGATTGTTTAGTTTCCATGACTTTGTGAAGCGGTGAGTGTAAAGCAACAATAATTAAATCATCCTGGTACTGGCACAAGAACAGAGGCATTGATCTTTGGAACAGGACTGAGATTCCAGAGATGAAACCATCTGCATATGGTAACCTAATCTTTGATAAAGCAGACAAAATATACATTGGGAAAAAGAATCTCTTTTCAATAAATGGTGCTGGGAAAACTGGTTAGCTACATACAGAAGAATGAAACCTGGATCCCTACCTCTTACCTCTCACAAAAATCCACTCAAAATGGATAACAGACTTAAACCTAAGGCATGAAACCTTAAGAATCCTAGAAGAAGATATTGGGAAGATCTTTTCAGACATTGGCCTAGGCAAAGAATTCTTGAAGAAGACCTTCAAAACAATCACCACAGCAACAAAAATAAACAAATGGGATCTGATCAAATTAAAAAGCTTCTGCACAACCAAGGAAACTATCATTAGAGCAAATAGACAACCTACAGAATGGGAGAAAATATTTGCTCTCTACACTTCCGATAAAGGTCTGATAACAAGAATCTATCTAGAACTCAAAAGAATTAACAAGAAAAAAATCAAACAACCCCATCAAGAAATGGGCAACAGAAATGAACAGAAACTTTTCGAAAGAAGACAGAATAATGGCCAGAAAACATATTAAAAAATGTTCAACATCTCTAATCATTAGAGAAATGGAAATCAAAACCACAATGAGATATCGCCTAACCCCAGTGAGATTGGCTTCTATCAAAAAATCCCAAAACAACAATTGCTGGCGAGGATGTGGAGAGATAGGAACACTTTTGCATTGCTGGTGAGACTGAAAATTAGTGCAACCTTTGTGGAAAAGAATTTGGAGATACCTCAAAGAGCTAAAAATAGAAATATCATTCAATCCAGCAATAGCATTATTAGTCATTTAACCAGAAGAGCATAAGACATTATATAATAAAGACATCTGCACCTGAATGTTTATGGCAGCACAATTCACTATTGCAAGGACATGGAAACAACCCAAGTGCCCATCAATTCATGAGTGGATTATTAAAATTTGGTATATATTTACAATGGAGTATTACTCAATTCTAAGAAACGACAGTGAGCTAGCACCGTTTATATTATCCTGGATTGAGCTTATGCCCATTATCCAAAGTGAGGTGACACAAGATTGGAAGAATAGACTCCACATGTACTTGCCATCAAATTGATACTGACTGATTAACACTATGGTTCTCAAATGGTGGTGTGTTCACCAGGGATTCGAGGGTTGGGGGAGTAGACTCACATCTGAGGGATGTGGTGAGCATTGTGGAGGGGAAGGGCATACCTGTAACCCTTGCTAGGGAGAGGCAAAGATATAAAATGCAACCAAAATGTTTGTACTCTCATATTTTCTTGAAATAAAAAAAAGACTGAAGGATAGAAATAAAAGATCGTGAAATAAGAAAAAATAAATGCAAACATTTAATTGATGTGGGGATCAGGAAAACCTTTTTTAAATGAGAAGAAAATTGAAAAAAAAAAAACAAAAAAGATGAATTTGATTACATAAAAAATTTAGAAGGCACATAATAATTTGTGAAAATATTTTCAAGAATATTCCAGAAAAGAATGATTATTTTATATATAAGAAAGGCTCTTAAAACAAGTGAAATGAAAATACAATAAATTTTCAGGTAAAGAATATGTCTATTTCATTAGGGAAATAAAGGGACAAAATATACATATTCAAAATTACAATTCTTTCTATTTATTAGTCAATCAGATGAAAATTAGCACAAAAGCTAATCCACTTTTCTTTTTCATGTTGGAAAGAATAGAATAATCTTTCAACATCAGTAAGGCAATGATTAAACAGGCATTCTTATACACACTTGTTGAAATAGAATTTAATACTTTTCTCAAGTGTAATTTATCAGGGTGTATCATGAGCTTTAAAATTTTTTGTATACTCCAGTAATTCTATTGTTTAGGAATATCACTTTATGAAATAATCAGAGACAAAGGCTTATATACAAATATTTATTGCAGACATACACAAATAACAGAGGGAAAGGTACACCTGAGGATGGAATATTATACAGCCAAAATAATCAATAATCATAATCAATAATCTGAAGGAAAATAGCAGGACATAAAACTACATATACAGTATGTTCTCAATTTTGTTAAAAATATATGTGTGTATATGTATGTACATATGTATGTAAAGTCATTCCCTTTTATCTTTGGGGGCTACACTCCAAGGTCCCAGTGGAACCCTGGCATCATGGATAGTACTGAACCCTATATATGCTGTGTTTTCTGTATAGCTATACATACATACCTGTGATAAAGTTTAATTCATAAATTAGTCACCGTAAGGGATTAATAATAACCAATAATGTTAATAAAATAGAACAATTATAACAATGTGCTGCAATAAAAGTTATGTGAATGTGATCTCTCTCTTTTTCTCAAAATACCTTATTGTACTATGCTGCGGCTAAAGGGGGACTACTGTCAACAATATTGATGTGTGTATTAAATTCTGAAAGAAAATATACTCAACTATTAACAATATCATCTTGGGATGATGGGATTGCGAGCAAGTTTTATTTTCTTTCTATTTCTCGGTGTTTTCCAAAGATTCTAAAACAAAAGGAGAGTGGTTGTAGACAGCCCAGAGCCCACAGATAACAAGGGGAACCATAGATGACCTCTGGCTGTGTCCCGCCCACCTCCTCCCTCTGCATGAGAAAGCCAACTGTACCCGTTACAGAGAAACAGGATAGATGACCTGTTTTCTGTTCTACATATCTATCTCCGAGGAGACAGGTCATGGGCAGAAAAAAGAATTACAGAATCTTACAGCTGGAAAAAACCTCCAATGCCATGTATTGCAACCCTCCAGTGACACTTTTTGGTTCTCTCTTGCACTGTCTAGATTTCCCCTTGGTCTTTATCCCATTCTGCTTGTGGAAAAATCTTACCATGGTAATTTCCACCTTTCGTGTGTGTAAGTCATTAAACTTCCCGGATGTGCTCTCTGGACTCACCCTGTAATGCAGAGACTCACTCATTAAGCAGTCAGGGATGACTATGAGCCAGGCCCAGTCGTCCTATGCATCTGCGCTCCTATGGGGACCTATCTCTCATGACAGCCCTGGCATGCAGCTTCTTGGGGGATCATTAAGAGATCCAGGCAGTCTCCAGTGTGCTGCAGGACAGCAGCAGGGCCTGACCTCAGCACTGTGTCCTTGTCAGGTTTTCTCATCAGGTAGGGAACTCTGCTCCAGTGCCAGTGTCCCCACTCTTGCAGGCTATGAGCTGCGGCTGGGGAGGAACATATGCCAGGAGTGGAAACTCACCAACAGGTGGGCGTAGCTCCAGCTGATGAGCCAACAAAGACAATTTGAGCTAGCTTTCCAGAAAGCAGAGAGGTGCTGGGAGCAGGTCTATTTTCTGCAGTCTGCAATGTTCCATGGTGACTTTCTCGTCTTTGAAATTAAAGATCCACTCTTTCACTTTGAATGGCATGCTCGGACCCTTGGCAAAGCAAGAATCACTCCCAGCAGGAGGGAATGAAGGACAAGAGAGTCCAGTAAGCTAAAAAGAAGCCTGTTACTGAACCAGTAAAAAAGGAGGACACACTCTCTCCATAGTGTTTGCGGCACCAAAGAAACTGCAGACAGGGACTCTCTGGTCTGCCCTTGTTTTCCTCCTCATCAAAATTGGAAAAACCCATTCTGTCTGGAAATCAAAAGGTTTTAAGGCTATAAAAGGCATTAAAGATTTTCTGGTTTGAGTAATATTAGTTCTTTGAGATAAAAAAGACAAAAAAGGAACAAAAAAGGGGTCTGTGGTCTGATATATTAAGGAAACTTATATACAGTATTGCCTTTTGGAAGACTTATAATAATCATGAGCATTTTAAGGCCTTTGTGAATTCCTTCAGGTAAAACCAACCAGCCAATCTCTTTCACTTTATTTAACCCCATATTTTCCAAATTCCTTTGCTTGCTGTGGTAGATCAGGCCATCAACCATCGCTGCTGCCCCTGTAGACACAGGCTGCCCCTCCCTTCATGAGCGAGAGCAAATTTCTTCTGCACTTCAGACTTCCACAGTGTGGGGAGTGATGCCGTGTTTGGTGGTGGACTCCTCGCCCTTTGAGACCTGGTGGCTTGTGCTCCTGCTCTTTTTGGAGCTGGCTGTTATACTACAAAGTAGCTTGGGCTAGACTCCTAAATGATTAGCGATCAAACGAAGGGAGGCTCTGAAGGATAAGAAGTCATCTTGGATGTTCTAGCCCTAGCCAAGTTCCCAGGTGAACGCAGGCACATATGCAACCCGAGTCACTCACAAGGCAGAAAAACCACCCAGCTGAGCCTAGCCCATCAGAAGACATGAGAAACATTAAGTTGTTGTTCTTTTAAGATCTGCCTTATAGGGTGATTATATTACTCAGCAATAGATATACAACCATGGGATTACCTTTTTTGTGCCACATTTATTACCACCTTGCAGAACCCACTGGAGATCTATTGGAAAATGATGATAGGATTCAACACCTTCATTTTATACAGTTGGCCCTTGAACAACACAGGCTTGAACTGCACGGGTCCATTCATATGTGGATTTTCTTCTGCCTCTGCCACCCCTAAGACAGCAAGACCCCTCTTCTTCCTCCGCCTCCTCAGCCTACTTGATGTGAAGATGATGATAAAGACCTTTATGCTGACCCCCTTCCACTTAATTAATAGTAAATGTGTTTTATTTCCTTATGAATTTCTTAACATTTTCTTTCCCATAGCTTACTTATTGTAAGAATACAGTATATACTACTGTGGGATGAGAGGAAACTTCCCTCTTTTCCCCCAAAATTCACAGAAAGATCAACTCACAATTAAGGCAGATTAATAAGAGGAAGAGGTTTATTTACCATGCTCATGGGGAGAATCACAGAGCGATTACCCAATTTCCCAGTGGAACCCAGATATTTATATACCCTCCTTTTAGAGTGAAAGGGGAGATGAGGAATATAGGTAATTCTGTTTAGGGGCAATAAATTGTTACTAGGGAGGATGAACAGATATTTGGGAGGATGAATAGAGGAAGGGAAACAGATTGACTTGTAAATTAACCTGCAGGTATCATGTTTAAGATGATTTGGGCCAGGTCTGGTTGCATTCTTGATTTTCTTTCCTTCACTATAGTGAGATAACAGGGAAGGCAAGGGAAGCCCGTTGATCTCTTGATGGGTCCATCTGGCTATGAAGATAGAGGGAAAGCCACTTCCAAGGGCCTGTTGAAATTCCAAATACTCTTTATACCAAGGAGTCGTATTTTGGGGTGAAACTTTTCTGAGCTCCTTCACTATGAATGACACACAAATTTGTGTCAATCAACTGTTTACGTTATCAGTAAAGCTCTGGGTGAATAGTAGGCCAGTAGTGGTTACGTTTTTGAGTAATCAAAAACTAAACATGAATTTTCAACCGCACTCATAACCCCAACATTGTTCAAGGGTCAAATGTACATGAGGAATGGGAAGCCCAAGAAATGTGGATCAACTCACCAGGACTGCTCAGCTAGTTCATAGCAGAGTTGGGTACGTTTTTTAAGTAAACGTTTACTGAGACTCTTCTTGGGCCCAAGCACTGTGCTGGGCACTGGGAATTTGACAGTCTTTGAGGAATTTCCGGTTTTCTGAGGGGGTGGATTATACAGTGTGAGGGTAGAGGGATGCACTGGGTGCTGTGGAAGATTGGAAGAAAACCTTAAACCCCATTTTGATGCTTCTGGGTCGGAGACATTGTCCAGGAAGTGATGTCGGTTTCAGCTGAAACCTGAGGGACGAAGTGTGTAGTGGTTTTAAAATATGCTCATAAAAAATTCTTTGACAATCCTCCCCTCAAAAGGTGGTCAAATTCCTCTTTTCTCGACAGTACTGAACTTAGTAATTTAATTCTAACTAACCAGATGTGACAGAAGTATTGGTGTATGACTTCCAAGACTAGGCTAATGATTATGGCTTCTCTCCCTCTCTCGTCACTTGCTCTGGAGGAAGCCAGCTGCCTGTTAGAGACACTGAAGCCGCCCCTAGAGATGGTCCACTTACTGCCACCCGTCACATGAGTGAGCCACCTTTGGGATGGGTCTTCCAGCCCCAGTCAGGCCTTCAGATGCCTGCAGCTGTAGTCGATATCTCGGCCGCAACCTCCCGTGACAGCCTGAGGCAGAACCACCCCGCCCAGCAACCGTGGATTCCTGACTCAGGAAAACCATGAACCCATAAACACTTGCTGTTTCAAGCTGCTAAGTTTTGAGATAATTCGGTACACAACAGTAGGTAAGTAATACCAATGAGTTCAGTCACACACAAAGAGTACTCTGTTCAGTAGGGCTAGGGCACAGCAGGCTACTGGGGGGTGGGGTGGCCTAGGCAATAGCAGAGACGTGCAGCTTCTTCCCCAGTTGATGATTGTACCAGTCATGGGCATTTTTTCAGGTAACAAAGAGCCGGACTCAAATCGGCATAAACAATTTCTTAAAATAATCTACAAGTGTATTATCTCACATAACAGGAGGTCTGGCAGTAGGTTCCGTAACAGGTGTGGTTTGATCAGGGCTCTAGCTTTGTGTCTCTGCTCTTCCAGGCTGGGCTCCGTTCACAAGCTGGCTTTTCTTATGATCCTAAGATGGCTGTCAGCAGCAACAAACATCCTTGTTTATGTTTAACAGAAGAAAAAAAGACAAACCTTTCTCTTATCATGGACCTTAAATACTTCCCTTTAATCATAGTACTTAGATGGCATGTCCAACCTTGGAGAAATAACATTGCCAAATTGCTTCCATGAGCAGATTGGCTTTCGCCTGCCTAGTCCCATAACTGGCCAGAGAGACGAGATCCCCGCTAATGAGGACATACCCAGTGGGGCTGAGATGGGTCGGCTCAGCTCCCCCCGAGTTGCCTGTGTGCACATGCACACGTGTGGTGGGAGGGCTGTGGATTCCGTCAGGAGGAAGGACGAGGGGAGTGGATGCTGGGAGGCAATCTACACTTTCCACCATAGCTCATTTTGGCTTCTTTGCTGGATCTGCAGAGATGTGTTCCCTGGGAGAGTCTGGCTTCGCTTCTGGGCTTGGCAGAGGTACTAGTCCCAGACTACAGGGGCTTCTGACTCTGCCCTATCACCAAGTTCAAGATAGAGCTCAGGATGAGCTAAAGAGAGAGATATTCACCCAGAAGGGTCATAGCCTATTCCTCTACACTCCAATAATTTGCCTGCCCCAACTTCCTGCTGTCCACACCTGGCCTTCAGCCTCTATCCCAAGGTTATTCTACGGCTGGTTGTTCCTCCAGCATTTGACCCTGAGCTGCACTGGCCCTGCTGTGCTGCAATGAGGCCGGAGACAGTGCACTTCAGAGAGACTTCTAGGGAAACTGCTATTCCTTTTGGGAAAAAAAAATACCTGCTCCCAATTGTCTAAGGTTACAAATGGAGGGAGAATAGGTGTGTGTGGAGGGCTGCACCTCACAGCCCTGACTTGTTTTTCGAGGAACTCATTTTTCCCTCTAGGATGTTGCAATGAAGATCCTCTTACTAACCCTAAACTGGCCTTTCATTTTCAATCTTGAGTAGGACACACACAGCACATTTATTTCCCTAAGGTTTATACATTCGAACAGGTTTTCTTTTTCTTTCTTTCTTTCTTTCTTTCTTATTTTTTTTTTTTTTTTTTTTTTTTTGAGACAGAGTCTCACTCTGTCATTCTGGGTAGAGTGCAGTGGTGTCATCGTAGCTCACGGCAACCTCAAACTCCTGTGCTCAAGAGAGTCTCCTGCCTCAGCCTCCTGGGTAGCTGGAATTACAGGCATGGGCCACCTCGCCCAGCTAATTTTTCTACTTTTTTGTAGAGATGAAGTCTTGCTCTTGTTCAGGCTGGTCTCCAGCTACTGGCTTCAAGCAATCATCCTTCTTCGGCCTCCCAG
Source organism: Microcebus murinus (assembly GCF_040939455.1). Classification (NCBI taxonomy): domain Eukaryota; kingdom Metazoa; phylum Chordata; class Mammalia; order Primates; family Cheirogaleidae; genus Microcebus; species Microcebus murinus. The sequence goes on from NC_134111.1 coordinate 11,658,818, forward strand.
AATGCTAGGATTACAGGCGTGAGCCAACGTGCCTGGCCTCAAACAGATTTTCTAAAGAGAAAAGAGATACGCGTATAATGGGCAGTGGACTCAGACCCCCTTATTTTGGGGTCTCCCAGGGTCTGATTCCTTCCCAGGATGGATGGTGCTGCGTTGAGGGTTATTTTGAGTGTGAGAAATGAGACTCTCTGGACAGGATGGTGTGAATTCAGGGGAAACAAAGAGGGCTGAAGAGCTGTTAAGAAGTCGGGGCATTTGCAATTTATGGCAGCAGCTGAGAGGCAGGATGTAGATGGAGAGATGACAATAATGCCTGATATTCCCACGTTGTTATAAGCACTCTGGCAACGTTAACTCATTTTATTATCATAACAACCCCAAGTAGTCTGTACTAACGTTATACTTATTTTATAGATGGGGCAATGGAGACATGGATAGGGGAAGTATTTTGCTCACAGTCCCAAGTCTAAGGTTTTGTTCTTAGGCGATGTAACTCTAGCAGCTGCCTCCTAACCCCAACACTACGGTGCCTCACAGGGGGAAGCTGTGGAAGAAGAGGCCTGAGCCATGCATCAAGGTACCAGGTGGCCTGAGGTTAGGAAAACCAGCAGAAGAGTCTTAGGGACTTCTAGGAAGTTGGATGCCTGCTTAGTTTTTGGGTGTTGCTGAGCAAGGATGCAAAGGACATTCCCTCCACCCCTCAATGGTTGAACGTTCAGTACAACTCAGCTGTACACACAGATGCTATTCTGGTTGCTTTGGGAAATCAGGGGAAAGGCTGGCTCCAAGCTGGCTCCAGGTCAGAATGCAATGGAGAGAAGGGACTAGTTGCAGGAGGAATAGGCAATTTGGGGAAAGCAGGAAAGTGGAGCATGAAAAAGCAGGTTGTTACCAGAAAAAAGTAAGAGTTTCCCCGGATTTCTTGACTCCCTGGGGATACTGGGAGTAGGAAGTTCTGGATTTTCCATCCTATGCAGAATGGGGGTATTGAGCCACGGTGATCTGAATGCTGAAGTAAGTAAGTAAGGGTGGTTCCTTGAATTCGAAGTATTTAGGGATTCCTGGGGATAGCAAACACTTGGGTTATACAAATTAGAAACATTTCTGACTATCTTCCTGGTTAGTTTAGACCAGGGGTCCTCGAACTTTTTAAACAGGGGGCCAGTTCACCGTCCCTCAGACGGTTGGAGGGCCGTTGGAGAGTGCGGCGCACATTCCACACATGCGCACTGTGGGCCCGGGACGAGTCGGCTGCTAAGCAGGACAGGCAGTGGCGGCAAAAACACCAGGCGGGCCAGATAGATAAATGTCCTCGGTGGGCCGCATGTGGCTTGCGGGCCGTAGTTTGAGGACGCCTGGTTTAGACTAGGGATGGAAAGTGAGTCAGGAAGATTTTATGTTACTGTCAAGTAGACAGTCATGGGGTTCAGGGTCCTGGGTAAAGGAAGGAGACTGTTACAGAAAGCTGTGATTAGAGGTGACAGCTTTTTTTATTTTTTATTTTTATTTTAGCGTATTATGGGGGTACAAGTGTTAAATTTACATATATTGCCCATGCCCCCCTCCCCCTTCGAGTAAGAGCTTCAAGCGTGTCCATCCCCCAAATGTTGCACATCTTACTCCTTGTGGTTGTATATACCCATCCCTTCCTCCCCCCTCACACCCTCCTGACACCAGATAAATGTTACTCCTATATTTCCACTTAGGTGTCAATCCGTTAATACCAATTTGCTGGTGAGTACATGTGGTGCTGGTTTTTCCATTCTTGAGATACTTCACTTAGTAGTGTGGGTTCCAGCTCTATCCAGGAACATACAAGAGGTGCTGTATCACCGTTGTTTCTTAAAGTTGAGTAGTACTCCATGGTACACATATACCACATTTTATTAATCGACTCATGAATTGATGGGCACTTGGGTTGTTTCCACAGCTTTGCAATTGTGAATTGTGCTGCTATAGAGGTGATAGCTTTAAACAAGTCCTAGGCCCAACTCTTGCCTGTGTCCTGCTGCTTTCAGGGAGAAGAGCGTGCTCTCCTGCCACCTCTACAGAGAACGCCATCTCTACCCCCGTGGATCTCTCGAGGCTCTGAAGTCCTCGTGGAATCTGAAGTCCTGCTGTTGCATTTGTCTTGAGCCAAGGTAACTTGCTGATACTCACTTTCAGAAGGTCTCTGTGACTGTCGCAGAGGATGACCTGTGACTGCAGGCAGGGCTAGAAGCAGGGAGAACAGGAAGCTGTTACAATGGCCAGACAGGAGACGGGGTGGCTGGCCAGAGTGCTGGTGTTGAAGATGGAAAGAAGTAGGCTCATCTGAGGGAGATACAGGAAGTAGAATGAATGTGACTCGGAGAGGGAAAGGCTGGGGTCAAGGGTGATGAGCAGGCTTTTGGCTCAGGCCCCCGGGGGGAATGTGGCATCATGCCTGAGATGAGGAAGAGAGGAGGCAGAGCAGTGTGTGGGTGCTCGGGTGGGGCCGTGCTGACTTTGAGATGCCCTGGAGACATCCAGTAGGGTGACCCTCTGTAGCTGCAGTCTCGATTTTGGGGTGAGACAAGATCTGCAATGGGCTACGCACCTGGGAATGCTAATGCCATGGCAGGAGCCGTGTCACACAGGGAGGTGAGGTGGGGAGAAGAGGAGAAGGGCTAGGAGCGAGCCTGGGAGACCCCTGGCAAAGACGGCTGAGAAACAGCTGCTGGAGAAGCGGGAGGAAAACTAGAGCAGGGGATGGCGGGGGTGGAGGAGGGCTGTTCCACGAGGAAGAGAGCACTGAAATGTGCCGCACGCTCCGCAGACAGCGAGGAAGATGTGGGCAGCACAATTGCCAAGAGTGGCCTGGAGGTCACTGCAGGGACATTCTGGGGGTGTCCATGGTTTTTCCAGGGAACGGGAGGTGGGGAAGTGGAGTTACAGCACAGTCAGGTTCGAGTTTAATGTTGTGATCACCTTTGCAGAAAGGTGGTTGGTTCGCCTTTCTGGGTCCCAGTGTTCTCACCTGAAAAAGGAAGGGGTTGAGCTGTCAGCTCTAAAAAGACATTCTCTAATCCCAGCAAAGTGAGATTATTCCCATTAGCAGTGTGCAACTACGAGAGCTTTTTAATGACACGAGCTTCCACTGGCTCCTCGGGGCTGTCAAGCCTGGTGTGACAGACCAACTGGGAAATTTCCTGCTCCGCTCTGCATTTCCTCCACTTGATTTCAGGTCATTGCCCCTAGCGACGTTCCTCTCCAGACTCTCTCAAATATTCTGATTTCTACATCTCCGAACACTTACATAGTGGCATAATATTTTCCATCTTTTTGTCTGAAGCTTTTGCCCCATATCTTTCCTCCTATGACCTTGCCGAGCACATACATGTAAAAGCAGGTCCTCCAGCATTTGCTGAGCAGCAGCTCTGCTCCAGGTACCAGTCCACGTGTGCACGTGTGGTAATGGTGACAGGGTGGTGCTAGGGTTCAGCTACAAGTACAGAGAGTCGTAGAAGCTGATGGACATTGATGGCCAGCTTTTAGTTTGGACCATTTAGAGAAGATTCTGGAAATGAGGGAGTAGAGAGGCTTTTATGATTAAAAATTAGTTTTAGATGATGGCTTCTGCCAGTTCAGCCTAGCAGCAGGTTGTTTACTGGCATCAGGGCATTCAGAGAAGGAAGAGATATCAAACACTACCCTTTTAGTTTTCATCTCTCCATCTTGCTTTGCCAAGGGGAGTAAACTGGGACCTAGACAGTTAAGCAAGCTACTTAGCTGACTGGTAGCATCTTAGACAATATCTAAGACTTGTGCCTACTGTGTCTCAGCCTTGTGGCTAGATCAAGTGAAGACTCGTGCATGGAGCTCTTAACGTCTCTCTTCACAGCACAGCAGAGCATCGACTGCGTGCTAAACGCTGGGTTGGGCACCATGGGATGCAGACAACTTTGACCTCCATCAGGTCTAATTAGGGGCCAAGATGAAACCCTTGCAAGCAATTGAGAACTATATTAGCATATTCCCCTTGGCTAACAGTGAAATTATGTCCCAGTAAACCCATCCTAGGTTGAAAATATCCTAAGTCAAAAATACATTTAATATACCTAACCTACCAAACATGATAGCTTAGCCTAGCCTACCTCAAATGTGCTCAGAACATTTAACATTAGCCTAAAGTTTGGCAAAATTATCTAACACAAAGACTATTTTATACTAAAGTGTTGGATACGACATCATTTATTGACTACTATACTGAAAATGAGAAACAGAATGGTTTTGCACCATCATAAAATAAAAAAAAAAATCAGTCAGGGACTGTCTGAATATTCATTGTATGTCAGTAAAAAGCACTGCAGAAAGAGAGGTCTGCTGTGGGTCTTGAAGCCTCTGATTTTCAAATATGCAGGGAGGGTGAGGGAAGGGCTAGAGAGGTCTTAAGGGGAGAGGTATGAATCCCAGTGAGGTAGAGGGAGTGGCCAGGAAGGTCTCGTTGGACCAGAGACGATGTGTGAGGAGAAAACAGGGAGAGATGCATGAACTGGAAATACTGGCTCAGATTAGAGAGACAACTTGTGTTCAGACAAAGAGGCATTACAGAAGTATGATACGCTTACCGATTTTCCATGCATGCAAATATAAATAGGAACATAAGGGGGTCACTGTTCGTCCCTTGTGTTCCTACAACACAGCTCTTGGGCATTGTCTGCTTGGCTGGGCTGTTCTTTCTCCCCTGGGGAGAGAATCAAGCTCAGAGAGGATCCCCAGGCCCCAGGTGGGTGTGGTGGCAAAGGGGGACCAGTGCAGTCAAGATAGTCAAGTTGGTATGAGCAAGACAGCCCTGGAAGAAAGTCCAGGTCTGGAAGTCTGAGGTCTGAAAGAAAGTCCTTCTAAGGCTCCTAGGAGTTGGGGACAACATATGAATCCCCTTAAAGAGTTGGGAGAGGCAAGTGAGATTGGAATTCCACTTTGAAGAGAACATTTTAAGAGTGTCCCTAATTCCAATTGTATATCTATCCCTTACTTAGCATCTTTGTTCTCCAAAAGCCTATCTCTAAAAGAAAAGATGTTGAATGAAGCAAATATTTCTATTATTACAGTAGGAAAAATTATGGGACATTTTATCTCAACAATTTTTGAAAATAAAAAAAATATCAACTGAATAATGAAAATAAGTTCATTTACACAATCAGGGCAATTTATAAGTAAATGAATACAGTTTATTCATAAATAAAGTAAAGAATTATTGTATTCACCAAAGAAGGAATACAAGGCTTGAGCAGTAGGTGGCTGGTGGTGGTAGAGGCCAGGGAATCATTCTTCAGAAAATGTTTTCTCTTTCTCTGCACCATTTCTCTAGTCATTTTATAACTCTTGGGAAACTGTGGTTATCTTGTATCAAGGCTACACTTAATAAAAGTAATAGCACGGAAAAATACCTTTAAACAAAATAAAAATTATGGCTGTGCATTGAAGCACATGGAAATAACACACACTCTTAACAGACTGAAAAGTTACAGAAGGTGCCAGCGCTTTCTCTTTTTTGCTTGGTGTACATAGGCAAAATGTTTATTTTTGCCTGTTTATTCCTGTTTATTCAAACAGGAATTCAGATTTGTCCCCACTGATATTTTTTAACTAGAAACTGCAGTGTCAAGCAAAGGGGTGAGTGAGTCTTTGCCCAAAACCATGATGTCAAAACCTCATTGTTACAGCATATTCGTTTAGGGTGTTGTGCTGTAAACGACTTGTTACATTGAATAAAAAGGAGATGTTAACCGAAAAGTGTAGCATTTTTTAAGAGTGCTTATGGTGAAAAGTCCTTAAGATGGAAATAGGGAAAGGAGTAAACTAGGCTCACTGTCATCTCCAAGCTTTTGCCCATGGTGTTTTCTCTGCCCAGGACAACAACTTCCTCCTCCTTTCCTTCCTGAAAAACTATATTCAGCTTCTCAGGATGAGCTCAGATGTCAGGTTCCATGGGAACCTTCTTGGTCGTCTCTCACTGCTTCACCCTCTCTGGGTCCAGGGCTTCTTCCTCCATGATCCTGGTGTTCCCGAGGTTCTGACAACTACTGTACACTTTTGTAGTTCTGGTCTATTTCCCTCGAATGTAAGTCTCTTAAGAGTGGGGACTGGATGTATTCAGTGCCAACAGTACCTTTAAGACTGACTTAGGCAGAGGGGTCAGCAATACATTTGAGTTAGTGAATACATGCACAAAATCATTCAGGAAAGAATTGAGAAGTCCATCTCTAAGGCTGTGGAAAGTGTCTTTGGGAAGTTTATCAGTCGCTTTTAGTGCAGTAAATAATAATCCCAGTATCTATCTCACTGGGGAGGAGGGTAGGGTGGGAAGAGAGAAAGAAAGAGAGAGATTGATTGCTCTTCTTATAAAGAAAAGAAACTAATCCCATCATGACAGTGCCACCCTCATAGCCTAATTTAACCCTAATTACCACCGCCTGCCAAAGGTTCAGTTATCAAATACTAACACATTGAGGGTTAAGGCTTCTATTTATGAATTTTGGGAGGACACAGACATTTAGTCTATGACAAATATTGAATATTTTTACTATCCATATATCTTCTTTGGTGAAGTGTATGTTTGAATTAGAAATGTAAATTGATTTTTTACATATGGATATCCAATAGCTCCAGCTCCATTTCTTCCGAATTTATTTTGCAACTTTGTTACAATTGTCCCTATATGTGTGAATGTATTTAGAAGCTCTCTATTCTGTTCCATTAACCTTTTTATATGGTTTTGATGTGCCCCATATCTCATTGTTTTGGTTACTGTAGTTTTATAATAAGGCTGGAAATCAGGTAGTGTTATTTCTCAAACTTTGTTGTTTCTGTTCAAAGTTGTTTTGGCTACTCTAGGTTCTTGGTATTCCAATAATAATTTTGGAATCTCATTATCAATTTCTATAAAGAATCACTGATAGACTTTATGTTATAAAAATTGGCAAGCTCATTTTAAAATTTATTCAGAAACGCAAGGGACATAGAAGAGCCAAAACAACTTTGTTAAGGAAGAAGAAAGTTGGAAGAATAACACTGCCAGACTTAAAGGCATACTCAAAGATGTAACAATCAAGACAGTGTAGTGCTCGTATAAGGACAGACATAGTTCAATGGAATAGAGAATTCATGAATAGACCAACATATATTTGAATAATTGATTTTCAACAAAGATATCAAGACAACAGAGAAAGTATAGTCTTTTAAACAAATGGTGCTATAAGAACTGGACATCTATAAAAAAAAGTAAAGTTCAACCCCTATCTCATACCACCTACTGAAATAAACTTGAAATAAATCATAGACCTAACTACCTAACTGTAAGAGTTAAACCTATGAAACTTCCAGAAAAAACATAGAAGAAAATCTTTACAACCTTAGCGGAAAATATGAACAATGCATATATAGGTCAAAAAAACTTGTGCCCGGAATATATAAAGAACTTTTGTAATTCAATATTGAGATGAAACAACCCAATAAAAACGGGCATAATATTTGAACAGCCACATAATAAAAGAAGCTAAAAATGATTTATAAGCACAAGAACATATTATCAACACTGTTAGTCATCAGTGAAATGCAAATTAACACCACAGTGAAGTATGACTATACACTCACTAGAACTGTTAAAATTGAAAAATACTGATAACTAAATTTTAGTAGAAATGGGGAGCAGCAAGAACTCTCATATATTTCACAGTATGAAATGGTACAACCACTTTGGAAAATACTTTTTCTGTTTCTTTTAAACTTAAACATATATTTAGGACATAATTTGGCAACTTCATTTCTGGTATTTACTCAAGAGAAATAAAAAACATATGTCCACTCTAAGACTTACATAAGACTGTTCCCTATAGCTTTGTCGTAATAGCTCTAAACTGGAGACATGCAAAATATCCATCAACAATTTAATGGATAAGCAAATTACAGTACATTCATACAAAGGAATACCACTTTCCAATAAAAAGGGGACAAACTCCTACCACACAGAACAACATGGATGAAATGTTTTGCTGTACAAAAGAAGCAAGGCATGAAAGAACTCATACTGCCTGATTCCATTTATATAAGATTCTAGAACAGGAAAACTTCTATAGTGATAGGAATGAGATGAATGTTTGCCTGGGGCCAGGGAGGAGAATTGACTAGGAAGGGCATGAGGGAACTTTTCTAGAGATGATGGAAATATTTTATGCCTTGCTGGGGTGGTGGTTACAGAGAGATCCATATTTGTCAAAACTCATCAAACTGTAACTCAAAGTGGCACATTCATTTTATTATATGTAAGTTATACCTAAAATAAGAATACTATTTCTACATGTCAAATGTTTCCCACTGCTTTTATAGCAGACCGTGAGGGTATATACCTCTCATGGGTCCAGTATCGAAGCTCAGAGTGGAGGCAACCTCAGAAGGTTGACAAGCAGACCTTGCATGCCTGGCCCACATGAATCCAAAATCAATTGTTATCTGGAATGTGCCCTTTTCATAATTCTTTTTTTTATGTTGGAAAAGTGGTGCCTCCATACTGGACCATGAAGATGAGGGCTCACTTGCTCAGGATAGCAGGTGATGAGCTGAAAGGATCCCAGTCCCAAGGGGTTCCCTGCAGTAGAGATGCCTGCTTCCCTCTGGACTTCGGTGCTAGAGAAAGGGCAAAAATACCTGCCTGGTTTAAGTCGCTATTATTTTGAGTCCCAATTATGGCTTAACTTAAACTAAACCAATATAAGTAACCAAAATTCTCCAAACAAAATTCAAACCGTGATCAGCTTTGAATTCTACGTATTGGATGTGATGTTTTCATAAATGCTTTCTGTTGACTATTGTTTAGCACAAGAAGTATGTGCAGCTCTTGTATCACTAATAAGATTATTCACAACTCATTCCTACCTGGGGTTAAGGTTTGAGATCAGTTTGGCCGCAGCTTCTAGCCAAAGCCCTTCTGCAGGGATTAGGTTGCCAAAGTAGGAACCTCATGTTATCCTTGACTCAAAGAGAGCACCGAATCCAATGTGAATGTGGTGTTCAGGATTTAGCCATCTCTCTTTGTTGCCTGAAGAGTACTGTGAAACCTAAGAAGAAAAACTTGGAAGAAACATATCAGGGAGGTTGTTGTGTATTGTATGTTGAGAGCTCACCTGGGACTGAGAAAACTTGCAAGTCTTTCCAGGATCATGATTGATCTCTCTACGGAGTTGACTAGCGTCTGCCAAAAATTCCTGTCCACCTGGAGCCTCAGAATGTGACTTTATTTGGAAGTAGGGTCTTCACAGATGTAATTAGTTAAGATGAGGTCATATTGGCTTGGGTGGGCCTTAAATCCAGTCACTGATGTCCTTATACAGAGAGACATAGAGATATAGATGCAGATATACACAGGGAACAAGGCCACATGATGAAGGAGGCAGAGACTGGAGTGATGCAGCTATGAGCCAAGAAATGCCTAGGATTGCCGGCAACCACCAGAAGCTAGAAGAAGCAAGGAGGATACTTCCCTAGAACCTGTAGAGGGGGCATGGCCCTGCTGAAACCTTGGTGTCAGACTTCCAGCCTCCTTAGCTTTGAGAGAATGTATTGCTGTTGTTTTAAGCTACCTACTTTGTAGTAATTTGTTATGGCTGCCCTAGGAAACTAATACAGTCTCCAACATTTCGAATCACCTTTTCTTTGTTTGGGTGGCATCCTTTACACGATTCTGCCTCACTTTGGATGTTTGTTTATTCACACCCAATTCTTTGAATAAGATATTATTCTAAATTCCATTTTTCTAAAATCTCCATTTCACTCTGATGTATAAAAGTTACTGTGTAACTGTACCTTTTGCATGACCTCGATTTTCTTATTTTACCAAAGTATGCCAAATCTGTCCTTTCATCCGGGCAAGTGACGGTTTGTAGACCTTTCTCCTGTCAGTATGATGTGGGGAGAACAGTGCCTTGTGGAACTCATGTTTAAGATGATGTCAGGGCCTGGTGCTGCTCTGGTTGGTGTCTGGTTCTGTTGAAATGACACTTCTCTGTCCAGCCTATCTGTTTTGCTTCATGCAACTCTAATTGACAACACTGCAACAGAGATTTGCAAACATTTCTCCAAAATTCCTCAAATTTCCTGTGATACAAATTCCTTTAGCTTAGTAAAGCTACGGTAGAAATAAAGACATTTAAATGGATCCTGAAAAAGTCCTCAGAACTTCCTACGACAGTGTCAAGATGCTTTGGAAGGCCACGGGCAGTCACGCGTTCAGGCTGCTCTGTTTTTAACCAAATGTAATAAGACGAAAGCTTCTTTTTTTGATATTCAGCTAGAAAATCTTTATATTGCTGACTCTGAAAGCAAAGGAAAACTCAGGATCACTGTGCAACTGGGTAGAGTAACCCCACTTGTGAATCAGGAGATATCCCCACATGGCTGTAGGAGAAAACTGCTGCAGTCCATGGAATGTTTCCAGATGTTAAAATAATTGAGGATATTCTAAAAGCAAACACCAGTTGTTACACTGGTTTCAACATTTTTGTTTTCTTTTCCGCAATGGTTGACTCTCTTCATTTCCATTTCTCCAGGATGCATAGCGCTTACCTCTAAAGGTGTGATCTCCCAACACTTCATTCCCTCGATAAGTTTCTTTTTAACAAGCTAAAACAGACATAACTAGGGCAGTGTTTCAGTCTGAGATGACAAATGTGAAACTGAAGAATATTGAAAGCCATTCAAAAATTGGTTTGGTAAAAGACAGTGCTATATAATGAAACCAAATGCACAGATCGGAATTTTAAAAGAAATCCTAGTGTGAAGATAAAAGGACATGAAAGATAATAAATGTTGAAATGATACACCACCTAATGGTATCCTGTCAAGGAAGAAAGATAATATGATAACTTACAGAGCATCCCTGAGCCCCTATAGGTACTTGACCTATAGTTTGCAGGGAAACAATCTTTTTGTTTCATCTGGCTCATATTAAAAATAGGAAAAACAAAACCAGCATTTTTTTTCTCCCCACTCTCACACAGATGGTGAAAAAATCCATGCAATTTTTAACTGTCTGAAATTCTTTAAAGCAATATAAGAGAAAGAATTATTAAATCACTTTTCCATTTCATATAATGAAAAACTGCAGTAACATGGAGGGGCTGGAACCATCAATTTTGGAGCAAGTGGGAACTCTGATTGGTCCTGCAGGCAATCCATCACCACACAGTCCTGGGGCTCAGGCTGTGAAGCCGTCCTGCTGTAGGAAAAACAAATTCAGAAAATAAAACTAAAGCCAAACTGCTCATTAGCAATTATATAATTAATTCCACTCTTGAGATTTTCTTAGTATATAATTTACACATATAACATACAAGTGGATGTTTGGGGGCATATACATGCACATCCATTCACCTATATTTTTCTTCTTTTATTTATTAATTTGTTCACTCATTCAAAAAATTTTAGCAGAGTGATTGCTCCAGGCATTAGGGGTCCAAAGATGTGTAAGGCTTGTGCCATCTCCATAAATTCAAGTTTCACTGGGACAAAGATGGACATATAAATGACTATAGAGTATCCTAATAAACATGCCATGTCATTATGCATGTGGTTGACATTAATATGTGTATGTGACCATTTCCAGGTATTCTTGAGTCAAATTCAGAGCTGCTAGTAGGCCAACTGGGATTTATCTTACCTCTTTACTTAAAATTTCAGGAAGTGACAAACTCTCCTATTCTTTATTCACTTCTGCACTTGGACTCGTCTCCAATACAAAGGATATTTGGTGGGGCTTGTAGAAATACGTGTGGCACCTACTCTTCAATACCTGAGTGAACCTGGTGAAGGAAGGCTGTTTGCTCTTCAGGGAGAACATAGTTAGAGAGACTTGCTGAAAGCAACGGGTCTTCGCAGCCTGTGGACTTGCTGGGTCCCTTGCTGCCATCTCTAGGTGCAGAAAGCCCTGCCTATTGATGAGGCCCCTCTCCTCTAGGATCCATATGTGGCTGGGGAGACTGAACAGGTACCTAAAATTACCTAACTATGTACACATTATCACTTTATGGTGTCTCAGTTTCCCCATAAGCAAACTGGAGTTAATGCTCATTATCCCATGGGCAATTGGGAGCAAAGCACCGTGTCTGGCTACAGAAGTGTGATCTGTTCCTATGGACATTGCTCCCCAAGCCTGGCTTGTAGGAGCTGAGTGTGCAAATGCACTGACGGCCAGGAAAGTGCAATTGAGATTTCCATCGGGTCTACTTGCACACGCACGTGCCTTGCCGCCCCACATTTCCTCTGCTGGAACTGGCGTTCCCCAGGACGGGCGACTTTCCCTCTTGTCTGAGCTCCCTGAAAGTGGAAACTGAACCATAAGGCTGGCTGTTTTCTGATCTGATAGTTAAGAAACAGTGACTAGAACGAAGTTGCTGGCTGGTTATCCTGGTGGGAAAGAGAGGAAGTGGGTTTGAGTTCAGCAAGAGCAGGCTTCTTTAGCAAGCGGTGATCTGAGGAGGTTAAATCAAGGACGACTTAGGGGAAGAGTCCAGAATGGGGAAGAAGCCTGCTGCTTGGCGCGGTGTGGCGGTGTGAGATCAGGGGCCAGGAGATGGATGAGATGACTTCTTAGGGTCTCCTTTCCAAGCTCTCTGACAGAGTTTTCCTCCATACTGTGGCAGATGGCACCAGGGAAGTTTTTCTCAGTGAGGGTTATGGATTTCTCCTTCCCCAGGTTCCTTGATACAAACCTACATAAAACCCGTATCAACAAACAGAATATAACATTTGCTGTTTAAAAAATTGGCAGCCATTTCTGTATTCTGGGCTAGAGAGTAGCAGAGAAGCGTGCTGCAGGGCATTCTTGGCAAAGGGAAGATTCCTGTTTTGTTTGGGAAAGTGGTGTTTGGGGCTGGTAGGTGGTGGTGGCATTAGTGGCTGAGCTGCTTCTAGAACAGCATGAGTTAAGGTGGTAAAGAAGTAAGGTGTTCGTCACGCTGAAGTCCAAGAGTAGCCTGCTCGAGCAGACCCATTGCTCTCTGAATTTGAAGGGATTTTCGGGTTTCTCTTATAAGTCAGGAGTCTGCATTTTGCGGTTCTGGAAGTGGCATGAGAAAGGAGGAGAAGAGATGTGCAATTGGGAAGAGTCCCCACAGCATGGAGGCATGAGGGAGCTGAGAGAGAGAGACAGGGCTAGGGGATTCCCTTTGGCAAGGCAGGTATGGGAGAGAAACTTTAGAAACAGGGCTGTGATGTCTCCCCTTAGCAGCCAGACCTGCAGGGAAGTGGTGATAACTGAAAGGGGCTCTTAAGGATGAAGAGGTGCAAGAACCATGTTATGTTCAGTGGGGACTTAGGTCCTTTATTTGGTTACTGAAGAGAAGGGCAATTCAGAAGATTGGTGGCCTGGTGGACACTTGGGCACATGTGGCTAGACCATTGCTAACGTGGTCTTGGTTGTCCAGCTCTTCGGGTAGAGAGGAAGAAAGGTGCTTTGGGGGGCTGTGCCAGAGCCTGGCCAGGGAAGCAGCATTCCCGGAATGATGGGGAGTCCCTCACAAGCCCTGTGGGCTGTGTCACTCACGTGCTGCGTTAGGGTTGTTCGCATGGTGGCCTGCGTTCATGGCGGTGGGGTTGGGGATGTGTCTTAGAAACAGCACTGTCTTCCTGCAGGGACCTCAAGGGCAGGCATTTCACCAGACCCTTTCTTTGGAAAGCTAATCAGCCCAAGGGGGTCTCAGGAAGACATAAATGATGCTCCTTCCTCTCAGAGGAGCACTCACGTCTGACATGCCAGCCACTGGTCATTTCAAAGCATTCTGCTAGTTTTTTTGGCACATATTTGATGTGCACTCACTACATGCTAGCATATGCCAGGCACTGGGGGTGCAGAGATGACAAGGCACCATCATTGTCCTTGAGGAACTCCAGGCTAGTCACAGGGGAGATGGAGCAGAGTCAGATGCTGCCCCACAGGGTCTAACCTGTGACAGGAGAAAGCCCGGGTGGGTGGGGTGGGTGCACAGCTGGAGGTGGGGGGGGGGCTAGGGTGAAGGGAAAGCTTAGTGGGTCCCCAAGGAGAAGCAGGAGACAGCAGGATGTTGGAGTGTGGGGCCTTGGTTGGGTGCAGGGAAAAGGAAGGAATGTAGGGTGAGGAGAAGCACCCAGCCCAGAGAGCTCTCTGTGCAAAGGCAAGAGGCCAGGCAGGCTGGGGGGGTCACCTACAGGGGCCATTTCTCGTCTTGGTTTTCTTGGCATCCCCAGCAACAACCAGCCTCTGTCAGAGACTCCTCCCGTCTGCCTGGTGTACCGGGACACACACCGTCTCTCGCTGCCTCCGTCTTGGCACACGGAGCTCACAGGGAGACGTCCTATAGGGGCCAGGGCTGTGCTGGAGTGAGCCAGAGGGGCTCTGTGCATGGTGCATGTTCAGACCTGCAACCCAGGGCTTCTTTCTGTGCCTATTGTCCCCAGGTGCTGAGGAGTCACTAATCTACACAATTGTGTGGCTTTACACCTGCCTGCAGCCCTGCCACTGCTGTGGGGTGATGGTGTTCTCAGAGCCTTGAGTACCCAAGACACAGGGAGGAGCAGAATATTTCTGCCCTTGCTTGCAGAGAAAGATAATAACCTCAAGGAGGGATTTCACAGCTCTTTGAATTGAGTTGCATGTTTGTTCTGGGTTATTTTTTCTCAGTTTCCTAATATAACACACGTTTGCTATTGAGTAAATATTGATCCTGTTGCAGTCAGCATTAGTGGCGGAAGATGCCAAAAAATAATCAAGCAGCTAATCAGGTCTGCTTTCTGGGATGAAGGTGAGCGTGGTGCAGTCTCTGTACGGATGGGTATGATGTCCACGCCACAGACAAGTCAATCGACACTTACATGGTGAGTAGCTTCATTTCAGTCCCTTATAAACAGACAAATCTTCTCTGGATGACATCATTTTTTGACCAGCTATAAATGAGTCTATAATTTAGATCCACATCGTAGCACCAGACAGTAGAAACTTGCTCCCCCCCACCCCCACCCCACTGTTTTTTTGGCAGGGTCAGGGCTGGCTGCAAATTGAATTGCAATTAGATTATTTGGTGATGCGATAAAATCCTCATGAATTAAAATGCCACTAATGCTGAAGTCGTGGTAATTTCAACCATAGCTGAGCTATATCTACATAAAGAAGAATTTGCTAAACAAATTAATAGTGTAATCAAGTGTCCAAGCATTCTGAGCTTGGTGTTTTCGAGTTCTTTAACCAATGTGGTAGTGATTTACATGTTATTTTCCAGAATCGTCGTGTCTGAGGCCATTGAGCATGAGTGCTCCCGTTTAAGCCTCTCCACAACATCCCCTCCAAACGCCCCTGCAGCCCACCTTGGAGGCTCTAGGGGGAGAAACAAACTGCCTCATAAGGCAGTCCACTATCTGGATAGCACCAACAGAAAGTGTTCTCTTGGTGGAGGCAAAACTGTTCCCTTACTTTTAGCCATTGGCCATACAAAACAACCCTAATTATTCTTCTAGATTTTTGTAGACATAATATTTGTGTGCTTTTATCTGCACTTTGAATCCAGAATCTCAAGAAAAAAAATCATAAAAGTCAATTAATACAACCCCCCATGACTCCCCACTTCAAGCTCATGCCTAAATCGCCATTTCCACGTCCTGTCCAATATTCGTCTAGCTTCTGACTTTAAGCAATGTCGAAGAACTCGCTGCCAAATGGTGTTGCTTCAGAGGTTTTCTTTGACTTAGACCAGACTTTAATGTAGACAGATCTTCCCTCTGGATTTATTAGAATTAAAGAAAGGGGATGTGACTGGCGATTTGGAAGTGAAAAGATAAAATGAATTCTAGAATGTTCTGTGGTGGTGTTTACTGTATAAAACTGAACCTCCTTGAAGGCTCTCTGGAGCAGGATGTATCTAGATATATGAATAAGTTAAAAGCCTGTAGTACGCCAGATGGTCCTACCTGTCAGGTCCTTGTTAGTTCAGGAATGAGGGTCTTACGCTCCTATTGGGTGTTGGGCCATTTCTCTGGACTTTCCCTGCAGCTCCATCTCCTCCCAGCCGCCTTCTCCTGTCTGCTTGACAAACAGATTTCACTAGATCTCAATTTCCCAGTTGCAGGTCTTGCATTTTTGTTTTCAAGTCCGGCTTTGCCTCTAGCCTGTGACGCTGTGCATCTCTGGGTCCCTGGTGAGATCTGGCCTGACCATTTGCCCCCGTCCAGGACCTCCTGTGGGCTCAGCTGGGCTCTGCCCACGCCTACTCCAACCCCCCAAAACTAAGGGGGCAGCACCCAGCTGGGGCTGGGCTGGCCCATGGGAATGAGGGGTCTGAGCCGCCTGTGAGGCTGCCCCCAGCACTCCCTTCAGAACCTCACCTGCGGGAAGCCACGTTTACCGGGCCCACGTTGCCAAGCAGAAAAGCAGCAGGTGTGTTTTCACCATGCAAGGGCGTCTGGCACGGATGTGGTAGGAAGATGCTCAGCGTGTGCAGGCCTCTTCTGCAGACAGGGCTACCACCATGGGTCCCTGAGGCCTGGCCTTCCCCCTGGGCAGGCCAGAAGGCTGCGCTTCCCAGCGTTCTTGGCGAATCATTAGAACCAAGTCTCTTATACATTTGTTCCCTGTTCAAGAAGTTTCAGGAACTAGTGAGTGAGTGGGGAATTTGAGGTGGCTCAAGTGAATCTGGCAGAGGTGCCCCCTGGACGGGGTGGTGATGAGGTAGGGGACCTGGAGTGGGGTTGGACCTGAGGAGTTACGTGAAGACCGCCCAGGCAGGGGAGAGAAGGGAGACAGAAGCTCGCGGGCCTTGCGGGTGGGTGGGCAGGCAACGCAGGGCACAGGAAGAAAGTGCCAAGCATGGAGTCCGAGCGGCAAAGGCTGAGACACAGCAGATGAGCAGTGAGGACAGTAGCTGCAGTGACCAATACCAAGAGGTGAGTTTAGCGTGAGGGTGGGAAAGGGACGGGCCGTTTGAACCGAGGCTGTGGAACGTGGCTGTGCTGCAGTTTTTTTGGGTGGGATGTCGGGTGTAAGGCCCGGGCGGGCACCTGCAGGGCGATGGGGCTGCATGGAGGCTGCGGAGGCTCAGAGGCCGGGAGCCTTCCCCGTGGCTCCTAAGGCGAGCGCCGAGCGTGAGTGATGAGCAGATACACCTCGCTGCTCTCCACGTGAGGCGAAATGGAAATTGGTTGCTGAAATAACCTTTATTACTTGTGTGTCATTTAGGGCAATGGAGGGAAACAACAGCTAATATTTCTGTACTTCCTGAAGGATATTTTGCTTAACTGATAGAGGCAAATTTAAACATTGCATTTAAATCTCAGACCGGCTAGAGCACTTATGCAAAGGCAGGGGCTGGACAGGGGAAGTGAGAACCATCATGCCGAAGGGGACTGAGAGGTGGATCTGCATTTATTGAACCCGGAGAAATCTCTGGCCACTGTCTCGGGGCTTCTCTCCAGCTCTTTGCAGAAGGCAGGCAGTTGGGGCCCCCTCTTAGCAGGGAGCAGGTGTGTGGGCCAGGTGTCTGTGCTCCCCTGAGCGTCCCTGCACCTCCATGCTTTCCATGGAAACTACTTTGCCCTCTGGTCACTTAGGAAGCACTTTAGCACAAAATGGGACAAGGCCGGGCTCATCCCAGCAGATGTGGTTCATTCCGAGTGACGGGCCTTTAAGGTGGTTGCTTAATACGTACAGTTTGACCTTTGCACCACAGGCTGTACTTTTACCAAATATACCTTTATATCTACTATCTTGTTTCATCTTAAAAACAATCCTAAAAACATGTTGTTGAATTGTTACCTCCATTTGACAGAAGAAGAAACACAAGCTCTTAGCATTTAAGAAACCTGCATGGGATTATGCACACATAACTAACAAAAATAAAAACAAGTTAAGTCTCCTGTATTTTTATTTCCGGTAACACATAGCATCATTTACTAATTTACTATCGATAAAGTCATTGAGATGTACAGTCCAATTTAGATGGCTCTTATTGTCCTTGTGGTTTTCTTTTGCATAATGGCTAGTTACATATCTATGTTTATTTATATCTGCCTTCATTTCAAAGAGGTTTCAAAATGCCTGGAAAAATCCAGATAGACTAAGAAGCAGAACATAGGCTGTGAGGATGTGAAATGTTCAGGTCAGTAAATGCTGGCGGAGGTGACAGTGGTGGTGGGACTGGAGCTGGTCACAGAGGTGCGGGGAGTCCTGGGACGGGGCAAACACAACAAACGGAAAATTGGGTCAGGAAAGTGAAGGCCCAGACAGAGACAAAGGAGGAGGATGAAAAGGAACAACTAGAGTTAGAAAAGCAAATAGGAAGTATTTTTCTCTACCCTTTATCACAGCTGAGGTTGGAAAGGCGGTGCTCTCAGCAGCTCTGGCCACTGGGAGCAGGTGTAAGTGCAGTGATGTTAGCTAGTATCTATCACATACTTGCTATGTCAGGATGGTGTTCTAAGCGTCTTTAATGCAGATCTCATGGAAACCTTCTAGCAACCCACAGGCTGGGCTGCTTCTATTACCGTCCACACTGTACAGATGAGGAAATGGAGGCACGGACAGGTTCAGGGACCTGGCTCAATATTCGCTCGGTGGAAAGTGCTGGAGCCGGGATTCTGTCTACAGCTCGGGTTCTCGAGTCCTGGGGAGCATGACAGCAAGTGAGTCGTCTCCGCAAGGCCGCAAGGAGAGATTGTCCTTGCTCTCACCCTTGCATGGTGGAGACCCTGCTTTAACCATCTGAGGTGAAAAAGGCACATGGGGAATCTGTGGCCACAAGCCAACGCACAGCCTCTGCTCTCCAAACGCGGGAAGAAGCAGCCCCGTGGACCCTCCGGACGCCCACTGCTGGTCAGCGCAGGGCTGCTGGTGCGTGCAGAGGTCTAGACAGCCGTGGTGAGAACGTGGTCTGGGCAAAGTTAGCTGCTTTCCAGTTGCACAGATGGAGCAACCGAGTGCCTTTTAAAAGCAGTTGTGATCTTGCTGCCGATGTTTGTGGTCTGAGCTGTCAGTCGCTACCCACATCAGTGGCTGGCCGCCCTCAGTGCCATTCCGGGGGTGTCTGTGCGCTGCTCTGTGGCCCTGCCTTTCTGCCGCTACAGACACTTCCTCTCCCTCGTGGGACCGCCGTGTGACGCCTCTGACCCGCCGGCTTTCACGCATGCCGTTAGGATTATCTCCCCTTCCCCCTGCCTGCCCGGGGAACACATGGGCCCGACGTCTATTTTTGCTCCTGTTTTTAGTAGTATCTTTTGATCTGTTGCTTTCATTAATGAACTCTCTCACATTTTCATCTCCTTCCTCCTTGTCTTCTAGAGGAAGGGCAGAGAGGAGCCGCCTGCGTCTCTGTCAGCGTTTCCCTCTGGGTTTCCCTCTGTCCCGGAGCCGCTTCTCACCCAGCGCCGCGGAGCGCCCCCCGCACAGACCCGAGCTGGTTGCCTGTCTGCGGCTGGAGTTCAAACGCTGCTATTAGCGTAATCTTTTACCTCGCAGTCACTGTTACAAAGCCATCGTGCCTCATGAAAAATGAGTGCCTCATACAAAATGGAGTGAAAAATGTCACTCCGACTTGTCACTTCTCTCTGTGCAGGGAGAAGGTTAGATGGGTTAATGGGCAATGATTTCAGAAAATGAACATGCTCTGGCATTCCCACCAGAGCCCGAGAATACAGGAAATGTTATTCTTAAAAGTTTGCTTTTACCTCCACCCCCCTCCCCCCCCATGGAAGTGAAGGCATTGACTCTTACAGGCATTAATACGAACGAGACGATGAGGAACACATGGAAATATGTTTGCACTTAGCAGGCTACGGGAGTGACGATCTTTTCTTTTCCTTTGCCATTGTTTATAGGAATGTCAATATTGAGGAATTTTTAGTATTGAAAAAGATTTAAGATTGTAAAGTTGCTAATAAAGTTTTTATGTGGTAACAATGCCACTTGTAGAACTTGTACTGTAACCTCAAATCTAAGCTTTTCAGGGCAAATAGCTGTAGTGGAATGCCTAAAGAAGATTCCTAAAGCAAACACATGCAGCTTTTGTCAGAACCGATTACAGACTATTGCTGCTGGCCTGGGAGCTTGGGGTAGGGAGTGAGGAAGCCCACTGCTCTGAATGAAGTCTAAGACGATGCTAATGTTACTAGTAACTAGCTCATCTTTACATCTGCCAGGGTTCTAGATGTCAGTTAACATTTTCAACACCATTGACTGAAATGGCATGACTTATAGCAGTTACTATCATAATGAAAGTTAAAGAGCACCTGTCAAAATTTAATGATCATGTAGCTTCTATTCTTACGGGCTTTGATATCGGCCACAACTTTCCGACTAATACCTGGTGATGGTGCCCATTGACTTGTGCTCAGATTTTAATTATAGCAGATGGCAATGGGTATATGCAAAAGCATATTTCTAGAAACGTGTACATTTGCAAGAGTCTTGTGCAAGTTCAGAGAAACGCTTAATTTGGAATGTGCAAAGCAATAAAGTGAATTTTTAAAATGACTTTTATTGAATTCAAAAATTGTGAGCTAAAAGCACTTGAGTCCATTTAAAAAAGCAATTTTATTGAGTTAATGGTGAGTATAAAGAATTAAATCAATAAAAACCCCACTTTCCATTAAGTTCAAAAACAGTGAGAGCATTTTATTAACTGTGTTGTTTTAAATTCAACAATATATGTTCCCCTCTGTTGTTTTGTCCTCTCCTTTACATTTTTCTCCAAGGCCAATTTGCTAAGCTTTCTTTCTTTTTTTTTCCTGAATGGGGGCTTTAAAAATTGCAGGTATGTGTGAACAGACATGTATATAATCTAAGCCATGAGCAAAACTAACCCAGGGTAGAGTCTGCTCAGTTTCATCACATATGAATCAGGGACAGCTATATGTACTTTACAGGTTGTTACATTTTTGGAGACACGGTATGACATCCAGCCGGTGAGGTGAGCCTGCAGTAACCTGTGGCCTCCTACACATTTATAAATCTATTATAGAGAAAAGAAGGTAAATCCCTCAGATGATAAATACTAGGTCAGAACATGAAACTGCTGTTTTTGGAGTGCAAAAAGGGTTGAATAATAGCAATTTCATATGATGCAACCTAATGCAGCATACTGGAATTCATTCATTCATTCATTCTATCAACCATTCAACAAATTAAGTGACTGCTCTGCCAAACTTTGAGAGCACAGTGATAAACCAGGAAGATAGGGAGTTTTAGAGGTAGAGTAAAAGACAGACAGCAAATAAGTCAACTCTCAACTAAGTGTATAATTAAAAAGTGTGAAAAGCACAGTTAATGTAATCATTTGGGGTGATGAAAGAATAAAAGGGGAAACTGAGGTGGGTGGTTTGGAAGCTGTGCCACATAGCGGGTGTGTGTGTGTGTGTGCGCACGCGCGCGTTGATGCACTAGCGTGAGCCATGGGAGGCCTGGGCAGAGTGCGGGAAGGGCCAGGAGGAAAGTAGGTGGCAGTGCCTGTAGAGGGATGGGCCGAGTCCTTCCTGCTGCTTCTGTTTCTTGGCTTTGTGCTTAGATGCCCTCTTTGGTCGGCCCCTGAGATTTATGCCCAAGGAGATGGTCTGGCCAGCCTGGATACCCACTGCCACCTGGGTGCTATAAGTGGCTGCCAGTGGTGCTAGGCACAACTGCTGGCCTCGGGCCATGGCCCCTCATTGCCCTGACAACCCTTATCAGAGTCTGGACTCGGAGCCTCAGGACCCAGCCTGAAAATGAGAGAGTGCTGGACAGCTAAGGCTGCAAACCCGTGAGCATCATGCTCACCCAGAAACTCACCCTTTGGAGGGCACTGTGAGAAGCCATCCACAAGAACAACGTGTTGTATTTATTGAGCACTTATGTGCTAGGCACCAAGACACGTGCTTTATTGATACATTTATCACTCAGTTGGAGTCCAGTGAAATAGGCCTTATTATTGCCCCATTTTTACAGATGTGGAAACTGAGGCTCAAGGAGTTTGACCCTGCTCTTAACCTCTCTGTCACGCTGGCCTCCCAACCCCACCACGCCATGACTGAGCATGCTCTACAATTGGCACGTTGGTTTTCTTCAAGGAACGCTACGGCCAAGCCATGCCCCTGAGAGTCAGAAGTTGGGTCTCCCACAGCTGATGCAGCCTCACTTGTGGAACTCATTCTAGAAAAAGGCAATTCTCAAGAACTTGAACTGTGAAGGCTGAAGGTCCCAGTGGGTTGGGAGGACGATCTCAACTTCTGACTCTTGATATAGACCCCAAGAATTAAGGAACGTCTACACACCCTCCTGGTGCTGTGACTAAGACAGCTTCTCGGGGAGTCTGCGAGGCAAGCAGGGGCCAACCGCGGCCACGTGCATCTTCCAGCTCTGGGCCGCTCCCTGCACTCTCAGCCTGGTCTTTGCACGGCATTTGGGGGGTGTTGTTTGCCCACCTGGGGCCAGACGGGCAACGGGGACAGGCAAGAAGGCACTCCAGGGACAGATGAATTCACAGCTCCAGCCTCAGCTTCTCCACTGGGGGATTCTCCTTTCCCGTGTCAATGTAAAGAGGGACGTTTTGGGCTGACACATTTCCTTGTCCCATTACAAGTGACTGCACGCATTTCACAATCCCGTGGGCAGAGTTCACAAGCCTTGTTACGCCCACTTCCTGGGGGTTACCAAGCAGGCAAAGATACCTATGAAACCACTGGCACCAGAAAGAAAGAGGAATGTCCTACAATTGTCACTGTCTCCTGCGTTTCTAGGCAGCTGGGAGGCTTGTTTCAGGCCGCAGGGCTAGGGCACATCCTGCAGAGGCAGTCTTGGATGCAGTCCCTCCTGGGCGGCCCAGCTCTCTCCATGTCGGAGTCAGAGCCCTGTGTGGAACAGGGGATGGGAAGGCAAGGCCCGACACTCTGTGAAATGCGATCAAGCTGGTGCGGTCCAGGGCGCCCATGCTCTGTGACACCCGCCTATCTGTTACACTGACGCTGTTACACAACCGTCTGGGAATGCATCTGCGTCCTCGTGTGTGCGGCCATGCCAACCTACCCCAGAGTGGGCGGGCACAGAGAGGGAGGGGGCAGGCTGGCTCACGTTCCCGTCTGGGACTGTGCGGAACTCCCACATCCACCGAGTGACACGCTGGTGGGAGCCACGGCAGGAAGCCAGGTGGCCGATGCCAGTGGCGCGGCTATCCCGACCTCGGGGAAGGCCAGCTCCCTAGGGCGCTTCCTCTTCCTCAGTGACCCCCGCAGAAAACCCAGGCAGATTTTGAAGCTCAGGAAAGGAAGTTCTCAAATATCCCTAGGAACTTCTTTCAGCATTTAAAACTTAGGAGAAAATAACTCAAAAGTCCAATGACAGATGAATGGACAAAGAAACTACGCTGTCCAGATGACGCTCCAGGACCCAGGCATGAGAAGGAAGGGAGCGCTGATCCGTGGAGCACCGTGGAGGAGTCACAAAAGCATCGTGCTAAGCGAAAGAAGCCAAACGTAAAGGCTACGTGCCATGTGATCCCCACTATGTGACATTCGCGAAAGGGTAAAACTACTGGGAAAAATCACTCCCACACAAGTGGTTTTCAGTCTCGAGTGTCTTTGGGCCCCCGTGGGAGATGATGGTAAAATAGCACCAGAAGGGATAGGAGCTTCTACTCCATTCCCAGCAGCTACACTTCTATTTACCTAATACTTTGGGGTTTGGTTCCTTGGAAAACCTTGTTCCATACTTTGAAAAAAACAGTTTGAATATGTTAAACTGGATGAACCAACATTGGAAGTCGCAGCAAGAAGACACTGTCTTCTTCACTACTTGGCCAGCCCGCCCAGCTTGGGAACTCCTGAAGTGAGAGAATCTGATAACTTTGTGATCTCTTTCCCTGGAGAAACGCGCATATGTCCAGGAGTATAACAATTCTGCACGCAGTCTCAGGGAGAGTGTGGAGCCGCAAAGTCCACCCATAGAGTCCCTGAAAGCCCGTGGCCCTCCAGTTCAGTACCTCTGCCTTGGAGAGTAGGAACTATATCCTGTCTTCCTTAAACACAGTCTCATGTCATTCAGTTTAAGTGTATCAGTTATCTACTGCTGTGTAACAAGCCACCCCAACACTTAATGACTTGAAACAACGCTTCATCATTTCTCACAATGCCATGTGTAGGTTGGACTCAGATGGGTGATTTTTCTGTTCCATGTGGTATTGGCTGGGATCACTCAGATGGTGGCATTCAGCCAGGAGCTCATCTGGGTGTTCTGCTGGGGCTGGACTGTCCAAGATGACCTCACCCACATGTCTGGGGACTTGGTGTTGATTGTCAACTGTAGCACCTTAGTTCTCCATAAGGACTCTCTCTCTCTCTCCATATGGTCTCTCATGAGTCAATAGTTTAGCCCAAGTGGCAAGAGAGGAACTAGAAGCTGCCAGGCCTACCAAGGGCTAGACCCAGAACTGGTGGTGTCACCTCCATCACATTTTACAGGTCAAAGGAAGTCACAGAGCCAGCCCAGATTCAGAGGGAGAATAAGTAGACTCTACTTCTGGATGGATAGGGCACATAAAGGGATGGCAGGATTGCTGAGGACCATCTTTGGAGACAATCTACCACACTAAGTTCTTGAAAAATGTGAGAAGACTCTTTGATACTAAGGTTAACCCTATTGTACTGCCAAGAGCAATGATCTTCTTGGGAATAATGTAAGCTAACATCCTTCTTTTCAAGAATCTATTTTCTAATATATTTATTTTCTTGTGTTATCAGGCATAAAATCAGAAGATAAGTGCGCCCCTGTTCCTCCCAACTTTTATTTTCTCCTTTTGGCCTCATTGTTCTGCCAATTTCCTAATGCCACACCCACATCACCTGCAAACTCTACTGCATATTTTAGACTTCATTATATATATATATATTAAATAGCTCAGTTCGCATTTTTTCTCCTCCCAGAAATATAGGTCTGTTTTCTCTAGACAAACTGGAAGCTCACCAAGGAAAAGAGCCATAGCTCCTATTTCAGGAAGCTGGTATGATTCTAAATGGGAACAACCTTGTGTGACCTCCACTATAACAGCAGCAATTGTATGAAGGCACCAGACCTCCGATGATGCATGCTCCTTTCTCCCACCGATTAAAACACGGGCAGGCTTTGGCTTCCAGCATACTTGAGGTGAGATAAGATATCTTGCTATCGCTCAACCTGCTTCCTGTGATTTCATAAGAAAGCATTTCCTGCAGGTTGGGGTAGGGCATAAGGGAAACAGGGTCCCACTGGGAAGCACCAACTCCAGCCTTACTCTAGGCCGTAGAGTCTACAGCATCAACCCAAATGCTCTACTCCAGCTGGAGAGCCATGTCTGCCGCTTCCTTATGTTTCTGCTCCTTGCCCAGAACACCTCCTCTTCTCTCGTTCCATTGCCCCAACTTGATCCATTCTCCCCTCATGATCCAGCTCCCCTCATGTAGCTCACAGTGGTCTTACTGTCCTACAATATCCACAGGTTCTCAGGATCATGGTGTCACAGAGCTCGACACCTAGAAAGCATTTCTTAGCTTCTAGTCCAGTAGTTCTCCTACCCCTCCTCCAAGTACTGGGGTCTAAGGAGGAGGCTCGGCTGTGTGGGGAGGAGTGGTGGGCCCTCTAAACCAAGCTCTGTCCTTACTACTTGCGTGAAGGTCCCCTGTGATCTGTTTCATCTTGATCTTCCATGTCAAATGGTATGTGGTAATTAAAGAAAAAAGACCTCATGCTTAAAACAAAAATTGAAAACCACAGACCTAACTCAATTATTTCTTTTTATAAATCAGAATAACTGGCCTCACGACCTGAAATGAGCTTCCTGACATTTGGACGAGTAGCCAATGGTAGGCTCAGAACTCGGGTCTCCGGGTCTTGGCTGCTCCTGCTGACCATTCCAAGAACATGTGGATAAGGGTAGGCTCTATCCAGACTGAAGAATGAGAGTAAACGTCTCCATGCTGCTATGCTTTGTCTTAAGAAATTTTTATTTGACTGGGATCCCGCCTCTGCTTTGCTGGAATTGTCTGCGCTGCAGAAGAACGATTATTGCAGGATGATTTTGTGCTGCGGGGCTGTCTCCAGAGCCTGCTGGGAGCTTGTTTTGCTGGCTCAGCTTTTTCTCGGCGTGCCCTGCCTGGATGATGTCAGCTGTGATGTTGTTTCCCTCAAGAATCCCTCCTCCCGCTGCTCACCGCCTCGGAGTCTCCTTTGGTCCAGCGATGTCTTCATCTTCCCCCCTTTTTCCTGTTCTCTCCACTTTTGATATCCTTGAGGCTGATAGTGTTTGTCAGGTCTGTCTTTAACTCTGGGGAAAGAGCTGGTGGAGCCATCTGTGGGTTTTGGAGAGCATCCCTGCTTGTAATTATTTTTCCTGGAGCCACCCTTGATGAGGCGAAGGCCCATTGTTGCGTTATTACCAGTTGTCGCCTGAGTTTTCTCATCACAGAGTTTGCCTTGGCGTGTGAGTGTGCGGGGGGCAGCAATGGCAGGACGGGGCTCAGGACAACAATAGCTGCTGATTTCTTCACAGACAATTGAATGAAGAAGCTGGCTCCCAGGACGATGCTTGGTCTTGTCCCTCACATCATTTGGCTACAGAGTGCCCCACGATGGGGGTAAGATTTTCGTCACTTCTCCTCATCCCAAATGTCAGAGAGCTGTCAGAAGCTGGGCAAAAATAGAGAGTGGACACTTTCTCCACATGGCCAGAAAGTCCTTGCTCCAGAATAATGAGCAGAGATGAAATCATCTTAAACCCTCTAAAGCCTTAGTAATTTGGGCTAATTACATCGAAGACAGTGAGAATTACCAAAAGGGATAAATTAAATTAAATCCAGCTCAACAACAGGAAGAGAGTTTGATGTTACCAAAGACTAGACAAAGAGTTGAAAACCCAGATTTTTTTTTATTCTACACAGATCTTTTATTTCTTTATGATTCTTTTTTTATTTTATTTATTTATTTATTTATCTTTTATTTCAGCATATTATGGGGGTACAAATGTTTAGGTTGCATACATTGCCCTTCCCCCTACCCCAGTCAGAGCTTCAAGTGTGTCCATCCCCCAGACGGTGCACATTGCACTCATTATGTATGTATATACCCATCTCTCCTCCCCCTTCCCATCTGCCCAATGCCCGGTAAATGTTATTCCTATATGTCCACTTAGGTTGATCAGTGAAACCAATTTGCTGGTGAGTACATGTGGTGCTTGCTTTTCCATTCTTGGGATACTTCACTTAGTAGAATGGGTTCTAGCTCTACCCAGGAAAATACAAGAGGTGCTAGATCACCGTTGTTTCTTATAGCTTACTAGTATTCCATGGTATAATATACCACATTTTATTAATCCACTCATGTATTGATGGGCACTTGGGTTGTTTCCACATCTTTGCAATTGTGAATTGTGCTGCTATAAACATTCGAGTGCAGATGTCTTTTTTATAGAGTGTCTTTTGTTCTTTTGGGTAGATGCCCAGTAATTAGATTGCTGGATCAAATGGTAGATCTACTTGTATCTCTTTAAGGTATCGCCATATTGCTTTCCACAGAGATTGGACTAGTTTGCAGTCCCACCAGCAGTGTGTGAGTGTTCCTATCTCTCCTCATCCACGCCAACATTTATTGTTTTGGGACTTTTTGATAAATGTCATTCTCACTGGGAATAAATGGCATCTCATTGTGGTTTTGGTTTGCATTTCCCCGATGATTAGAGAAGTTGAACATTTTCTCAAATGTTTGTTGGCCATTATTCTGTCTTTTAAAAAAAGTTTCTGTTCATGTCCTTTGTCCAGAAAACCCAGATTTTAACCTAAACTTTGTACTAACTGACTGGATTATGTTGGGTGAGATTCTTCCTCTCTTTGTGTCAAGTATCCTGACTTACAACATATGGAGTTTTGAATAAATTATCTGTAAAAACCCTTTCACATCTCATAGTCTATCATTTGAATACTTGTTAAGCACCAACCCTGAGCGGGGCAGTGTTCTGGATTCTGTAGGAGGAGCTAGTGCACACTGTCAGCTTTTTGGTAAAGACCTGCCATTGCATTCAGTTCAAGCAGAAACAGTTATATATTAGGCTAACAAATCATGGCCAAAAGGAATTGGCTTTATGTGAATAGAATGTTAGTAATTAGAACATTAATTGTTTAAATGCAAATGCTTATAAAGTGCTTAAAAGGACCACTTATGCTAAATAGGTTGAGCAATCCTCTTGCAATTGCATTTATCCTTTTAAGTTGTTTAGCTCCTGCTTTTTTTCTATAGACTGTTATTATAACTACTCATGATTTATGCTCCGCTTCCTCCAGAAAGGGATTTGAGGCAGCTTAAAGCAGAAAACACATACAAACCGTGACAATTAAAATTGTTTAAAGGGAAAATAAAAGACAACAGAAAGCATTTATAAAAGGGGAGCTAGGCTTTCCAAATACCTGGGATGAGTTAGTTTCTGTACTTGATCCCCAGGTTAACTGTACTTCCTTTGCTCTCAAAACACAAAGGTAGCCAAGAGTGGTAATACAGATTACAGACATTCTGAAAATACAACCAAGCACTTGGTATGTGCATAGTCCTATGAAAAGCAGGATTCCTTCCCTCTAAGGACAAGCGGAAAGATAGATTGCAGACAAATTCTTAGGATACTATACAATTTGTGTACATTTTCAGTTGTCTCCAAATTATTTTGATTATGCACTTTTATAAGAAAAATATTTGGGGCATGTACCTCCCCAATATTTGTATATTTATATATATATATATATAAATTATATATGTGAACTACATTAGGATGTAGTATTAGAATGTTGTGTACATCATGAAATACATGAAAAAGAAATGAATATGTTTGAAATAAAAATAAATATGAACAGTTCTCATATTATTGTCCTACATTCCAATGGCATGGTTTTATTTAGAATAGAATATTTACAAATAGAACATTAATTGTTTAAATGCGAATGAATGAATGAATAAATAAATGAATGCTTTAAAGTGTTTGAAAAGGATGTCTTTTAATTGAGTAAATCAATTCATTTGCAATTGCATTTACCCTTATAAGTTGTTTAGCAAATGTCTTTTTGTTTTTTTGAAACTGAGTCTCACTTCTGTTGCCCGGGCAAGAGTGCCATGGTGTCAGCTTAGCTCACAGCAACCTCAAACTCCTGGGCTCAAGCGATCCTCCTGCCTCAGCCTCCCAAGTAGCTGGGACTACACGCATGTGCCACCATGCCCAACTAATTTATATATATATATATATATATATGTGTGTGTGTGTGTGTGTGTGTGTGTGTGTGTGTGTGTATGTGTGTGTGTGTGTGTGTGTGTGTGTATATTTGGTTAGCCAATTAATTTCTTTCTATTTATAGTAGAGATGGGGTCTCGCTCTTGCTCAGGCTGTTTATTTGGAATAGAATATTTACAAATGAAACATTAGTTGTTTAAATGCTAATGAATGAATGAATAAATGTTTTAAAGTGCTTGGAAAGAATGCCTTTTAAGTGAATAAATCAATTCATTTGCAATTGCTTTTACCCTTATAAGTTGTTCAGCAAATGTCTTGTTCTTTGAAAAAATAAACATTTTTGAAAACCATTTTAGATTTATAGCAGTTGCAAACATAATGTGAAGAATTCATGTATATCCTTCCCAGCTTCTTCTAATGCTAACATCTATTCTTTTTTAGAGATTGTTATCACCTGGAACATCCCTTGGGCTATCTGCACTTTGCTCCTTTTTGGGGAACATTAAGGATCATTAACTTTTTCCCCCCTATGTTCTATTTTTTACACAAATATTTAAAGTGTAATATGCATACAGCAAAATGCAAAAATCTTGAGTTGCCCAAGGCCAAGATCAGATCCCTGGGAAGCTCACAGAGGTACCTACTAAAGCCCTCCGTGGACTGTTTGCTCTCTGGGGACCACTGCCAGTGGGATCAAGCCCAAAAGGTACGGCTCTAGTTCTCTTGTTCACAGCTGTAACTCCAATTTCTAGAAAAATATCCAGTGCAGACAAGGCACTTAATAAATACTTATTACCCGACTGAGTGACTGAGAAAACAAAATTTTCTCCAAGTATCTTAGAAAGTAGAGGGAAACTATAATAATTTTTTTTTCCTCTTACATGTTCAAATGAAAAAAACAGGGCGTTATTAGTCACAGAAAAGGAGTGGAGGCCAAGGAAATTTTGTCATTTTTAAGGAATTACAAATCAGCTGGCACCAGAATTCCAACTTACTCCAGTGATGGTTTAGAGCTCTTTATAAGTGGGTGTCCTGAGCATGATCTAAAAGCAAACCCACATGTTTCAAACCCAAAACATGTGGTTGGTTTGGTGTCCTGCCTGCCTGGCCTGCCCCTTGACCTGGCTTAGGGACCTGTGAGACTCATCCCTTTCTTCTGTCCGGGCTTAGCTCACACAAAGGGGACTTTCTTTATCCACATTGGTCTCTCCCTCTCTGAACTCTGAGAACTTTCCACCTGTACCAACTACCAAATAGTTGCATTATGCTCTTTTGCCCCCATGGGATCTGGAGTGTTTAGTGTGTGAGGCAGTGCTAACTTGGTTTCATGTGTGTAATCCTTGCATCATCATCCAGATAGCTGAGCTCCTTGAGCATCGGCCAGTGTCTTCTCCTCTCTTCTGTCTTGCAGATAGTTCAGCATGATGATATCAAGTTAAAATGCTGGAGTTCCCCACCGTCATTCAGCTGTTATCCAGAAAGGGTGCTGTAGGGAGGCATCATTAGCTGGTCATTCAATAACTTCCTACAGATAGGCATTGAATGCCTACTGTCTGCAGGGCACTATTCACTGCCCTTGAATGTGTGTGTGTGTGTGTGTGTGTGTTAGAGGGAGTGATCAGGGGTGGCCTTTCTGATATGTCAACGTGTGAGCAGAGACCTGAACGAAGTAAGAGTATGAGGCATGAGGATCGCTGTAGCAGAGTAGTCGAGGCAGAAAGAACAGCCACTGTGAATGCCCCGGGGTGAGAAAGCTAACACTACACTAGTAAAGCCTTCCCTTGGTTTCCTTGTTTAGATCAGTTTCAATCAACTCCCCTCAGAGTTAGAGAGCCCTTTATGTCTTTGCACTTTGGAGTCCTCACCAGCTCATTAGGTGAGTAGATTGGACCAGATTTCCAAGCTAACGTTTCTGTGACTTTATGGCAAAACCATTCTGTAATGAAGAAAACACATTTTCTCTCCTGCAGCTGAGACGAGTGTTCTCCTCTCATATACTGCACTTCATTTCCACCCTCACTCACACACTTCACTTGTCTTTATTTTAGAATCATGCTAAGCGACATTTTATGAATGCGTTTAACACAACCATGGGGTCAGGGTCAGGCATGAACAATCGCCCAAGCGGTCGAGGCTGAATAAGCCAGTGGCACTGCCTGCTCTTCCCCCAACCCATACACTCCTGGGGGTCCTGAGGTCTCTACCCTAGAAGATTCTAACGTGGTCACCTCCTGTGGTGACCTAGCTCAAGGGTTCTCTTTCCAGGACTGCCTGGTTGTATGCTAGACAGAGATACCTGGTGAAGGTTTCACGGGAAATTTTTCACGCTGGGTTTTGGATCACTGTATCTTCAGGCATGATTTCCTTTAATTTGTAGCACTCTGCTTATTTGTATTGAAATGAAACATGTGGGTTTGGTTTGTTTGCTTTTAGATCAGGAAATGATAATTTAGTAGTTAATGGACAAAGAAGACCTTCTCACCTTCACTGCCAGGAACTTTTTGGAAGATTCTGTTTCCTATGAGGGTAACTTGCCCTACACTGACTCAGCTGGCTCACATCCTCGAAGGTGTTGTCCTGACGGGTCCGGGGAAGCCATGGCTGGCAGGGCTTCCTTGGGGTGACTTCTTGGCACAGATATCCTGCCTCCTGGTATCCAGCTCAGAGACTTGCCTTAGGATAGGACAAGAGTGAAAGGCAAACCGAAGACCGTAAGCTATTTCCTGATGTTCCCTGCAAATGCTGGGGTATCTATTATTTTGCACATATTGGCGTGTATTAAGCAAATTCCCCATTTCCAGAATGGCTGAAGCTGAATTTCTGTTCTCTTTATGCATCTCTGTTAAGCCAGAATCTCATCCCCATCCCCTAAAGAGGAACAAGCTACTTCCCCCAGCAAACTTAGCCTTGTTACTAGTCTGAGGCTTACCCAGACATTGGTGTCTTCCTCCACCTCGTCCGTGGCATGTAACAGTTTAATATTCTCTTCAGTCTGACTCCCGACATCACTCCTCGTATTGCCTCTTTCTCTGCTTGGATTTCCTCTTCTCCTAAGGTGAGTAGTTCTTACTCTTTCAGGAGTCACGGATCCTTGGACCATCTTTCATCCAAACTGCTCACATAAATTTTACAGTTTTATGGGGTATGAGGATTCCTCAATCTCATCTGGACTATGGATTCCAGATTAAGTGCCCCTAAAATTGTCATGTTTCCGCTATTTACAGACCCCATCGAGCCATAGGAAGAAGAAAAGTTCCCTATTGCTCCTGCAATTAATTACCACAAACTTGGTGGCTTAAAACAACACAAATTTGTCATCTGGAACTTCTGGGACTGGAAGCCCTAAAATCAACAAGTCAGCAGGGCTGTGTCCCCTTTAGAGGCTTTCAGGGAGAATCTGTTTCCTTGCCTTTTCCAGGCTCTGGAGGCTGCCTGTATTCTTTGGCCTGTGGAAGGAAGGAAGCCAAAGACATCCTCGGAGACAGGAGGGCTGCATCTCCACATGTCTCTCTGCCTCCAACCTCTGCTTCCATTGTTACAGCTCCTTCTCAGGCTCTGCCTCTCCTGCCTCCTTCTTTCCCTTAAAACGACTCTTTGGCTTAAATGGGCTCACCAGGTAGTCTCCCATCTCAAGATCCTTAACTTGGGCACACCTGCAAAGTCTCTTTTGCCATAAAAGGTAACACATTCACAGGCTCCAGGGATTAGGACGTGGACTTCTTTGGGAGGCCACTATTCTGTCTACCACACTATCCTTAAGCCTGGGAAACTTTCTTCAGACCACTCAAAATCCAGAACGAGAGAGACTGATCCACCCTCTTCCCTACACAGGCCCCATTTTCTCCCTTAGGAAGTGCATCTTGCCCTGGTGAATGACCTTCCTCCCTTTGGACACTCCCCCTTCCTATGGGGCTAACGGCCCTTGCATGCCTCTGGAGTTAACTGCATAAAGACTCAATTGGTGAGACTAACATCTGACCAGCAAGAAATACGTACACATGGCCAACAGTGCAAATTTCCTCCTATAAGCTAAGACTAGAGCAAAAGGGGAAAGAGAAGGGATTCATCATTCTGTGCTCACTATGTGCCAACCCGCTCAGTAACAGGGACTATTTCTTGGGGCCCCATCCAGGAAGAGGAGTTGGGGGACAATACTGGTATGACTATACAAATTTTTGTCCATACCACTGAAGCTCCTTTCCCCTGCAACACCTTAGCTTTTTTCCCCCTACCTGATTCAGTGGTCCCAGGACCAGAGCTGTAGCTGTGGATGCCAGAGTAGGGACAATCCCTAAGCAAGAAATTGTAACTATACTTTTGAACCTTTATGTCAAAATTCCTAAGGGGCTAATAGGGTGAACTGTGCCTTCACACCATTTGGCAAAATTGGCCTAAACAGTGCATGCTGATATATGATTGCCTAGTGGTTGAGACAGGCCACTAGTTCTGCACATGGGCAAACTCGCCCTACCGAATGGAAGTGAACTGAAGGAGAGGCACCTGCTAGAACAGTATTGCTGCCGGCATTGTCGATCATCAGCACAGTAGCTGAAGCTAACACACCTTCCAAAGGTGGAAAAGTCTGGATAGAAACCAATTGTAAATGGAGAGAAGGAAGAATAGAAGCGGAGGGTGAATGAATGAATAAATGGGTTATGCAACAAGGGAAATCCAGTACCACAATGGTGCCTTGCTAGAGTTGACACTGTCTTTTAAGTCCACTCAGATACCCGAAGGGGTGAACTGTATGTTGCCAAGGCCGCTCTTGCTTTCGGGGACCTGACCAGGTTGAATGGAAGCCTGAGTGGCATTGCTCTGGGAGACAATCTGGTCATATGATAGGATGATGAACTGGACCAAACTGGTAATGAGTGAGTGGGACTCCAGCAATATGCCAGGATCTTTTGACCCTTACCTTCCAGGTTACATCTGCTACCACACTGAGATCTTGAGTGGCACTGGCATCGTTGGTGAGATGCAACTACCTTATGCAAATAAATCTTATGACAGCACTGCTGTTGATGATCAAATGTATTGGGGGACTGAGGTGAGGGCTCCTCAGGCTGTAATACTGATGGAAAACGACTGGGAAAGAACTAGATTCAGTTCATCTTCAGCTAATTTCTATGCCAAATAGTTAGGCACAAGTTTATTGTAAGATATGAATAGCAGTAGAACAGGTAATCATATCAGAACAAAAATATGAAAATGTATGTAAATGGCTTTATAGAATGGATTAGTTGTTTCTTTTTCTTAATTGATTTTTTAATTGACAAATAAAAATGATCTGCATTTGTCACATACAATGTGATGTTTTAAAAATACGTATGTGTGGTGAAATGGCTCAATTGAGCTAATTAAAACATGCATTATTTCATGTATTTAGGATTTTTTTGTGGTAAGAACACTTAAAGTCTACTCTCAGTGGTTTTCAAAGTATAATACATTGTCATTAACTGCAGTCACCACATTGTACAATAGGTTTCTTTAACTTATTCTTATCCAGCTGAAGGTGTTTCTTTAAATGTACCCTAACCTCACACTGGCTCCCCAGATGTCAGACATGCCCATACTGACACTGTCGCAGTGTCTGTGATGTAAATGCTGCACTAATTGTTGATGATCAGGCAAATATGACTGTGTTGTTGTAAGAGAGCCTTAGCAAAAACCAAAGGAGGCCTGTGTAATAAACATAATAAAGAATTAGTCTGATCCAAAGAGAAATTTGGCCTTTGCCCTCAGCTCCTGGGAGGCATTCAGCTTGTCCTCTGTTTATTTACCTGAGGGCCTTGGGCCACACTGGTTGGTGTAATTGTGATTTTTAGTAGGGACTTTTGGGCCATGTGGTATCTGCTTAACCTCCAGAAGGGCTGGAGACTAAGGGTCAGCAGGCGATGGTCACATAGCTGACCATATCTTCATGATCAAGCCCCAATAAAAACTCTGGACACTGAGGCACAGGTGAGCTTCCTAGATTGGCAGTGCTCAGTGTAAATTGTCACACATTGTTGTCAGGAGTAGTCACGGCTGTCTGTGGCTCACTGGGAGGGAACAACTCTGCATGTGGAACTCTCCAGGACTCTGCCCCATATGCTTGCCATGGCTGATGTTAATCCGTATTCTTTCACGGCAATATGCCATCACTGGGAGGGTACAACTTTCAGTGAGTGCTGTGGGTCCTTCTAGTGAATGATCTAACCTGACAGTGGTCTTGGGACCACAGAACTTGCAATGGTGCCAAACGTAGGGGTGGCTTTGGGGACTCCCTGACCTGCAGGTGCACCCCAACTCTGCCCTCTCTGAAACTCAGGTCCTGCTCTCAGCTGGAGCTGAGATAATGGCTGGTAGGCTACCTCTGTTTTAGGTGTTACTGAAATCTCACACAAGCTTTCATGACTTCAACCCAAAGGAGAGGCTAGAGCAGGGCTATTTGGCCATGTCTGGCCATGGAGGAAGCAGCATACTGAGGCTCTATATGATGACAGGTAGACATTTGCCAGTTGCACCCTAGGCAGGCTGGCCTCAAGCACCCTGCCTATAGGGCAAAAACCACTATTCTAGTTCCTTGTTTGGTTTGGTTAACTTTAAAAAAAACATTTTTGGACATTAAATAAGGCAAATTGGCCAGCTCAGCTGCCCATGGACAATGCTAAATTATAATCATGGAGGACTCATTGTACGCTGGTCACCTGACAGGTTTTCTCATTTAATCCATGAATAATCATGCCACTGTACATGACTCTTAACTTTCTCTCCTAGGGGAGAAATGGAGGCAGAGGCACTTCACTGGCTTGCCTGAGAGCCACCTGCTGGCATACAGGGTCACTCTGCTCTCTTCCCTCCCTCACGGGGCTGCCTCCTCTGTGGTGTTTGAGTTGGAGCAATTGTGCTTAACTAGAGCAGAGAGATGTCAGTCAGTAAGCCACTCAGTCTGTCTGCACTGAAGTCAGGAAACAAATATCTGTTGATTGATTGACATGAGGAGGCCCAGCCCCTGCCCTCGGGGGTTGTGGGTCACAGTGGAGTGGGAACAATGGGCAAGGAACTGGTCTTCTAGAACTTACTGAGAGCTGGGTTCTTGACCTAGAGGATTTTGTTTAATCTTCACAATCCTAGGAAGGATTACTAACTATTTTACAGATGAGGTAAAGATAACCTCAGGTTAAAAGCCCTGCTCTAACTAAAAGTACACTATGGGCTGAATTCTGTGCCCCCCAAATTCACATGTTGAAGTCCTAGCCCTCCATACTTCAGAATGTGGCTATATTTGGAGATAGAGTCTTTAAAGAGGTGATTATGGTAAAATGAGGCCATTAGAGAGGTCCCTGCTCCAGTATGGCTGGTGTCATACGAGAAGAGGAGGTTGCACACAGGCACACGCAGAGGGATAACCATGTGGAGGCATACGGAGAAGACAGCCACCCGCAAGCCAAGAAGACAGGGGCCAGAATGAAACCAACCTTGCCAACACCTGGGTCTTGGATTTCCAGCCTCTGGAACTGTGAGATGATAAATTTCTGTTGTGCAAGCCACCCAGTCTGTGGTACTTTGCCCCGGCAGCCCTAGCAGACTGATGCAAGGTACGATGTGGATTTGGACCCAAGTGTGAATAATTCCACAGCCTTGGCTGGCCCTTTCTCTGTACCATGGAGAAGATCAGCCAGAGATATAGGAGGCAGCCAGGCAAGAGCCAAATGAGTGATGTGCATGGCAATGAAATTTGATGAGTAGGGGTGAATGGTGGGTAGGGGTGAGGATCAGGAAGCCCTCCTGGACAGGGTGAGCCTTGAACTGGGTGGGAGTATCTGAATGTCCTGGGCGCAGATGGGTGGAGGGGAACGGGGAGGGCATCCCAGGCCAGTGCACGGCTGGTTTTGCTGGATCCCAGAGCCGCCATCCCTGCTGTCTAGATGGACGTTTGGCCAGCCAAGCACACATGTGGCCACGGTGCTGAGGAATGTTGGCCCCAACTGAGCATGAGGAGATGGTCTGTAAATCAGGAGTCTCCTTTATGGACAAATTCTTCCCCTCAAGCCCAGAAGAGGACTAAGAACAAAGAAAACAGCAGCTTCTCAAATTTATTGAGAGGCAAAGAGTGTGAGACGGGCAGGCACTGGGAGAAAAGGGACAGTTAACCCCAGAACCAGGCCTTGGAGAAAGGAAGTTGACAGCAACCCAGCCACGGGTTGCACAGAGCATGGGAACGAGGGGGAGGGGTCCTCAGGCCAACACACAATGTATCAAATGTAATAAGTCCTGGGAGGCCAATCGGGTCCCCTGTCCCCCCAGCCCCACACTATGCCAAATAGCAAAAGCAGATGTTTTGCAAACTGGCAATAACTCGGAAGCCTTTTCTGGTGATGGGCAAGAGAGGCAGAGACTGCCAAGAAGGGGGCGAGGAGAAGGCTTTTGGAAGAGATCCAAATATTAGTGCCCCCGAAACCTTGTTCTGAGCTCCTTCAACAACAGAAAAAGAGGAATTCAATTTAGCTTGGACAAGGAGAGAAGATCTATTATAACATGGAAGAAATTCAAACATGATAGGAGAACAGAGCAACATTTCAAATTGCTGTGATTGATTCAGCCTGACCCATTTCTCTCAAATACCAAGCTGACAGAGCCAGTTGCAATACTTCACGGCAGGGCAGCGAGGAGGCGGGGCGAGGAGAAGAAGCCACCCCCTACGCCTTCACAAATGCGGCCTCTCCACGCTTCATTCGGAGCCTTGGACTTTCCAATGCACGGCAGGAGGAACCGCCCCAGCTTCGAGCACATTCTTGCTAAGGGACATCGCTAGGGGTGGCCCAGGCTCTCTAGAGCAGCCATGGCATTGTCTTCAGCCTCGAGGCCGCATCCACAGAGCGGCCCATGCCCGTTCTGTCTGGTGGCCTTGCAGGAAGGGGCTGCCATATGTGCACTGCCCAAGGCTTTTCTCAGGTGGAGGAGCGTCTGAGGCCCCGTAAAGGGCTAGACTAGGAGCCAGGCGGTTTGGGGCTAGGCTCTAGGTGATTCGTGACGCTCTCTGCTTTGTCTTCCTGCCTTCTGCGAGGGGAACACGTTACACAGGTTCTTTATAGAGCTGCTCACTCAAGCACTGCAGAGTCCCTGCTGGCTGGAGCTTATCTTTGGCAGAGCAGCGGGTGGAGGGAAGACGAGACAGGGTGAGGAGACGCATCGTGGGGCCTGGCGAGGGCAGAGCAGGGCTGTGACTCTGGAGTGTCTCTGAGCAGATCAGATCAGTGACTGTGCAAGAGCCTGGTGCTGCCCGGTCACCACTGCAGAGCAGCTGGATGAGGACATCCTTTGACTCTGAGCGGGCAGAAATGAACTTGATGGAACGCTCTCTAAAGGCAAGGAAAAACTGGAATAAATAAGATGATACTACCAGTTTTCTTGTGGAATCTTTTGTGATGAGATTTTATTGAAACAATCTGGGGGTAAGCAGAGTGTTTCAACGTAATGGCACCATAACCATCGATGTTCCAGTCATATTCTCGTGCAAGTCTATCATCACGATTCATGCATGGAGAGATGGGCTCGCATCTCTACCTCGTTGTTCTTATTGATAGGAAGGGAAGGGACAATTTTTGGTTTCCTTCCAAGTTAATACAAAACAATAATCAAGGCTTTTTCACTTAATTCTCACTTCAACTCTATGAGGTAGACAGATATTAGGATACAACTTTATGGATAAAGTACATTCAAAACTTGTCTAGAATTATGCAGTTAT
Source organism: Microcebus murinus (assembly GCF_040939455.1). Classification (NCBI taxonomy): domain Eukaryota; kingdom Metazoa; phylum Chordata; class Mammalia; order Primates; family Cheirogaleidae; genus Microcebus; species Microcebus murinus. The sequence continues at coordinate 11,697,782 of NC_134111.1, forward strand.
TAAGTAGTAAGGTTCACATTCAAATCCTAGAGCTCTTGAGTATTCCTTTTAATAAAATCCTCATTAGTTTGAGGTGATAAGACTGAATATTGAACAGTAGTCCAAGGGAAATAAAATTGTCACCTATTATTTCCAGTTTGATGATGACTTTTTTGTCATCACTGAAATCGTTGCATTTATTTCCATGGCTTTCTGGTTTTGCCAGGTTGCCAGATTCCAGAAAATTGCCTTAATGTCTCACCTAGAAAGATTTCAAGACAGAATGCCATGTTCCTATTCAAGCATCAGGTTAATTATAACAATGACCCCTTTTGGCCAATGCTGACCTTAGAGTAAGCAAAAAAAAGGGACTATGAGTTCTTAGAAAAGGGATCCATAGCACATATGAGTGAGGAAAAATGCCAGGCAGCTCTCATTTCTTTTTTGTGGATTAAAACAACTACACTCATAGAAATTTGTATAAATAAGAACTATTGTAGAGAAGACGTATCTGAATTTTAGAAAGTTATTGACAAAATCTTCCAGAATCATACATGCACGTTTAGAAAATGGAAGTTCTTAACCCCCAAAGCTAAATGTCTTCCCCTAATCCTGATTATCTTAACTCCCTTTCTTTTATTGCCAAATTCCTTAAAAATAGTTGATATTATCAAATTTATCAATGATTTTCTCTTGAACCTACTGCAGTTAGATCTTTGCTCCACAACTTAATCTCTAAGATCCACTATGACCAATGGCCAGTGACCAAAGCAAGATGAATATTTCCAGACTCCTTCCTTTGACCTCTTTGTGGTCGGTATTTGGTGTTAGTGACAAGCTCATATTCCTAAAACTTTTACTTTGCTTCCAAAGGTGTAACCACTTCTGTGTCACCTGGGTGATTCCTGGCAGTTCTCTCTTTGTATGGCTCCAACACACACAAGGTTAAGTTACCACAGTTTAGTTAAATAACACTAGTCCTTTATAACATGATTTAAATTTTTATTACTATGGTGTATTAGCCTCCAATGATTGCATAAAATACAAACCTCACTGTTAGCTCTTCGGTCTACCAATTATTATATAAAAGAGGATATGCATTACGATTAGAAATGCACATTGTCTCTTTCAAAGTCTGAGGTCATTGGTCACTGTGCATCTGTTACTCCGTTCATACGCAGACAGCAAAGCAAGCTGTCCTGTTGCCTCCTTGTCTCCCAGTGAGAAACTTACATGATATTTTACAAAAATAGATAATCAAAGGACGAAATTGACCAACCAAGATGAAAGTGCAGCAAAAAACCAAAATACTGGACGTGAAATTTCAATTAAATGTAAATAGCCTTACAGAAGAAATAGCTGACCACAGGAATGTGGACATTGCAGCTTTACAAAAGACTTTAAAAGTACAGCCAGAGGAACTTAGCAAAGACAAATTTATTGACATAAATGAGGAAAGCAGTTGTCATGAAAAGGATGAAGATGTCCCAGAGGAAGTGACATCAGCAAAGAGCTTCACATGCAAGGAACTCTCAGAGATATTTCACAACATGGAAGGTACAAAGGATAAAGTGTTGAAAGCTGATCCAAACTTAGAAAGAAATATGAAAATTTGCCAAAGCTAAGAAAAGATGCCTTTGTAACAACTTATATACTAAAAGAAAGCAAGCATTCTTGATAGGTTTTTTTTTCACAGTGAAATAAAAAGCACTTTGATTCTCAGTGTTTGAAATGTTTTAAATTACAGCATATTAAATAAACATTAGTTTTACTACTACTTTTCATTTTCCCATACATTTATAGCTCACAGTAAAGAGGTTTTAATGTTTTGATAAAAAATATTTAAAGGTCACAGAACAATTGTAATTTTTTTCCAATGATGACTGTGATTGTTTTGCATGATTTCAGCTTCTCAGCTGTCTTTACAGCACTGTGCTACCATGCAAAGAAGGACTGTTTGAATTGGCACCTCCAAGTTAGCATGACTTTAATTTTACATGTTGCCTTAACTCCAAACCGTCTCCTCCTGCATTATTGAGTCCAGTTACAGTGAGTGGACACAGGGTGGCCAATACACGTACCCTTCCTTTCCTACCTACTGCATGATTTAAGTCATCATGGACTCCTCTCCTCCTCTTCCCTGCTTCTATTATAATTAGCCCCAAGTCCAGCCCACTCTCTCTCCTAAACTTGGCAGAATCCCTCCCACCTCTCCACTTGCACTGTTTGGCCTTATCTTAAGTCCTTATTGTCACTCTCTTGCAACTACTTCCTAATTGTTCTTCTATCCACCAGTCTCTATTTCAACTACAGTGCACCCTTCACACAAATGCCAGCGCTACTGATTTAGAAAAGGAATCTGGTCACATCACTCTACTTTGCAAAAACTACTATTGACTGTTGTCCTTAATGAGCTGAACATCACAACATTTCTCAAAGAAATCTTGCCCCTTGAAGCCTCTGTGCATTTTCTCATGATGATTCCCCTTCCTGGCTGCCTTCTCCCTCTCCTTTTCTGGTCTAACTTCACTTACATTTTAAGATCTTCTACAAGTGTTTTCTATCCAGGCAAATGTCTTTCTAGTATTTCAGTTACTGCTTTTAATTTTACTGTTTTTTTTTTTTCTGAAGTTCCATAATGCTTTAGAATTTTATGGCACATGTGTCAGGGAATATATTTATACAGCCACATTTCCCAGTAGACCGTAATTCCTCAGGGTGAAGACCTTGTGTTATTCCAAGCCTCAGTGCAATAAAACAACAGCAACAATATCATCAACATCAGGAATACTCCTTATAATTAAAAAGAGGGAGTTTTTGATGGAACAACAAGAACAAAATAATAGCCGTGTGTGACCTTGGTAGATTTAATAATTCTATAAGAATGTGCTAGGAAACTTTCAACATATATATTTCTACTAAACTGCTAATCAATGATGGCCGTTCTTCATGTGATAAATGTAGCTAAAGGGCATAAGCACATATCTAAAGGTATTGTTTGAAATCCAAAAGTTAAGATAGCTTCTTTTGGACATCAGTGACTCCAATAGATGCATTTAATTAACGGATGTCCATGCAAAACTGTGTAATATTTTGGTAATCAGGAGGCACGTTGAAGTGTAAACACAGCTCTCTAGGATCAGGTGCTTAGTGGTACTCCCATTTCCAGGGTAGTCTCACCAAGGTCAATGGCAACCTCCCTTTTTAGAAGATTGCTCTCCAAGAGCCATCTGTGAACAAGGTCTGACCCACAGCTCCTGCCCGGGAGCGTCCCAGGACATGTTTATGTGGTATAGGCAAAGGAAAAGCAGAGAAATGCATTCCTGTCTGTTGCTCAGAATATAAATCTGTCACAGAAGCCCTCCAAAGACAGTTTGGCCAAGGAATAATGAAGTGAGGGAATCTGTAGATGACCAGGAATGACGCAGAAAACTCCAAATAATTCAATACGATTAGGGAATTAGCAAGGACGGAGGGAAGCTGGTGAGAAGAGATGCATAAATTTCCCCCGGCGTAAATGAGCCGGGGATCGGCCTAGCCAGGGAAGGGAGGTGGCCATTCTCTAAAACTGGCTCAGGTTTTAAAAATGATGCATCTCTGAGCAAATCCAAGGGATTGGCCTTTGAAGATGAAGTCGGTATGACAAAGAAGAGGGCTGTCAATGGAACTGCAAAGGGTTCTGTCCGCAGATTGGCCGGGAGCATATGCATGGCTGCTGCCCACACCACTGGTCAGGGTGCAGGCTTAGGGGAGCAGGGCTGGCACTTTCCCAGGGGCTGAATTTTCATTCTGAGCACTGGACTGGGAATCCAAAAACCCCTGCCACACACTAACCTTTATATTACAGGATTTGTTTTTCCCTGGGACCAAGTCACCAAAAATATTATTGGTCATATTTATAATGTTATTAAATGTTTCAAAAGACATTTTTTTTTTTTTTTTTGGTTTGAAAAGTGCTTTTGGCTGCGTGTGGTGGCTCACACACCTGTAATCCTAACACTCTGGGAGGCCGAGGCAGGCGGATCTTTTGAGCTCAGGAGTTCGAGACCAGCCTGAGCAAGAGCGAAACCCCAGTCTCTACTAAAAATAGAAAGAAATTAATTGGCCAAGTAAAAATATATAGAAAAAATTAGCCAGGCATGGTGGTGCATGCCTGTAGTCCCAGCTACTCGGGAGACTGAGTCAGAAGGATCGCTTGAGCCCAGGAGTTTGAGGTTGCTATGAGCTAGGCTGACGCCACGGCACTCAGGCTGGGGCAACAGAGTGAGACTCGGTCTCAAAAAAAATAAAAAGAAAAGTGCTTTCATGCATATTTATCTCATTTGAGTCTCACAATAACCCAGGAAAGTAGACAGTAGGATACAATGGGCACCGACTCTAAAACTTTTTAAAATTGTACTTGTTTTTTTTCTTTCTACAAAATATCACATCTTCATTGACCAAACTTCAGGAAATACAAGGGAGTGTTAAGAAAGAAATTTCAATCACTTGGAATCCCATATTAAAGCTATGTGTCTTTCCTTTTTATACACCATTTTATATTTCACTTAAATATATTTTATAAATTGCAATATATTGCCTTTTATTCTTGTCAATTATGAAAATATACATACATCAATAAATACAAACAATTGTTTTTAATGACTGCAAGTTCATATTATTTTACTGTATTGATGTCTTTGATTTAACCAATCCCCTAGTGTTGGATATTTAAGTCATTTTCAATGTTAATTACTGAAAATTAATTGTTAAAATTATTTTTATGTAAAACTAAATCAAATCAGTTATCATTATATTATATATAAACACATAATAATTATACAATTAGTAAAATAGGATTGTATTACATAAATACTTATTAATATTCAAAATAATAATGAAGTTAGCATCCTTGTGACTAAATCATTGAGCACATCCATGACTATTTCCTGGGCCTTTTAAATCAGGTAGCTCCTACATCGATGCAGGCTTACCAGAGCCTGCAGTTGATGAAAATGGACCTCAGATATATCTGTTCTTTTCCTGAAATTGCAAATAGCCTCTCTTTGCATCCACCATTGTTTCTCCCCTTACTCAATTTCAGCTGCTACCCAGCTTCTAACATTTTTGGCACTGGTTCAAAAACCAATGTGTGAATTGTCACATATTCCAGGCATTATGCTATACGCTAATGGGTAAGATACAGTGCATGGGAGCTGGTCCCTGTCCTCAAATTGCATGCAATTCAGCTGAGAATACAAACAAGAGAAGCTACAACACCGTCTTCAAGTGCTGTGTGATTCCAGACAGGAACCTCTAGGACAGACTGAGGAGTTAAAGAAGCTGCTCAGAGAACTGATGGGGCACATGTGCTACATCTGGAGTGATGACTGTGAATTAGCCAGGACCTGGAGGAGGATAGGGCAGGGAGAGGGGGATATTGCAGGCAGAGGAAGCAGTTTTCACAATATTCTAAAGGAGATGTGAACATGACCCACTTATTGGAGCTATCCCATTCATTGTGGCTGCTTAGGAAATCAAGGTCAAGCATGGAAAGTTTCTTTCTTCATAGAAATGTTTTGTGGGCATGAGACTGGTAATGAGTTGATAAAAGAGTTTCTAGCCCTTGTAGGTGATTTTGGGTACCAGGCCCAGTATGTGAGAAGATCCAAAGATGTAATTTATCTCATTGTCAGTCATGCTTGAAAAGTTTCAAGAATATTTGAGATGTGCAAGTTATTTATTTTTGTTAATATGATGTAGAAATAGTGTCAAGAAACTTCATGCTAGTAGAGTTATGTTAAGCCTTGGTTAATGCCAGAAAAATATTGTTAAATAGGTGGTTTGTTGGCATTTTGAAGATCATGTGGTGACCTTGAGCCATAGCACAGGTTCACTAGGAACATATCACATCAAACTAATCTTATTTCCTTTTCATCCAGGGAATGATGGTACATGGATAGCACACCTCTAGCAAAGTTACAGGATTCTAATTTCAGCAAAGCATTGGGTAGAATATTGTGCACTGTCCTTGTATATAAGAGAAAAAATGTTAAATGTTAGCTAAAGTGAAGCTGAAGGGAAGTATGGAAACAAGAGGTGGGGCTATAAAAACAAAATAATTATAACCTTATACTATCTTAATAGATGTTTATGATTCCTGTTAGGGGTGTGTTAATCATCTTGTGCTTTATGGTGATTGAATTGCATCTGAAGGAATGAATTTTATTGTAGATACCACATTTGAGGAGGTACACAGATGTACTAGTACTCAGAGGTGAAGAATCAGGATACTGTGCCATGTATAAAAGATATTAGTGTTATTGTGCATGGAGAAGAGAAACTTACAGGAAGATGATGTCAGTTTTTGAGTTTGGGGATGTCTTCAATTTATAAATTGATGGTTTGCATCAATTGTGAGAAATTCTCAGCTATTTGTGTCTTTAAATGTTGCTTCTGCCCCTCACTCTTCTCTCCTGGGATTCCAATGAACTATTATGCTGTAAAACCTATCCATTTGGATTTTTCAGTTACAGAACTTCCACTTTATTTTATGTTAGTTTATATATTTTCAGTTCTCTAATGAAATTTTTGATCCTATCTTTTATCTTCTTGAACATAAAAAGCATACTTATTTATAAGACTTTATCTCATAACCCTAATAACTGGACACTCCATGGATCTGATTATATCATCTATTGTTTCTACTGAGTATGAATCATTTTGTCTCATATCTTTGTATATCTGATTTTCATTTGACTGGGTGCTAAACGTACTAAAAATTATTTGTTGAAAAAATATTGGGACCAAAGATAATGTTATCTTCCTCCAGGGAAACTAGCAGTTACAGGCCACCTTAATCCAACTTTATACCTTGAGATTTTAGGGGAAATTAAAATGGCTTGAAGCTTTCCATGTTATGGCTGGTTTATTTCTGAGACATCTTTATTCCAACACTATAGTTACTTCTTTAGGGCCCCAACACAAAATGTGGGACATTTACTAGCTCCATGTCCCTCCCCATTGGCTGGTTCTGAATCCAACCCTTATCTCCTTGGCTTCATGAGGCTGAAGTACTGATAAACTCCTCTACTCCTCATCCAGAATCAACATCTGCTTCCAGGGGAAAACCAGCCCCTACCAAAATTACCTATCTAGACTTCCATTTTCTCCTGGATCTTGGCCTGGAATGTCTTTATCACCTCAGTAGCTTTTCAAAACACCTCCTTCAGCTCTTCTATCTGTTTTCAGTAGGAATGTTCGTCCTAATTTTTAAGTCCATCACTGTTAGAAGCTATTAAATGAGAAAGTAGACTTGTTCTGTTTTGTCTATTGGTCAGATGAAGTCTAATGGATAGAATTTACAAAGAGGCCAAGTTCAGTAAAACAAAGAAGTAATTTGCTAATAATCCAACAATAATAAATGAGGTGCCCATGCAATTGGGAGTTTTCAGTTGTATCTTAGTTAAAATTATGCTTCCTCAACACTTGTTCTTTGGAATCTTTTGTGACCGAGGAAAGGAAAATTGTAACTCTTTGAAGTATGTAGATGTGGCATACATGAAGTTTCTTTAAGGTTTTCTAAACCTAAAAAGTATCTCAACCTACTCTGGCTCAAACAGAACTTGGGATCTCTCCCCCATTACTGAATGGCAGCACCACCCATACACATGCCCCAGGCCTTAAACCCAGGAGTAGCCATCATCACTCTCTTTCCCTCACAGCCCACATCTAATTCACTGAAAAGAACTGTCATCTCTCCTCTGAAACGGATCCTGGACATGACTGCTTCACTTCTCACTGTCTTCAGGACCACAGCCCTAGCCTAAGCCACTCTATTAGTCTGCTAGGGCCACAATAACATAGTGCCACAAATTGGGTGGCTCACCCAACAGAAACTTATTTCTTCACAGTTCTGGAGGCTGGAAGCCCAAGATCAAGGTGTCAGCAGGACTGGTTTCTTCTGAGGTCTCTCTCTTCCGCCTTCTCCCTGTGTCTTCACATGGTCTTTGCACATCTGTGAACAAATTTCCTCTTCTTATAAGGATGCCAGTTCCATTAGATTAGGGCTCACCCTCATAATCTCATTTTAATCTAATCACTTCTTTGACCCTAATTCCAATTACAGTCACATTCTGAAGTACTGGGGATTAGGACTTCAGCATATGAATTGGGGGAAGGGGACACAAGTCAGCCTGTAACGGCCACCATCTCTTCCTGTTCTGGCCACAACAGCAGCATCCCTCCTTTTCTTTCAGCCCAACTTCCTCTTGTCCCAAAGTCTACCTTCTACACAGCTGCCAGAAGTGCAAATTATAGCACAACACCCCTGTGCTGAAAACACTGCAACCGCATCCAGAAAAATGCACATGTAGGTTGACAGGCCCTGTGTGATCTTCTCCCAACCTGTCTCTGACCTAACAGTCACTCTACCTCAGCTGTCTTGGCCCTCCATGGTCTCCTCTGTTGTTTCCTCCGTTGTCTCTTCCAATGTTCCCAGTTTGTGCTCAGGAATCTTGGCTATGCTCTCTTGTCTATTGTCTTCTCTTCCAGTCTTGCATGGCTGTGTTTTTTCCCCCCTCACCATTCAGGTTTCCATTCATCTGTCATTTTCTCCTCAGTGGGCCCTTCTTCATACCCTAGCTAAAACAGCAATTCTATTTCTAATGACACTTTCTATTACCTAACACACTTTTATTTTATTCGTACTGCTTCTAGGAATCTGAAATTATAATATGCATTTGCTTGTTTATATGATTATTGTCTGGCTCACTCTACAGAAAGCAAAGCCCCTTGAGGACAGGACCCTGCTTGTCTAGACACTGCGGCCCACATAGCTGCTGCAGTGCCTGCTACTGTAGACACCGGACATATTATCTCTCCCCTTCCCCTCATAGTAAAGTTAATAACTATGGGCTTTTTCTCACCTCCCATAAATTGGCGTGCTCCCTGGCATAATCTTCATATCCCTGGGGGCTGAACAAACTCTTATTCCAAAAGCATAAAGAATTAGGCTAGATCTGAAATGACAAATAGGTTTCTTCCTCTATAGCAACACTGAGTAGTTGGAAGTGGTTCAGAAGGATTTTGAGACTCCATCTGAGCTCATCAGGAGAGTTGTGATCGATCAGCAATGTCTGCCATTGCACTCTCCGGGACAGAGGGGGCTCAGATCCTGCAGTTTAATAAGCAGTGTTCACGGCACCCACTAATGTACTCAGAGCTTGTACTATATTTAGTCATTAATGGTGCTCCAGGCAAAAACTCCACAAGCATAGATTCATATCATCATGGGGTTCATTGAAAGTCACGCTAGTTGGAGACTAATGCTCTGAGGGAAATTGACACACCCCACCTCCTACTAGATGAAGGTGAATAAACTTAGACATTCAGCATGAATGACTAAGAATTCTAAAATATTTTCAAGAATAGAGTATTTTTCAACTTTTCAGTAATCCTGCTTACATTTTCTATCTTTGGCCATCATTTCACCAGGCAAAGATAGAAAATGTGCATGAGAAATCAGGGCGGGGAACCTGTGACTTTCTGATTTCAAGATTGCTCTTTCTTAAGCACCAAAGGAAACAAGAAAATCTTCATCCTTCTCTGCTTGCACCGCTTTTAATAAAAGGATTTGTTGTATAAAATTTGTATTCAGTCAAAAGGCCACACTTAAGGACCTAGATGGCCACGTGTGGCTTTAAGGCCGCATGCCCTCTTGTTTAGTTTCTAATGAAAATAGAGTATCGTTTCTCCGCTTCATTCGTGAATCCTGAAGTTGGCACACAGCCTCTGAGCACCCACGTGTAGGCACGTTAGGGCGTAGAGGTGAAAGAACATTGCTCTACCTGCCACAAGCCCCCAGTCCAGTGGTAGAAAGGAAGTTAGAGGGGCCCGTGGCAAGTTCTACGCTGTGTTAGACATCAGAGACACTGTTGAGCTTGGAAGCAGAAATCTAGCTGCCCTTCAGTCCTTCTGTTCTGCAGGCTGAATAGCACCATTTCCTTTAACCTTTCTTCAAAATCACATCAGCATAATTACCTCAAACAGACCCCATGGCAGACTTCAGGACTGATGATATTTAACCACACTGCTGGGCATACCCGGCCTCACAGACCCGGAGCCAACCGCAGCCCCACGAGTTCTGACCGAGCCTGAGTATTTTTGCCAAAAGAAATTCCTAAGACTGATTGAATGCTCAAATCTCAAGGCAGCCCTTCAAGATTTTTTTTTTTCTTTTTGCCACTGAAGATTATATTTGCAGACCAATCAGCAAAATGCAGAATAAGATTATCCTGCTTGTGGTTTGGAGAAGGAAAAGCGCATTCTTTACTATGTAGATGAAAGTCAAAAAAACAGTGGAGTGGGGGTATTCCCATCGGGAATTCTCTGGCTCCTGTAATTAGGGATACCTGGGAGTTTTAGAATGCCAGACAGTGGCTAACAAATGCAAACATTTTATGAAGTGGTGGGGGGAACATCTTGCATTTTTTTTCAGTTATTTAGCAAGGCATGGCTCTTAGCGTTTTTTTTTTTTTTAAATAAGCAAAATAATTGAAAGATAATCAAGGCAGTCACTCTCTGCCCCTTCTTGTCATTAGAGCAGTCATTGATGGGGAGGTGCTGCCCAGTGACAAGACAGCTGCTGGTCCGCAGTTCCCAGGATTCAGGTGGAAGCAATGTGATCTGGGCATCCTGATCAATACAACCCAGACTCAGACTTGCATTTCTAAAGCCCAGAGGGGTCTTTTCCAAAGGGATAGCCTATTGGTCCTTCTCTGTCTGTGAATTTGCCTGAAAGATGGCTGTAGCACAAAAGTTCCCAACCCAGAGTTTGCCATTTTTGAATGGGTCTCTTAAAAAAAAATCAATGTCCAAAACCATCTATTTGAATTCACAGGCATACGTACATTTATATATTTGTTTCCTTTGATCCCAAATGCCCCATCCTGTGTACTCTTAGGTGGTTCATGCACACATGTGTGTGTTTGTGTCTGCACATACATGCTTGTGCGCATCTACGTATCAGATACAGAATGTGCTGGCGTGTAGAAGAAGGGGATGCCAAAGGCAGATTTAGCAAATCAGTAAAACTGCCAGGGTTGATCCTGTGTGTTGCCCTCGGCTCATTCTCTGTGTCCTACCCCCACTTTCCACCCCCAGACCTTAACTGAGTGCCTGCTATGGGCCTATACCAATGTTCTTGCTATAGACTGAATATTTGTGTCCCCCTCAAATTCAGATGTTGAAACCTAATCCCCATGAGGGTATTAGGATGGGGCCTTTGGGAGATGATTAGGTCATAGGGCCAAGTCCTCATGAATGGTGCCTTTAAAAGAGAGACCCCAGAAAGATCCCTGGCCCCTTCCGCCATGTGAGGATGCAGGGAGAAGACAGCCGTCTGTGAGCAAGGAACGGGTCCTCACCAGCCAGCGAATCTGCTGGTGCCATGGTCTTGGACTTCCCAGCCTCCAGGACTGTGAGAAATAAATTTCTGTTGTTTATAAGCCACTCACTCTAAAGCAGTTTGGTTACAGCGGCCTGAATGGACTAAGGTAGTTCCCATGAGAAGATTATTTTTATCTAGTTTTTATGTTTGCCACCTACAGGTAAGAAAACTGAGATGGGATGAGAAGTCCAGGGAACATCATATAGGTTAGATGTGAACTCAAGAGTGTGTGTGTGTGTGTCTGTGAGTGTGATACTAATAATATCTAACACACTAGGTTCTAACAACACTGGCATATTTGTTTTTCAGATCCTCAGACAAGTCAGGCTCCATCTGGCAGCAGGACCTTTGCACATGCTATTTCTTCTGCCTGCAAGGCTCCTACTCTGTCTTTTCATAGGGCTCCTTCTCAGCTTTTTTTCATACATAACACTATTCAGAGAGACCTTTCATGACCATACTATTCACATTCCCTTGTTTGTTTTCTTCAATACTCTTTTCATAATTTATAATGATTCGGCATTTATCTTTCTGGTCCAGTTGTCCACTGTTTGTGTCTCTCTCCCAGGAGAAGGTAAGTTCCAGATGTCTGGAGCCCATCTCTCATAAGCCTGCACAGAATGTCCAGTGCCCCAGTGCCCCATTCCCTGCCTCCCCAGTCCTGAGCGCTCTGTAATCACTGCCCTCAAGGTGCCATTTCTCTGCTCTCAGCAATGCGGATTTGCAGTCCATTCTATATTGCTACTCAAAGTGAGATGCTCTGATGATAAACAAATTTCTAGGTAAACATTACTGGGGAATTTTGGTTTCTTTTATTAATTCATTCACTCACTCCCTCACTCTCTCCTAAAAAAGTACTAAATGCCTCTTCTGAGCAAGCCCAGTGGAGGACATCAAAGACTCTGATGTGAGTATGTGGTCCCTGTCCTCAGTAAGTTCATGTGCACGTGCTCATGGGGGAGATGGACAGTGAGCAGACAAAGTGAAACCACTGCAACCACGAGGAGCTGTGTGGGCTCACAGGGTGGTCCCCTGACCCAGCTTGTATGAGTAGGGAAGGGTTCCTGGAGCAGGGGTGCTGGGGAGAGGGGGCTGCAGGGTGATCCAGGGATGGAGCTGCATGTGCAGAGGCAGAGGGGTGGTTCGGAGTGGTTTCAGTGGTTGGTGGGGTGGCACACTGCACAAGCACAGGGAGGAGCCCAGACAAGCTGGCCCAGGGCAGGTAGTGCATCGTGAGACTGGCTAAACAATTCGGACTTCATCCTGTTCACCTTGGATGGAAAATCACAGAAGGATTTTAACAGGAGAGTGACATGACCAGGCTTGTTTTTAAAAATGATCACTCTTTTTCCAGGGTGAGGAGGGCTAAATCCTGTGCTCATTCATTCATTCATTCATCCACTCATCCATTCATTCACCCATCTATCTAGCCAAAAATCTGTATTTAGTACCTACCATATGACAGGCACTGTGCTAGGCACTAGGGATGAACAACAATGAGTAGAACAGAGTCCCTGACTCTCAACAACACCTGGTCGACTAGTGGGGAAGAAAATGGTGGCACCAAAAATAAATAGAAACCCACTAATTGTGATAACAGCTACCTAGGAGAAGAACAAGGAGCGGTGGGGACACATGACAGGGTCCAAAGACTAAGGGGAGAGAGTGAAGTTAGACAGCAGGGAGGTAAGATCAATAGGCACTGAAGACATTTGGGGTGAGAGACAGAGGAGACAGGGTGAAGGGGGCGGGAAACAGGTCAGGAATGGTCCGGTCATGCTCTGAGGGTGATGTCATTACTCGACCCCAAACAGAAAGAGGCAATGACTGAACTTGTCATATCTTTTAAGCACTTCTGTTACAGATTTTATCTCATTTAATTCTCACAACAGTTGCCTTTGGCATCCCCTATCTATTAAGCGCCTACTGTCTGTCAGTACTGCACTAGGAGCTTTGCGTGCATTAATCTTTGTAATACTCAGACGAGGCAGGCGCCCTTAGCATATCAGGGCTCAGAGAGGCTAAGTAGCTTGACTGAGGCCACACAGCTCATCACTTCCGGACCCTGGATTTGAGCCCAGGTCTGCTGCTCTCCACAGTGAGTGGCAGGAACCGCTCTGCCATGGTGCAGATAGGATATTTATAAGAATGTGTTGCCCTCTCATATTTGCATCTCATTAGAACTGGCAATACCTTGACTCAAACAGGATCCTCTAGTGCAGCAGTCAGTCCCCAACCCTTTTGGCACCAGGGACTGGTTTCATGGAAGACAGTTTTTCCACAGACCTGGGAGGAGGAGTGGTGGAGCTCAGGCGGGGATGTGAGTGATGGGGAGCAGCTGTAAATACAGATGAAGCTTCGCTTGCTCACCCACCGCTCACCTCCTGTCGTGCAGCCCAGTTCCTAACAGGCCAGTCCCTGTCAGTAGCCTAGGGGTTGGGGACTGCAGCTCTAGTGTGAACATTTAATAGCGGTTGAGCACTAGGGAGCTTTATCTGTCAGTCCTTTAGGGGCATCATTTGATTGGAAGCCAAGTTCTCCCGGAGCTAAAAGGACTTGCTAGCAATGAAATGCATCTGTAGAGCGAGATGAAAACAGTGGCTCTACAAATTCTCTGGCCTATTGAGAGTGTCAGACTCCTTCAGGGGGACAGTGGCCAACCAGAAGTCCCACAGGTATGAACAGAATGGGGAAGGAGTAGTGGCTGGCATGTACACTTCCAACCATCTTCTAGACACCCCTCTGCTGTGTGTTATCCTCATTTAACGGCTAAGGAAGCTCCATCACAGGCCAGGTAAGGTCTTGTTAGAGCTACATGGCTCATAAATCTCTCGAAAGTGAGGATTCAAATTCAGGCTGATTGCATCCCTGGCCCCACTGGAGGAGATGTGGCTGGAGAGCTGGACAGAGCTAGGAGAGTTTAACTTGGAGAGGAAGATCATGAGGCCTTTGGGTGAAATGGAAAATAGATGCCTCCTGCCTAAGGCTCTAAAGGCAGAGTTAGGCCCTAAGAGTGCAATTCCAAATCAGTCAGCAAACACTACCCCCCTGCTGTGTGCCAGACTCTGTGCTAGGCACCAAGGTGCTAGGACAAAATCACTGTCCTTGGTCTCTTAAAGCTCATGGTCTGGGAGGACAGATGGTGGACATGTGGCCAAATGCTTCTCATAGAAGCCCACGTGCTTAGTGAGATGGTAGACCAGAGAAGGAAGGGTCACCAGGGAACACTTGGGATGGATCCCCTTTAAGCAGGGCAGCCATGAGCAGGTAGGGTCTGGACATATAGAGAGGGGGAGGAAGGATGTTCTAGGGACAAGGACAGTCGGAGCAAGGACACTGAAGGCGAGACTGAACAGGGTGTCTGGGAAGGGTGAGTGGCTGGGCAGGGTTAGCAGGTGGGTTTTGCTTGAAGAAAGGCAACAGTTAGTCTGAAATCTAGCCTGAAGTTGGCCTGTGGGGGGCCTTACCTATGAAGTTTCCGCAAGTAAGGGGGCCTTGCTTTAGGTAAACTTGAAAGAGGAACATGGAGATTTACATGAAGATAGATACTCACTGTTGGCTGCAGCTCTTTAGGATGTTCCCGATAAGGAGACTGCTGGTGGTGTAGCTCAGGATCTGCTAACTAGACACGTGGTTACTACAAATCCCAATCCCACACCTCACAAAGAACTCGAGTCGCTCTGAGGATGTGAGCAGCCCCACCCACTTGTTATGCTTAAAACCCAAGCCTGAGATGGGAACTGCCCCAAAGGGATTGGAGCTGGAGGACTCTCAGCGGAGTGCTGTGACAACTGGGCCAGCACGGGAAGGGAACTTGGGGAGTCAGATGCTGCAGGAATCCCAGCCGTGGGAATCCCAGCGCACTTGGCATTGGCTGTCTGTCAGAGGAGTCAGTGAGTGAGTGATACCCCATTGTGTCCTTTTTTATGACTATCTTGCGCTGAGTATTTATGGAGAAACGAGCGCTAACAAGTTTTGGCATTTTTTTCAAATATTTGCTTCTTGATTGCAAAAAATTCTAACAAGCTTCTTAACTGCTTAGATAATTTCCTACGTCAGGGAGAATGGAGGTTTTCAAAATTGTTATTGTTTTTTACCATCCCCCTCAAACCCAACTCTGTAGTGTTTTTCAAAAGTTGAAGAAAGACAATTGCTGGTATTTAAATTGAAGTGCATGGAAGAATGTCTTGGGAGAAACAGCATTTAAGAGGTGAGCGACTACCATACGTATATTTAAGTGTTCAGGCCCATCCATCTTTCAGGGCAGAAGTCTTTAATCAGGACCAATGATTACAGGGATAATGGCAAGATAAAAATCATATGCATTCTAGCATTTTAAAAATTTCTGTGCCGTAAGTCACTGATGGTAGCTTAGATTATTAGCACAGAGGCCATTCTCAGGGTGTAACGGGCTCCTCCTGGCTTCTCTTGTTGGCAGGCCTTGGGCACTGGGCTCACCTTTGTAATTTCGCCTTTGTCTTGGAGTCTTTCTGTGTCTGCACGAGCATCGATTTGGAAGCGGTCAGCGGAGAAGTGACTGTTATGAAAAGATCATATGCTGGTTGTTCTCAAGACGACCTGTTTGTTGACTCAAGTCAGGAGTTGCAGCGAAGTGGGTTGAGTGTGTAGCTACTATCTCATTTCCCTTTTGGAGTTGCTATTTGATGTGGTTACTGCATTTATGTTTGTGCATCTTATGTTTCAGTGCCTGTGTTCCTTACCATTTACAAAAGCACTTTCGTACACCCTTGCATTCATTTGTTCAATGAATGTTTTTTGAGAGTTTATGAAGTGCAGACTCTGTGCTAGGTGCTAGGGATACACAGGTGAACAAAAGAGACACGCCCCCTTCCCATGAAGCTTACGGGGCAACATCTGTGATTCACGCTTTATTCCCGCATCCCACACGTTGACATCGATGCCATTGATCTGGGCCGTGGGCCTGTGGCAGAGCAAAGTCACTGCTCTCAGGCTGTCAACATTCTAGAAAGAGGTGTTGAAAACTAACTACGTGATGTGTCAGGTGGCAAAGAGAGCTATGAAGGAAAATAAAACTGGAAATTCAGACAGTTTTAATCCCATGATCACACTTATCTTCTTTTGGGGGCTATTAGTAAACCCATTATAAGGGTGTGAATAACAAGGCCCAGGCTGCACACAATGTGCCCAGGGAGGCCAAATCCACCCCAGTCCTCCGGTTTCCTGGCCTTCAGCTTTCTGCACTGGGACATCACCTTTCATTATACCCCACTCCCTCTCTTTGGGGTTCTATCAAAATGAGGAGGTGTGTTTAAGCAATCTCCTGTTTACAAACTATCTTTTACCTTCAATAATTTCCCCTAGAACTGGACTTTTTTTCCAAAGGATTTTTGTTTGTTTGTTTTTCCAGAAAGAACAACTTAAAAAGCATCACTTCTGCTCTTAATTTTAATATCGTCCCCTCTCTCCCAGGAGAGAATCCGGCAACATGCACAAAGCTCCAAAGAACGGAGATGAATTAATCTGGTCTGACCTTAGTGTCATACGATCTGCCTCCGAGGTCTGGGTTTGCCACTTATTACCCGTGTGGCTTGTGGTAAATCATCTAAGTGCTCCGGCCCTTCATTTCTTCATCTAAAGAGGGGATAATAATCCCAAGGCAGGGATAATAATCCCCAGGTTGACAGGATGAAGTGAGTTAGCATCCGTGGAAGTGCTCAACATGTAGAAAACTTCAAATGTTTCCTTCCTTCCCCTCTCTCCTTCCCTCTCTTCTTTCCTTTTCCAAAATCTCCCCTTCCATGTGTATTCATAAAGTCATTATAACAGCACCCCCCAACTCCCTGGGCTATGGTGAGGGTGCTGGAAGATAACCTACACGAGCCACTTGTGAACCAGCCCCCTGGGTATGAAAGTGGTCCCTGGGGTAGTGGGAAGGGCACAAACCCCAGAGTCCCAGCGGGAACCCCGGCACTCCGGCTGGGAAACTCTGTGGCCATGTCCTGCTCCACACCTGCTTGCTCACGTCCTCATGGGGCAGGCACAGGCCGACGACTTGGCCCTGAGGAACGGGACAGCCACGCCTGCACTGTCAGATTGAGATTTAGGGAATGGTGACGTTCAAGGCCTGGTTCCGTGCCCAGGACGTGCTTCCTGCACTTCAGACGTGGGCGAGCACCTTCCTAACGCTGACCACGCCAGCACTTGAAATGTTGGCATCCACATTTGTACTTTAGCCAGATCGGAACAATAAGGGCCAGAGAATCACAGGTTTTATTTCATGTATATCTTAATAGACATTAGAACAAATATGGAGTCATTAAAATATGTAATTTCCAAAGTCCTCCTAAGCACCCCAGTGCCGTGTCACAATCCCCAGGTGACAGGGTCCCCTTCCCTGCCCTTCATTAGTGGGCTTCACTCTGCAGTATTTCCATGGCCCTCTGAAGTCTTGCATAGTCTTTCTACAGATGCCATCTCATTTGATTCTTATGACATGCATAGCTGAGACCGAGCCCCAAATTATTGTTTCTACTTTGTGGTGTAAGGGCTCAGAGACAGGAAATAATTTTCCCAGAGTCACGCAGCTTGTTTGGGTGGGAGTCAGGAAGAGAACCCAGGCCTCTAGGACGCCCAGCTTCAAGTGCTTTCCTCCCTTTGCCTGGGATGGCCTTGCTCTTCCCAGGACCTTAGGCCACCCACCCACTGCTGGCTCCCCCCACCCAGACCTGGCTGAGGCCTTGGAAGACTGTCTGGACACTCAGAGCCCTGCCGTAAATATTGGAGAGGGGCTCTCTTATCTTAGCGTCACTTCTCACTCACCTGGCTGCCAGCAGCCTCAGCATCCATCGGCTTGCAGGTTACAAATCAGTGCCAAACTCGACAGTGCGTCCAGGAGCCTGAGCTGGAGCCCAAACAGGCATCCACCTCTTGCCATGGGAAGTGCAGAGAGAACCCTGGGCTGAGCCTAGCCAAGAGCCACTGTGCGCAAAGGGATGTTCTGGGCCCAGGCACGTTGTCCGGTCCCCCATGGAGAGAGATCGCAGGGCGGGAGCTACAAACCCAGGCCTCGGAGGCCCAGTCTAAGTCCCGCTGGGGGAGAGGAGGGAGGGAAGCCCAGTCCCAAGCCTGGTGCTTTGCCCCCCGAGCGCTGCAGCTCTCCTGGGAGAGTTACACAAAGGTGGATGCACACTCCGATATCCAGACTTCGGGGCCCTTGAGACTCATGCCCACAGAGGGGATCCCCTCTGGCCCCTGTTCCTTCAAACCACTTTCAACCACCAAACCCAGTGTGGAAACCCCACCTCCTTGCTGGGATGGGGAAAAGGCTGATTATAAACTATAGTGAAAAAAAGCAAATATTTCTGTATTTCCTGGCTACAATATATTCCAAAGCCTGTAATGCATTCAAAATGGGACTTCTGCCCTGCCCCCCAGCCCCAACCCTCCTGGGCCCCACCCTGCACCTTCCACACCCACCAACCTGCACCGCCAGGCGCAGCGCGTTCAGCCTCTGGTCTCGGCACCCACCGCGCCTTCTGCCGGGGCATCTTCTCTCCTACTTCCACCTGGTTCCTACTCACTCTTCAAGACCCTGCTCCTTCACCTAGTCATTGATTTAACAAACGAACGATATAAAGCTCAGGGGTAAGCCTAGCAACGGGAAACAGTGCTCGTGGCAAACCCCTCACAGGGCCAGCTCGGGAGGCTGGAGTTGCACCAAATCCCTCTCGCTCTCTCTGCCTGTCCTCCCTGCCTCTGTCTCTCGATTCCACGGCTCTTCGTCCTCCCTTCCCAGCGGGTCCTGCTGAGCCTTCAGGGTCCCACCCGCCCAGCAGCCGCCCACGTTACCAGGCTTGCTGGGGAGGCTGGCGGTCAGACCTCAAAACGCCTGTTGACAGACACCTTGCAATGGTTGGGTTTTCTGTACATTCCTGTTGGTCTAAACACACTCTAAATTACTCAGATGGGCCTTCCTTCATCTTCTCCGACCTTGGCTCACCCCTGCCCACCCCACGCCCTCCACTGGGCCCTCCACCCAGTCTCCAGCTGCCTGTAGCCCATAGGTGGGAATCAGCAATGTCCGCCAGGTGGCTCATTTTCTCATTTCAGGGGTGACGGCAGCACTTGTTTAATGTGCAGCCCTTTGTGCCCATATTTTCTCAAAAAATAAGGTACCTGTTAACAATAGTCTTTTTGGATAATCCATTTAAAATAACTCAAGCTAATCCTATAGCACGGGGACTCCCCCAGGGCTCACACTGTTACATGGTAAATGTAAACAGTCTTTCTCTCCCTTTTGTCTCCCTCACCCCCCTCTGCCACTTAATGGCTCCACCTTGCAGTTCGGCCAAGGTCACGAAGGGGTTAGCTTTAATTAGGCTGATAAAGAAACAGCCCGGGCAGAGCCCAGTGTGGGTAACAGGTACCAGGGACCCTGGATCTTGGGCAGGGTGTGGGGGCCGTGGCGGAGGCAGGTGAATTTCAGAGGGGCGGGTTTCCTTCACCACCTCTGACTTCTAACAGGACAGTCATCGCCACGGACAATTCTGCATGGCTGCACAATTTAAATTCTTTTTGATCTTACACGGTCCTTCTATTCTTGTTGGCAATTATTGCTGATGGCAGGGCATGCTGGTGTCTTGGCAGAATGGAGCCTTCCTGCTGGGGAGAGGGGTTTTGAGTTTTATGTCCCAATATGACTTTGATGGATTCAGACAAATTTCTCAGGCTTGGTGGACCTTTGCCCAGGCTGGAAACCTTCCCCAGGCAGCAGGAAACATCTGAGACACTCACACCCCAAATGGGGTGTTTTGCTTTGCTAATCCCCAGATCTTGGTGGACTACAGCCAAGGCCAGAGTTTGAGGAAGCCAGAGCTGGGGGGCAGTCCCCAAGGACATAAGTAATGGCAATGGAGTCCCTCCATTCACAGAGTTGGGATATGGTTTCTGAGGCCTTTGCTGGCCTGCACCATGCCCAGTAGGAACTTCCCCGGGCTAGAGAGATACAGAGGGTGGGCCAGCCTGGGCTATGCTACTGGGAAAGCTCCATCTTGGGACAAGGCCTTTAAAGAAGGTCATCGCATCTGCAATTAAGTGGCCCGGAGAGAGCGAGGTTTGGAAGAAACACAAGAATGGAAATCATGGGTAGAAGCTGGGAGTGAGCAGGCAGAACTAAAGGACTCCAGAAACTGGCCGGTGATTCCAGTGTCAGAGAGAAGCAGGGAAACCTGGAAGTTGACGCTGTGGAGGCTGGCCCCCGCCAGCCCCACCGTGATTTCCCCTGTGCCTGGGACAGCACATAGCGCTGAATGTGGGCTCCGCTGGAGAATAGGACCTGGCGTCTGGCTCTGCAACAGAAACCCAGCCTGCCCCTCACCTACAGGGTCACATGGGCTGACATTTGTCATCTTAGCACCCGAGAATGAGTATCTCAGAGAAACGTTCCAAGTTGCCAGAAGCTGGCCTCTGTCCTAGCCCATCACCCCTGCTAGGATGCTACGTTAAACCTTTTGAGCCCCGAGCAGAGATGTGTGATAGGGCCCTTCCCTTCCCCACACCCTGGGAAGAAGACCCATGCCAATGGAATCCTTTGCAGGCTGAGGACGCAAGTTGTTATTCAGCACGTGTTATGTGTCAGGCACTGTGCCATGCTTTGGGCTCCAGTATTACCAAAAGATTAGTCTTTCAGCCCAATGAATGGGAGAGAGATCTCTGTGTATGTGGGCTTTATACTTATGTGGACACAAAGTTCTGAAGTGATCCAGAGAAAGCATGATTCGGAAATGTACAGAGAGGAGTTAATGCTTGTGTAGGGCTTTGAAGGATGAACAGGAGTTTTCTAGGTAGATAAGGGAAGGGAATGTATGACAAAAAGAATTAAGAGCTTATGAAGGGGACAGGGACATGAAGCTCCCTGATGTGTTCAAGGAGTCGTAGGTGAGGGTTGGTCAGGTCACAAAGCCCTTGTTTACCTTGGTGAGGATTTTGGACTCAATGCCATAAGTGATGCGAACCTCTGAAGGGTTTTGATGGGGGTGTTTACACAGTGATGCAGATAATAAAGACAGCTTGAAATGAGGAAGCTTTCTTAAGAAGAATGCCGCTGGTGCAGAAAGAGGACCGCACCGGCAGCCAGGAAGGGCACACTCAGGGCCCACTCGGCTGACTGGTGGAATGACCCACAGGTGCTCATTTCTCCTCTGGGTCTTTCCTGCTATATTGGCCCAATCCTTTCTCAAATATCGCTGCAGTGCTTTTGCAGGCAGAGCATCAAAAGAAGATAATGGTATGAAAGCACTTTGGGAAAAAAATAGGATATAAATGCAAGATGCAGCCATCCTACTATTATTTTCTTCCTGAATGCTTTAAAAAGGTAGCAAACCTATCGGCTTCAAGTGCCCACTCTACCACCCAGGGAGGCTGAGACCCACAGCTTCTGAAGACACGCCATGGAAAATGGGGAGCCATGTCAGCTGCTCGCGGGTGTGCCAAATCGGTTCAGCTAGGGTGTCGGACAGTCTGGTGCCCTCCCCAGCGAGGGGAAGCATTTGCTGTGGCTTCGAGACAGGGGCCTCCCCCCTCCCAGGGCCCACCGTCCAGGCCTGAGGAACCACTGCAGATCCCTTGGAAACCAGATCCACCTGTCCCAGGCTGGCTAATCCCAGAGAAGCTCCGGTGACAGGCAAATTGATCACTGACTGACAGGTCCCCAGGCCAGCTTGGAATGCCTGCGTGGGGTGAATTGGCAGCCCTTCCGCTTTCCAGAATTCATGGGAACATGCTGTTCTTGTGCAAACGGCCTGGCATGTGTGCAGGCTGGGGAGGCAGAGGATCAGAAGTGCTCAGAACGCGGTGCAAAACACTCAGAGTGCCTGGGAGCGCAACAGGCTGCTCAGGTGGCATTTGCTCCTTGGTATTCTCAGACTCACACTCCTTGGAAACTGTGTTCCATTACCAGTTGCTGTCAAGTGGGCAGCTTTGGACAGGGTTTGGAGGCATGATTCTGTCACCAACAAGCCTAGTGACCACGGGGCATTCACTTTCCATCACAAGGTCTCATCTGTAAAACAGGAATAGATAATTCCAGGGATTTTTGGCACCAACAGAGTGGCGAAAGGGGAAGAGCCTGGCTTTGAAGTCAGCAGGTGGGTATTTAAAGCCAGCTCCGTGGGGAAGGAAGCTGGTTCCCGTCTTTGAACTTCCCCTGTTTCATGTGGTATGGTGCCTGGCACTGTGTACCTTCTCTATAATAAATAATAACCGTACATATGAATATCTTTTACTAGACACAGCCATGCTTCTGAACATCATAACATCAATCAGCACAAGCACATCATTGGGACAATTTCAGGGCCATATGCTACAAGCAACAAAAACCTTACAACTATGCTAAACAGCTGTAGCTTGCAGGTAAGTTTTGGATTCAGAAAGCGCCAGGAGTCTCCCAGGCGTGCTCCCTAAGTCAAGCCCTGTCATAGGCCACCAATATCTGCCATGGTTTCCTCTAGCAATGTGGGAGCAGGAAGCTTTTCCTACCTGGGTTCCTGTGACCCTGGTGATGAGACCAGGGGCAAAGCACTGGGCGCAAGGGTCCCAGAGCAGTGGCTCTCAGGACAGACCTCAGATGAGCAGAGCCCTGGCCATCCCCTTGGACGTTGACACTGAGCACTTCCTCCTGTACCCTCTTGGAGCAGGAGTCCTGAAGAAGAAATACAGTAGTAGAAAATCAGAGAGACAATAGCATCAGTAATTGACAACGAGGCCATGCAGGCGTGCACCCACTTAACGGGACAAAGTACAGCTGTTAAAAGCGGTGCTCGTGACGTGTTCTCCATCAGATCCGAAGGTGTCTGCCTTATGTTGTCAAATGGAAACTGGTATATTTATTTACCTGATTGCAAATAAGTAAACTGGACAAACAGTCCTAGAAGGGAATCCATCATTTGACTCTAGGTGGTCCTCGTTAGCTTTCTACTTTGATGCATTATCACATGTTCTTCTACAGAGTTCATATGTTACTTTAAAATGGAAAAAAAAATTTTTTTTTAAAAAGCATTTTTTTGTGTGTGATCCTATTGAGACAGACAAGCTGGAGTGCTTTATCTGCAAGCTTAAACTGTGCAGCAGCTTGATTATTTCAACATGATGGCAAGAAGATTCTGAACCATGCAAATGCCAGGAGAAGAGCCAAAAGACAAAAATCTGCACACTACTGCTGAACGCGGAGCATCACACAAATGCCTTTCATTCTCAGAGCCGCCAGTGAGCGCACAAACAACCTCCGCCAAGACAAAAGTACATAAGTCAAGAATATAAATTAATGTGACTTGTTATTATTTTTTTTTTTACAAATACTCAGGAATTTTTATGATTTTTCAAATAGATGCTGGTCCTGAAAAAACAAAAAAGTCATCTATCTTTAGATAGACAATACATTTATTCCCACATTGCTGTTCCGGCTCAGAAAAATCTCCGCCTCCACTTTGGAATTGTCCCACGGATCCACAGTGCAGGCTTGCGGATTTGGTTAGTGTTGCCAAATTTTTGCCTTTTCAAGATGGATTATGATTTTTCCAAAAGCAGTTTGAAAACCCTGTCTGTCCTTAAACTGGGCAATTACTCTGGGAAACATTTTTGGGTGACAGTGAGATGTGACTGGAAAGATCAGAGACTGACGGTCCCGCGGTGCTAGGAAACTACCCGTGCAGGGGCTGCAAACCAGGCTGGGCTGCAGGACCTGCAGGGCTGCATCTTTGGAACAACCACGCAGTCTCCTCGGGAGATTATTTTGGGGGCCCGTGCTCGATGTTATGATTTGCACGTGGTTGTAGAAAAAAATTAAATCCTTAACTACCGATGGAGAGTTCAGCCCATGCGAGTCACTCAGCTAGAAACAGGGAAAATGAAGCACAGCCCCTGGCTACCCTCAAGGAGTTCTCCAAAGCCATCTTTTCCCCATCATATCAAGCATGTATTTATTTTCTGGCCTGCGTATTTCAATATTGGCATCCAGAAGACAGGCAGGAAACAACCATGTCCCAGCGCATCAGCATTTTTATAATGAGTGGGGAAAGGTCCCGAGGGCAAAAGGTCGACTTTTGGACAAGAGGAAGATGAATCCGTTCTCCCTGTCCCTCTGCTGCCTGAATCACCTGGAGCAGACAGACCTGGACTTTGTTACAGGTAAATAATTACAGTTGTATCTGCCATAAATATCTCGCTGAAGGGGCCATTGCAAAAATTGAGATTGTATCTCCAAGCAACTGTCAAATGGCTAGAATAAATTCAGAGGACTTGAAATACTGATGTACATTTTCTATCATAGATATCTCTCGGTCTAGACTTTCAGACTGCATCTTGACAGAACACCTAGGATGGCTGAGAAATTAAGGAGTCAGGAACAAAAAAATTACATAGTGTTGGTGTTCTGTGGTTTGTGTCTTCTTTATCTGTGGTCCCGGCAAACAGGAAGTCCTTGTGAATTGGGGGGCTCGAGCAGAAATGTTAAAGGCACAGATCCCTGGGAATTTAAAAAGCCAAGGAGGTAATAAATCTCGGACCCAAATGGAAAGGCTGAAGAGGTCAGTGAGCTACAGCCAACCTAATATCTGTACTTCTCAGGGCCGCCATAAATCTGACACTGCTCCCTCTTCGCTCAGCTGGCTTCTGTGCAGCCGGCAGATCAAAAGCCTCTCCCGGTACCCTCTGCAGTCGCCTGTTTCTCATTGGGCCTGTGGGGCGAGGCCTGCGGGGTGGGGAGGGACGGGCGGGGCTGTCCGCTCCTCTCGGCACCATCTGGGGGCCATATTGAAGCGCCTGCAGCCTGGGGTCTCGGGAGAGGACTGAGCCTGCAGAGGTGAAGGGTCAGCTGAGGGAAGGGGTGGCCGCCATGCAGACCAGGACTTCCCATCTGGGGATGCCGTTTTGTTTGGGTTGGAGGGGGAGGACCATGCCTCTGGTTTTCCGAATTTTGTCTCACACATCACCCCCCCCTCAATTAGTTATTTTTCCCCAAAAATACTTATTAATATGCCCTCCATCTATTTATTATCTAACTATTTATGCCAATTATTATGTGTAGTATTAATACTATGCCTGTATCTTACCCATCATATCACTAACTCTCCCAACACGGATATATATGGCTATTCTCTCTCTTCAGATGAGGAAACTGAGGCTCAGGTTAGTTAAACAACTGGGTTAAGGTCATGCAACTACTGGGTAGCAGAGTCAGGATTTCAGCCCAGGCCCCTGAGATGAAAAGTCCCGTGCAGTTCCTACTCCGCCAGGATAAATCTGCTGGGATCAGGGCGTCACTAAATCCCACGACGGATGTAAAAATAAACCAGAAGAGAATCCTAGTTTTAAAAAAATGATCTGAAAGTTGAGATTTGACATATCTATAAATAATAGTGATATAAAATAGAGTGTGATAAATGCCCCGGGAGAGGTACAGATGAAATATGAAGGGATTTGGAGGAGGCAGCAATTGCTTCTGGGCAGTGTGGGCATTTGCACTGGGTCTCGAAGCGTGAGTAGGATTTGGGCCTCTGGCTCCAAGGGGAAAGGACTGTGCAGCAGAGAGTGGTCAAAGGTCCCAGCCAACAAACACGGGCTACATTTTGGAGACTTCATGTAGCTCCGTTTGGAATAAGCTACTAAATAGGAGTAGTGAGAAATGAATTTGGACAGGTTCTGAGTTTAAGCTGTGTATGTCTTCTAATACCTGACGAAGGGTTTGCACTTTTTATTTCCCTGTAAGCAACCAGAGATTGGAAGAGTCTGAGCACATGATGGAGAAAGCTTATTTTTGTGACAGTGTGGAGGATAATTTGGGGACAATTTTGTTTGACTTCTGTACGTTTTTGACTTTGCTCTTGGGGGCAGATGATCTTCCAGATGTCCATTAACAGAACTGTCTGAAGTCCCTAGTGTCCTGTGTCAGTTACCTGGACTCATTCTTTAGAGCCCAGCGAGCCTCCAAGGGCAGAATGACACTCGGCGTGCAGGTGCCGACTAGGAGGTGAACAGGCCAGAGGTCGCTCTTGCTCTTTTCCAGTTGCTCATCCAGGGATCCTGTCATTTCCTGACTGGTGCCTCCCTGTCAGAGGCTCCTCTTAAGGATAAGAACCCATCTCTGAGAAGTGGAGGATGCTGTGGGAAAAGAGGCACAGGACATATGAAAATCCACGAGGGCTGGGGGGCAGGGCCCAGATCCCCAGCTCTGCGCTGTTCCCAAACTTCTGTTTGATTTTGGACAAACCACCTTCCTTCTTCGGATTCAGTTTTGCCATCTCCAAAATGCAGAGAATATGATTTTTGGTTCACCTAAATCCTGGTGGGCTTATATAGTGCAGATTATCTAGGGTGTTGGTTTTCAGACTGGTCCTGAAAGCTCCAGACTTCCTTGGAGATGCCTCAGGGACTCCCCATGGACAAGAACGGTCTGAGCAGATCCCCTGAAATCCATCGTAGTAAAACATACTTGGCTTCCGTGGCAAAAACATATGAATGAATGGCTGCTAAACCACTGGTGATGTGTAAAGAGGTTCGATTTTGGGAATCAGAAGGTATGAGAGCCCTGGCCCTGCCCTGAGCAGTGTGAGGCCTGCAGCAGGCCCCCCATCCTCTCCTGCAGCCCCTGCCTCTGCATCTGCCACAGGCTACGTCTTGAATAGAGGATTTGTGTCCCTTCCAGTGATGAGGCTATAATTCCCCATTATATGGGAATTATAGGAATATAAATAGTGTTGTGGCAATGCTTTAACTAATACCCACAGAGCAACACTGACTATGACCAGGTACAGGGAGTCAGGCCTCGGAGCATCGTGACAGGCACTAACCCAAACCGAAATGCATGTACATTTTTCCTCTTAGGAAGACCACCCAAGCCCTCGCTCAGAGCTTACCAATTCTTAGTTTATGAACAATTCTAGCATGCTTGGCTATTCAGCATTATGGCCTGTAACAGAAAACTCTGCAGCAGGACAGGAACAGCTAGAACAGGTACTGATGTAATAGTGCAAGTGAGAGCCTGGCACCAAACTAGTAGAAATACAAAGTTCTGAAATGAAAGAAGAAGAAACAAAAAAGAAACACAAACTGTGAAAGCATGAAGGATCCCGCTCTAGAATTTAAAAGCACTCAAAGATAAGGATCGTTGACCATAGGGGCAAATGTTTTTACATGATCTGGTTATATCCATCTCCCTCTCTGGCAGGAGTTTAGCTCATGTGAAATCCAGAAGAATCCAAGACAGTTAAAAAAATTGGCTCCCAAGTTAGAATAGATGAGTTAGCCAAGAAGCAGAGTGAGGGATACTCAAATATTTGTTTCAAAAAGCCAAGTTGTCAAATCTGAGGTCTGAGAGAATAAACTGACTTAAGAAAAGCATGAAGTTTAAAGCACGCAGGGAACCAGGGACCGACATTCAGAAGATTGTTCAAGCGGTTCAATCAGACTGACCCATCTACGTTCCAGTAATGACCTTGCGTTGTCGTGATAAAAATGAATAATGTTACGTAACCTCCGCTGACGTTGGCAGGGGACTGCCAGCTCTGTCCGGGAAGCTTTCTAACAGCAAGAGTGATTTTAGAGGGAGGGGGAGGTCAAGCTTCTGTTCTTAAAGGGTTAACACTCAGTTATCTGAACCCCCCAAAATGTCTGTCCCTCCCTTGGCCACTCTCGGGATTCTGGTTCCAGGGTGGCTGTGTGCGTTCCGTGCCACAATGGCTGGACGTCGGTGAGAGGCCTCCAGGCCGTCAGGTGCTGTCTTCATCTCCACCGCTGGCCCCGGAGGCTGCACAGAGAGGACACAGTGCTGAAACCCCAGCTGCCTCGTGCCAGACAGCGTCCCTCGCCTACCTCCGTCCCCACCCTGCGCGGCAGGGACTCGCAGCAGAGCTTGTGGATTTGATCGCCAGGGGCTGCAGGACGCTGGGAGGCTGGACGGGAGCCTGGGCCTGCAGCCTTGTGCAAGGCCAGGGAAACACCCGCTTGGATTCCTGTTCCCTGCGGTCACACTTTCCTTCCACAAGTGCCTGTAAGAGCAGAGAGGCGTTCTCCGCGCCAGGGCCAGGAGGCAGCCTGGACGCTGCTTCACAGGCCAGCCCTGGGATGGAGCCACGGGAAGGCTCTTCAGGGAAGAATCCGGCTGATGTTGCCACGTTAGCGCCCAGGGTGCCTGTAAGTGTTAAAAGGTGAGCGAGCCCTAAGCCCAAGCTCTGCCTGGGGGCGTTGACTTCCAGGATTTACCCCACATCCCTGCAGACCCTTGGGATGGCTGATGCCTGCCCCGGGCACAGGGGCGAGAGTGGGGCCGAGCACCGCTAAGCCCTTTACCTGCCTTTGCCCCCAAGTTATGACAACAGCTCTACGACATAGACCCATTTCACTGACAATCACACCAAGGCTCACGATGGTCAAGTAGCTTTCCTGGGATAAGGTTCCCAGGGTGACAGGTGAGGGTTTCAGATCAGATGTGCCAGCACTGCCAAATTCTCTGCTTTGTTTTGCTCTACAGGCTTCCCGGGGACAGAGGGCGGGTGCTGCTGGAGGATCACCCTCCAAGAATGATGCCTGAGAACAGAACCCGTGGGTCCAGGACCTGCAGGAACAGTAGCACCTGGAACTTGTTAAGAATGCAAATTCTTGGGCCCCACTCTGGAGCTACTGAATCAGAAACTCTGGGGGAAGGCCCAGGAATTTGTGTGTCAATGCCCCTTCCAGGTGACTCTGATTGCAGCTGAGCTTTCAGCACCGTGGCTGTAAGGCTCGCCATCCAAAGTGTAGGCCCAAACCCAGCAGCGAGGCATCCCAGGGAGCTTGTGAGAAATGCAGCATCTCAGACCTCATTCTGGACCCTGAATCTGAATCTGCATCTAGTAGGGTTCCCAGGGAACCAAGCGCACATCAAAAGTAGAGAAGTCCCCGGGCTCCTTTGGCTGAACGGCCAGGTCAGGCCACAGGCTGGGCTTGCTGCTCTGCTAGAGCCCTGGCAGGCCGGTGGAATCCACAGCGTCCTCTGAGGACTCACCCTCTGCGAAACGCTTCCTGCAGACCAGAGGTGGAAAAGCTCCCTCCTCCCTTACCAAACTCTGATGGATGCGTAGTAGCTGCCGGGTGGTCTGCACTGAGAGGGATTCTCAGTCTGTGTCTGGGCTTGGTGGGATGAGTGCTGGGATCATTTAGGGATGTCCACCGTGGGCGTGGGATGAGGCAGAGGTGGCCGGAGTGAGGTACTGGTGTGCAGGGTGGAGCGGGTAGGGGACGGGGAGTTTGAGCAGATCCGGACAACTGAGAAGTTTGGCAGACATTTAGTTGAAGACATGTTTTTCTCTTTGCAGAGATTATAAGGCAAATTATCCTATTGCCGTTGTTAAAACATAACTACTATATTTACAAAGATAAAAATGATTATGGTTAAAAAATGCAAGCCGTACAAAAGATATATAACCTCTATCCTCCCAATAGACAACCAGCCACTCTTAAGTGTTTCTGGAATATCCTTCCAGGGATATGCTTAAGTACACTAACCCTCCCCACCCCACCACACACACACATACTTATTCCACTTAACAACTAGTTTGGAATTTTCCTTATTCTAGCAGGTGTTGCTCAAACTGTTATTTTCCAAGGTTACACAGTATTCCATTATTTAGATGCATCGTAATTTACCTAGCTAGTTCTCCATTAATGGACAGGCTGAATTTTTTCTGAATTTTTACTACTACAAATTACACTGCAAAGAATATCTCTGTATGCATATCTTTGTTTTCAAATATGATTATTTCAGTAGAATTGATGGTCAAAGCACCTTTTAAATTTAAACGGTTTATACTCAATTGTCCTCCCAAGAGGTTGTGCTAATTTTCATTCCCACCTATAATAAACCTAATATCATTTAATTTTAAAACCTAATAAAACTAATTTTAAAACCTAATAAAACTAATATCTTTTTATTTTAAAATAATCTGCAATTACGGAAAATTTGAAAGTACTATACATAGAGCTTTTATCTTGACCCATTTGAGAATAAATTACTGGCCCAATATCCCCTTGCTTTTGAATACATTAGTACTCATTTCCTATAAACAAGCACGTTTTCTTACATAACCACAAGACACCCTTCTAAATCAGTCACCAACACTGACGCACCACTGCTGTCTAGTCTTCAGGCCTTTGCACCATTTACCAGTTGTCCCGGTGATGGTCTTTATAGAACAAGGGCTCAGTTGGAAATCCACTGCTGCATTTAGTTGTCATGGCTCCTCGGTTTCCCCCTTTTCAAGAGTCTTTTAGTTTTCCCTTGACTGAGGATGAACCCTCAGTTATTTCACGGAACGCCCCTCAGTTTGGGTTTCCCTGACGTTTCCTCGTCAGCAGATTCAGGACATGGCTTTGAATATCAAGGTGTCACAGAAGCGAAGCTGGGTTCTAGGTGCGACCAAGGCACACGACTTCCGTCCGTCCCGTTTCCGCCGATGTTCACTCTGATGCCGCGATTGAGGCGGTGGCTGCTTGGCTTCTCTGCTGTGGGGCGATGCCTTTGCTCTTTGGGGTTAATTAGTGTGTTGTCAGGAGGAATCTTGAAAGTGTGTAAATACCATGATCCTCATCAGACTTTCACTGTATTCATTTACTGATGTTTCTTGGTATGTTTTTCTATTTTATTCATTAGGTTATATTCCATTACAACCATTATTTATTTTGCTACTCAAATTGCCCTGATTTGGACACTGAGAGAGCCCTTTTGAGCTGCTTGTGTGTCCTGGTGTTCTTGCCTCACCTTCCATATTCCCTGTCTCAGCCCTGGATCCAGCCACTTCTCCAAAGATCCCTGGTTATTTTTAGTGGAGAACGATGTTCACACACACACACACACACACACACACACACACACACACACACAAGTGCGCGCGCGAGCATGCATTTATATTTATCCTAATAGCCACCCGCGCATACTGAAAACCACCCATTCACAGTGGTGCTTCCAATGCCAACGAACACCACGACGGGCAGTCTGGTCAGTCCGTTTCCATATTTTTCACTCCCCTTTCTGATGACAGGATGCTAAGACCCTATTATCCTAACTACATTTACTTATTTGTCATAAGCAAATATTACATATTTACTTTTCCTGCATATAACCAAGCTCTCATCTTGACGACCACCCCTCCCATTCAGGACAGCCTTCAAATCCAGTTCAGCTCTGAAGCCCCTGCCAGGCCACCAATCCCTCTCTACCTCGCTCAGGTCCCCACCCAGGCGGCACCCCTCCTCCCCGGGTTCCGACTCCCCATGAAGAACCACCTTCCACACTGGGAGCCTTCCTTATCGTGGTGGGCTCTGTCCCCACTCTGGGCCAGGCAGCTCTCCCTGCCCCTGCACCCTAGCGTGGATGCCTGCCCACCTCGTTCTGCCCGACCTGAAGGCTTTGGCATTGCCAGGCAGGAAAGGGGAAGGAAGAAGAAGAAGAAGAAAACAGAAGAGGGAGGGACTAGAAAGCATATGAATATTTTAGTAAACTCCTTTGAATGAAATGACCTTCATTCTTTCCTACTATGACACTTGGTAATCCACTCACACGGAGATTTTTCTGACTCGGGGGACCCTCGAAGGTTTTCTTGAAAAAGGAGAGGCAGGGGGTGGGAGTCTGGACTGGGAAAGGGTATATGTGATATGCAAGGTGGTTTCGGAGGCTCTGAGTGGGGCCAGAATCCATTCTTGAAACTCTTTTTTTGTGTATCTTTTCTGTGCAAATTTTGAGCTTCTGATAATTAGACATCAAGGTAGGATTAGGCATATAAGAGACATATCAGGGAAATGGCCAGAAAGGACACAGAGAGGCACGGGAGGGGGGGCGGTGCTGTGGTGCAGATCTGGCCAGGAGGAATGGGGGAGAAGGATAGGTGGCTGGAGCCTCTCAAACAGTGGGATCATTTCGAGGAAAGCTTGGTGAGGCTTTGGGGGGGTCCCCAGCCACAGTGTCCATCTGAGGAGTCCCCTGTCTTCCTGGTTGGCACCTGCCTTGGTGCCCCTCCCACGGTCACCGCTGGCTGGGGAAGCCATGGGAAGAGGGCTCTACGCTAGGATCATGGTGGGTTTCGGGGTGCAGCTGCTGGGCCCTGGGGAGTCGGAGATCAGGGAGGAGCCTTCTCCTGGCCATACCATGCGCAGAAGGGCAAGGATATTTTTCTGGAAGGGTAAGACTGAATTCTAACCTGTTCCAACAGGAAAACAGAGAGCTGCACGCTGTCTCCGTGGGCACAGACACAGAGGAGAGGAGGCAAAGACCAGTGGAGAGGAATGAGGTGAACTTTCATGCACAGGATCTCATACTATTGGCTTTGCGTTTCTGGATTAAGAGCAGCTGCCTGGCCCATGTGTCCATGTGACAGGAACATCTGCAAACCAGCCACTCCTGAAGCCAGATCACCCCCACAGGACTGTCACTGCCCACTCAGGATCCTCAGACCTTTGATCCCTTCATTTCGTTCAGGCTTTAACTCTCCATTATTGCCTGGGGCTTCCTTGGATGACAACACATTCACATCCCTCTCTTTGGTTTAGGGACCTTGGCACAACCAAACCCCTAAATTTTCAACTTGACATGCTCCCTGGGGTCCAGGAGCACCCACGGCTGTGACTGGGAAGCCTTTTCTCTTCCACCTTTGCTCAGCAGGGCCCATCGGTCAAGCCAGGCCATTGGCCTCCACTCCCCAGTGTTATGGGCAAGTCAGGGACAGTGGGGACAATGTGTGACACTGGAAGAGAATAGGGGAATCCATAATCCTATTCCTCCTGGGTTAAGATGGATCGTCCTCTGCATCTTTTGACATTGTCCGTGGTCTTCCAGCTTTGTCTCTAATATTATAAAATCATTACAACCCCACTTTTGCATAGCAATTTTGCACTGTTTAGGGGTTTACAGCAAGGCTGAGAAGTAGATGGTGAAAACCCAGTGGGGGTTCCATGCCCTGAGCCTGAGGCCCCCCCAGCTGCAGGAGGCCGAGCACAGAGGGGCTGCTGCATCCTCGCCTGCCTTTCCCACAGCAGGCTGCTCCCTGTCTGCCGAGGGCCCCACCCGGATCCTCTCTGCTCTCCCGGGAGGCTGCTACCTGAATTCCGATTCCCTCCCCCAGCGTCTGCAACCTTAGGAAATAACTTGCTCTACTGAATCATCGCTTTACCTACAAGATATAATTTTATTCTACTGCCTCTGATTTCATTATCTCTGTTTTGTCACTCGATCTTGCTTTTTCTAGGGGTTCCAAAGGATTTACAATGAATGATAAGAATGGAATTATAAGCACCAAAAAATAGAGAATAATTAAATGTCAGTCATGGCCGTGATAGAGTGAATGGAATTCTGTATCTCACTATTTGGGACCCTGACTGCGATGATCCTCATTAACTGGGTTTTTTTCTTTTTTTTTTATTCTTAAGGCCGTGAGTTTGGTTGGGAATTCAGCTGTCTGTGATGGATCGTGCTTACCTAGTCTTCTCTCCACCCCGTGCCTCCCCCTGCAGAAGATAAGCATCTTTGGGAGAGAGAATTTTTAAATGAGATTGTTTATGCATCAAGGAATAGGTATTAATAGCTAAAGTGCATTCATATGGTGATTGTTTTCTGGTGATGAGAATGGGAAATGTTATTTCTCTATTAAATTATGGAGGCCACGGGATTATGCATGCCATGCTGGTATGCCAGCTCTGCTTCTCTCTACTCACAGTGATGCTGGAGTCTCATTTTCAAACAGTCACCTCTGTAAATTGGCCTGAATGTTCTGTGTGTACATGGGCATCGGTGCAGAGGGAAAGCAATGGTTGCTCATCAAGCACATTTCTTCCACTATTCCAGGGTCTGCCTTACAGCCAGGGACAGCCACGCCCTCTGGCCAGGTATGCTCTGGAGTCCTGCACTTTGCCCAGGGCCCACCCTCCCAGGGGCGTGGTAAGTACAGCCAGGGAGGGTCTGCAAAATGCACCATGGAAGGACAACTGGGGAAACTAGGGGTGTTTACCAGGAAGAGGCAAAGACCAGAGTGGATGTGACGGCTGTCTGTCTTCAAATACCTGAAGAAGACAATTCTGTGCAGGGGGTTGACACTTGCTCTGTGTCACCCCAGAACACAGAACTAGGATCAAAAGATAGATGATCCCTGCTTCCACAAAATAATAAAATTTTATATTTTTGCAGTACCTAACTACTCATAAAGTCCTTTCAAAAATATTGTCACTAGAAAGTAATCTCCGTGACAACAGGGGTTTTGCCTGATTTTTGTTTTTCTTTTAGTACCTGCAGCTCCCATGACAGTGCTCGGCACATGGCCAGAGCTCAGTAATGAGCTGAATAAATGCATGAATGAGTCGGCTCATGAGAGGCCAATGTGATAAGCCCACTTTGCAGAGGACAAGAACGGAGAGGTTCAGACGGGTAAAGCAGTTTCTTAAGCTCCCATGAGCTGCTGAACCATCTTGAACCCAGGCCCCCTACTAAGAGTCTGCCAGCTCACTCAGGGTGTAAGGAGGTCAGCCTTCTACAGCAAATCAGGTCCTGTCCTGGTCAGTGAGCTCCTTGCCAGGTTTGGAAAAGGCTTATTTCTGCCTCTGCTGCTCGATGACCCTGTGCCATCTGCATAGCCCCATTTGGAGGGGTCGGATGAGCCACCAGTCAGCTGACTTTCTTACTGTCAGAGCGATGAGAACACGGCTTTTCCCACTTCATATGTTCACCCCACCCCGCGCCTGCTCTCCTCCCCTTCCTGTGCATCTTCTGTCTCCCCCAGCCCCCTTGGAATGCTTCTGTCACACGACGTATCCCCCTCTCTCTTTGTCCCTCCAGCTAGGACAAAAGCTGTGTCGATTGGCCACCAACACTTTAGAAGCAGTCGTTTAGCGCACGACTTTCCTTAGAGTTATTCACTTTTGTAGAGCACTTACTGTAGAGAAGGCTCCAAAGGAGTAAGTCTTAATGGTTGGTTTCCAGGCACCCCACACCTTGGAGAATGAGCTAATGTTGGAGAGGAAAGAGTGACATGAGGACCCTTCCAAGTGACCCTGAAATCACGGCAGTCAGGCAGCCTCACCCCCGTCCCCAGAAGGCCTCCCGCTGAGGGCCAGCTCCTCCCGTGCCCCACCAGGTTCCACTGTCCTTCCCCACGGGGGGGTTTCCGAGGTACCCATCCAGCCCTCCAGCTCTCTTACAAAGCTTAAAAAGACGTCCCTGCTGGACTGGTAATGGGCACGTTTCTGGGTAGAAAGGATTCAGAAATAGGAATGATTCAACAGGAGTATTTTAAACAATGGCGAAAGGTGTGGGGCTTTGTAAATCCATGACACTCCTGTTTCCATGTGTGTCCCAAAAGCCTTGTTCCCTTATAGACTCTATGACTCGAAGACCCCACCGCCTGCTCCCCTGGCCTTCAGCACTCACACTACAGGTACCAGGACTCTGAAGAGCCTCTGTCTATGCTTGTAGGCACCTAGGAGGCCACTCTCCATGCCTTCTCGGTCACCGGTGCAGACTAGGAAGGGTAAGAAATGGTAGGCATTCCAAGCGGCACCCAGGAACAAGAAAATAGTTAATGGGACTACTAATAAGAAAGCAAACCTACAGAAAATCCGTCTGCTCTACTCTCCTCTTATCAATATTGCTCTGAAAGTCAATTTGTCACCGTAGAGTCAGAAAGCTCACCCTGGCCTCCTTTAATGTTTCACGCTAGGTTTGCCCAACAAGAGTAATAAAAATAATGACACCATTATTCCTCTTCTCTCTTTGTTTTCAGTGCATCACTCGCAGATTTGAATAATGAGTTATACTCACATTATCTGTGCTCTCCTGCTCTTGACTTCCTCTGCTGGCTAAAAGTGAAGCTATTATCCTGTTGTCAAAGACTGAGGAGCCTTTCCTGGTGCAGTCAGTGATCCTGTGATGTAGATACACTCTAGGGTGAAATTATCAAGAGTACAATTTCAAGCTATATAAGAGAAAATTACCAGCCAGTGTGGAAATGAATCCAGAACCCGGTGAAATATTAAATATTTCATTAGTAATCCTTTTGGAACAAAAATAAGTAGACAACAGAATTAGTTGTGAGTTGGGCATAAAAGGCTAATTAATGTTATTGTATTCGGCTGATTGACTTCAAGGCTATTAAATCATTATTTTATTGTCTGGATCTCTGCCTCACTAGCCTAAATAAGTCATTTCATCAGAAAAACCGTATTCTCCCTTAAAAAAAAATTTCTATTGCTTCTAAGGAGACTCATCCATGCGACTGAACTTAGTTTCTTTTACGGTTGAGTTTGCATCCTTAGATAGATCTCCAAGTGCATCTTAGATGATATAGAGTCCATATCTAGCGTGGAGAACTGGCAACCGCCCTGCAGAGACCAGCATCCACGTCTGGAAGGTACTACAGAGGTGATGCTGTCCAATACTCTGCACCAACAGGTGAGTGTACTATCTGCCCTTCACTGACTTCCCACCCTCATTGTCGTCATCGCCTTCTGCCTCTTGCAGAAACCTGGCTCCATATTCCATTCCACAATCCACCATCCACAGAACCAGGTAAAATAAATTCCCCTTTCTCTTACACAAGCTCATGCAAAAACCTGTTTGTAATGACCGTCTCCAAATATTCCCTCCCAACTGCAGAGGTGCCCCTTAGTGAGGACTAATATTGAGGACCAAGTGCCAATCTAAATGTTCAAAGGGAGTTTCTCACTTCTTAGCCTGGGCCTGGTGTAGGGCAACCACTGGCCCATGTGATACGTCTAAGTGAATTGGAAAAAGGTTCCCTCCCTCTGTACCATTGCAGCTTAACCCCCATGCATGCAGCTGGACAAGCAAAGCATAGCATTGGATTTTAACACCACTTGTTCACTTGGCCAGATATGTTTGAACAGTGGACAACCTGAACAACCATACAAAGTAGACCCAGGATGGACTTTCTTTTGGCAGAGCTGCCTCTCAATAAAGACATAAATTGAGCGAAGCCCATCTCTAGCATTTCGGTCTTTGCCTTCCTCTCCCTTCTTTGACCTATCTAGATGCTAGAATTTATTCTTCATTCAGTAGCCAAGAAGGACTCAAGGTGGTCCCTTTTCAGAGGACCCTGAAATCCCATTCTAACAGGGATTCCTCAGGAACAAGAAGGCTTTGAGATGTAAGTGGATAAATTTCAGTGGTGCAATTCCAGGTACCCCAAAAGGCAATGAAGGCTTTCTGATGTATCCTCTGTTGTCTGCTTTTGGAGGGTCCAGGGAATAGCCAAAGTTCCTCTCCCCTGGGTTCCGGAGACCAACTGGCCAGCCGCCACTTTTTGGATGTTATGGCCATTCTCATAATGGCAGAAGCCAGGCCAAGGAGTGGGGCCAGACAGGAAAATCAGGGAGGTTGAGCTATTGGTGGTCTGGCTAGAACTTTATATAGGGTGCTCTTGGCTTTTGCAGAGAATGGGAGTAGAAAGTCTCTTTATATAAACAATTCAGAGCCAACTCAAGCCAAAATGAGTAACAAGAGCCTGCATGATGAGATGGGGCTATCTGGTTCCACCAGATTGATAACTGATAGTGGTGCAATTTTCCACATAATGTAGACATAATCTGACACTCACTCTTCCCACTACCTTCCCTTTCTTTTTCTTTTTTTTTTCTCAAAAGAAAATTGAAGAAGAAGGAGAAGAAGAGAGGAGAAAAGAGGAGAAGGAGAAGGGGAAAGTTGAAAGGGATTTTGCACATGTTAGTGGACATGGTGGGTTGGAACCACCTGGAAACTTTTATTTTTTATATCTTTAAAAGCAATAGCTATATTTTCTCTGGATAAAAAAGACGGATATGAAACTGGATCAGTAATTTGGAAAGAAAATATATAAAACTTGTATATGTACAGCCTGGTTATGCTGTTCTTATATCATCAGTTGCTTAAAGACACGGATGTGGTTGGCAAAGGGGCCATTCCGTGGGTTTTGTGGGTAGAAATGGGTGGAAATGAGGAAGGAGACAGTGGCGGGTAGCGGGAGTTTCCCCAGATATAGTAGACAGTCCAGGCTTCCAAGTACAGTGCGTTTGTATAAAGGAAAATAACATTGTTGTACTGAGTGCCCCTAACCGAGAGGAATGGTTTTACAACTCCCTTGGAAACTGGCCTAGCCATGGGTCTGGAGCCATGTGCCTCAGTGGGATCCTGCTGGCTAAGGAGGCCTCCGTTTCATGTCCACATGGTCAGTCAGGCTGCGGATCTGCCTCTGATGGATGTAAGGATGCTGCCGGGTGCCATGACAGGGTGCGCTGAGTGCCTGACCACACTGTCACAAAACTACTGACACACCTGCTGTGGCAGGAAGGTGTTCATTCCACACCCATTCACTGAGCTGCTGGTGTGTTCTGGGCGCTCTGAGCTCGTGCGAGGCATTCAGAGACAATGCAGGGCCAGGTGCAGTGGCTCGTGCCTGCAATCCCAGCACTTTGGGAGCCAAGGTAGGAGGATTGCTTGAAGTCAGGAGTGTAAGACCAACCTGGGCAACATTGCGAGACCCTGTAAAATTTATTCACACAATAAATTTTTAAAAATTAGCTAGGTGTAGTGGTGTGAATCTGTAGTCCTAAGTGTGCAGGAGGCTGAGGCTGGAGGATCCCTGAGCCCAGGAGTTTGAGGTTACAATGAGCTGTGATCTCACCCATACTCCAGCCTGGGCAACAGAGCACCCATACTCAAACAAAACAAAACAGTCTCTAGCTTTATGGAGACTACCTTCTGATAGGCAAAGCCAGAAGAGAAACAGCAAGTGACTAAGTTGAGCTCATAGCTACTGGAGGAAGATAGGGCAGGGTCTCTGTTACCTTTTTGAGAGCAGCTAGAACAGTGTCAGCTTGGAGGCAATGAGGGTGGGTTTGCTTCTGAAACGTGACCCTTGCTATCTCTATGTGTTCATTTATCTTGATGGGTCAGTTTAGACTGTATGAGACTACA
The DNA here is from genome assembly GCF_040939455.1 of Microcebus murinus. Lineage (NCBI taxonomy): Eukaryota > Metazoa > Chordata > Mammalia > Primates > Cheirogaleidae > Microcebus > Microcebus murinus. The sequence goes on from NC_134111.1 coordinate 11,737,147, forward strand.
AGATAGAGAAAAAGGGAATCTTGGTCTTATTCTGTTTTTCATGGGAATTCATCAGTTTCCCTTATAATGTAATATAACTACCTCAAGACAGCTGTACTCATCTTGGACCGTATGTTGTCCAATTAATGCTGGGGTTGGCTCTTTCAACCTCTATTTCTTCCCCCATTTTATCTGGAAAAATTAGAAAACAAAAAGGTACATTGCCCAGAAGTCCTGGCAGCTGGAATTCTCAGTGCAAATTAGATTGGCACGTGGACGAAGGAAGACGCTAGTCGGTGGCCGTCCTGGCTGCGGCAAGGCAGGCTGGTCGGCCAGAGGTGAGTACGTGCGGTGGCCTGTTCCATCGTGTTCCAGTGCACGCAGCAGTGCACGCAGTGACAGTCAGATCTGACATAGTGGCAGCAATGGAGCACTGGCCCTCTGACCTCTGGACCACAGCCAGGGTGGTGTGACCTTGAAAGTAGTAGTGTCATGGTGGCTCCTAACATCTGCTCCTCCAGCTGCTCGAAATATTTTGCAAGCAACTACTTCATGGCAGTGAATCTCTTCTGGCCCAAACCCTGAAGGCTCCTGATTCCTGCACTGAATCCTGATAGGTAAACAAGGCCAGCATTCCCCTGAGTCAAGATCTAGATCACAAAGGGGGCATTTGACTTCTGTCCGCCCCTTTGAGCCTATATTGGATTCTACTTCTCTGGCATTTGGCCCCCTTCTTGGACCCTAATGCAAGTTTGCCCTTTGGACTCATCTCTTTCTGTGTTGTAGGGAACAGCTTTTACTGTTGATGCCACACCCCATCCCCCTTGGCCTGCCTGAATTCAAGAGCAGCTGCAGTGGGGTGTTCCCAGCATGGTAACAGCCCAGTGCAGGAGCAGTCCTGGGGGTAAGGGATGAGCACACTAGGGCACCACCCTCAGCAGTGGGGTGCTGGGGTTAGTGGGCAAATGCACCCCGTCTGCCACTCCATCTCTCCCAAAGCATTAGCAAGCCTAGTTGTGGAGTGCCATTCTGTTGGCCAAAGAAACCAAAGGAGTCACTAGTTTTGAAGAACTAGCTGGTTGGATCATTTTTTAAAGACTCTGTCTAGGGGGAGCTCAGGCAGAGTCTTGGAGCAGGGTTTCCATTTTTCATATAAAGAAAAGCCACTGTGTAGAAGCAAAGACAAAACCCTGGCATAGAGGTAGGAGAAAAGTTCTTTGAATGGAACAATGCTCATGGGGTGGGGCTGCCGGCTACAGTGCCCTGCTCTCTGGAAAAAGGGCTGGGTTGAAATAAAACAGTAAGTGTTTTGAAATCTCCTGGTATCTATGCTGTATAAGAACATCTGGCAAGGGATTTAGCAAGTAGGCTGCACGAATGTGTCATGAACAATTGTAAAGAGAGACAATGAGCGTACAGTGGGAAACAAGGGCTTTTGGAAGGGGTCATCCTCGTGGTCGAATCCCCGTAGCGTCATTTGATAACCTTGCCACTCTGGGAGAGTTGTTTCATGGACATAATAACTGATATCTCACGGGGCAGTCGTGAGAATTAAAGTTGACAAATCAACTTGCACATAGTTCCTTAATGTGAGTCCCATCTAAAAGCAGAATCTTAAAAGCAATTTTAGGTCAACCCTCTCTTAGGCTAAACATTTTCCTTGTATGCGACTTTATCTTCACCTCCCCGGCAGTTACTTTTCCTCTTCAAGCATCGATTAAATAGTGTCATAGGAGACTGACGCTGCAACCAGCAGCCCTGATCACAGAGGTTTTGATAAAAAGGCAGGAGTCTTTCCGCCTCTGACATGCACAGTCAGCGGGCGTGCGCTGTCCAAGGCACATGTCTTATTTTCCGTGCGTGATCAGAGAATCAGCACCACAGGCCTCTTGATTGCTGGTGCCTGCGTATGTCTCATTCTTCACAATCTGCATGGACACAAACGCAGTTGTCTCGCTAGCGTGCCACATGCCTGCGTGTGTACGTGTTTGCTAAATAAAGTTTTCCACAATCACGATGCTAAGTTGGAATGATAGTCCAAGTGCTGAATGAAGCACATTTGAATTTCACAGGCGGCTGTCTCAAACCAGGCTGGGCCCCTGGACTATAAAATTTACGAAGGCACACTCTGAATTAATCAGCAAATATATACTAATTCATGCTGACCTTTTTTCAAGCTGAGGCCTTTTTATCACTCACTGTAGGTTTAACATTGGCCTACCGAGTGTTATTACAAAGGACTCAATGGTTGGCCATAATTATATAATGCAAATGACATTTGCTGTTTTGTTTGAGCTTATTCCCTCAGATGTTTCCTTCTTTTATCACACTCCTCACACATCTGTGTCCCCGCAATGGCTCTGCAAGCTCCTCCTCTCCCGGTCCCCAAGTCGCTTGTGCTGTCTGTCCCGACTGTCACGCAGACAGGGCCCGCTGTGAGGATCCGGCGGGTGTGACACATGCCTCTGACACAGGTTATGTTGACAGCTGGTCGGAACAGGTGTACACTGATTCTACCATCAAATGGCAACACACATTTGGCTCCTTCCCAACGCACAGGCATGAAAAACCTGTTCTCTTCACATTTCTTTGGAGATTGATTGACTGTTCTTTGACACGGCACACTGTGACTGCATGTGAGTTCTTTGGTCCTTTGGCTGCTCAGTCTTGTTCCAGAGAAGTCTCAGAGAAGACCTCCATGCGGCTCCATAAATTATTCATTTCCTTCTCTCGGGTGGAGGGGGCAATGGAAGTGCTCCCTCCCCCGCCATCCCCTCCCAGACATGGAAGACACACTGCGACATGTTTGGGGAGTTAGAATCAGCAACAGGATGACTGCTGGGGAAAGAAGCACCAAAGAGGCAGAAGAATATTTTGATTCTAGATGGTTTAACGTAGAAGCACCATCCTCCAAGACCAAGTGCACCCTGTTACAGGGACCCGAGTGATTATAAAACAATGACGAAGAAAGCACTTTAATAACTGAGTCCAAGTTAAACTGTTTATCTCTCACAAGCAATTAGTTTTTGTCTTGGTAAAAAAATAAAATAAAATCCTATGTTAAATATCTTGGCTAAGTAAAAATAAAGCAAAGAAAAGTTCCTGCTTAAGAAGGCAGCACTGTAACCAGCTGAAAGCTCCAACGATTTCCTAAGTGGGTGATGTCTGGTTTGAATTCTATAGGAGCTCTTGCACAGTCACTCACAAAGGTTGCGTTTTTTTAAATGATAGGGCAAGAAAAACCAAATTCTGTTACTAAGAATGAAAGGAGTCTGGGATCATATCAAACACACTTTGGGGCCCAGAGTTGGGCAAGTTGAAAGTGGCAACGCTTGACTCTTCCATTTTTGGAAGCATTGAGGTCCCCAGAAAAAAAAACGAAGGCAGCCAGGGAATAAGGGACCTGTGGCTCACCGACATGCCACTTCGTGCCCTTCCCGTGCCCTGCCCTGGCGGGCCCTGTCTGGGCACACTAGCCCTACCCCTTGCAGGCTGGTGGTTATTTTCATTCCTTAATTCATGTCTTTTGTTTCCTCCCCTGGTAGAACAAAAGAGCTCTGAAACCAAGATGGCTGTAGCAGGGGGAACAAATGCACATTTAGACGTGTGCTTCGGGGAAGTGGGTTTTTATCTGGCCCCTCTCGGGGTTCTGAAGCTCAATGCAGAAATCCGTGAGCTTATTTCAGGGTCTATTTGGAAAGTATCACATCAACATCTCCTGGCATTTTAGGGCTCTGTGCTCAGAAACTGCCACTGTTACCCTGAATTGATAATGTTATATTAGCACTTCACCAATTCATTTTATACAAACTACAAATCTAATAAACTCATCTCAAAAATAACCCCAATGTATTCAACTGCTAATGCCTCAGACAGCCTAATATATTTGTATACAGCAGAATTCTAAATCCAGTGGAGAATTCTAAGATGGGTTTATGTATTGCGTGCTTCTCATAAAACCTTATTTGAACATTTGATTCCAGTTTACATTTTATTAGTAAAGCTCTCATTTTTCACCCAGAATGAGGAAGCAGAAGGGAGGAGTAATACATTCCTGAAACTTCAATTCTGTGTCCAAATAACTTACAAGATGGACACAAAATGGACAAGACTATGACTGCCCTGAAGACAATTGTAAAAAAAATACTTAATTAGGATGCAACGCGGGTTATTTTAAGCCATACAAAAGAGTTCTGTACATAATAGAGTGGCTGTTTCGTGCGGTTCATATGATAAAATTCTCACCAGTCTTAAAATGACAGATGTAATATTACCTTTAATAAGTGTCTACCGATGCATGCAAATTGAATTAGATAGTGGGAGTACAAATTTGTCCGATAATTAAGATAAAATTTCATGTCAGCTTAAACCCTGGTGTATATTAGTAACTCTGTATATTTCTTTTCTCTGTTCTCTACCAATTATTTTTTAGTGTGGCCTCTTGATTACTGGAATAGCCAGGTTAAGGGGGTAAAAAACATGGCCCTCAAAACATATTATTATAAGTGGGAGCAAATCATAGCCTTGATTACTACTTGGCTTATGCGAAGTTTAAACTACCAGGCACAATTTGAATAACTGAATAAATTCGACTGTGTATTAACTTACTGTATCTGGGGTCTCGTGAGGTGTTACTATGCCCTTAAGGCTAATGCCATTTAAAAGAAATAAGAACACAGAATTTGGAAGCTAATAACCTCATTGATTGAGGAAACCTGAGTTTTCAACTGAATCTGTAGTGCTTTGTTTTAACACTGCAAATGCACTGGGTGTTCAACGTAATATTTCGTTTACAAAAAAATCTCAGAAGGCCCAGAGAATGCACACACACAGACACACACAGGCACATCCTTTGTGTGCACGCAGGTGAGACGCTGTGCCACATACACACAGCGAAAAGGGTAAGCGCTCGGCGTGGCATTCAGCTCCGTCGTAATACCCTCCGCCGCTGTGATCGCAGTCCCCCAAGGGACGCAAATATCCTGAGCATTATTAAAAGTAGGATTATCCAATCTAATACCAAAGATTTGGGAACTGGCCAAGAGGAGTCATAAGCAAGAGGGTAAAACAAAGGGGACTTATCAGGGCCCGGACCTCCGGGCTTGCCATCCCTAAGCTTGCCTATGGCTGGCATCACCTGACAGGTGACTGTCACTTGTCCCAACAATGAACGCCCTCAGATGCGGGTGGATAGGCTTGGCCTGCCATCCTGTCCCATCCATGGAATCAAGCACACAAATCCACCTGCTACAGGGTCCTGTTTGGAAGGGCACTGTCCTCTAATTTGAGCCTCACAACAATCCTTTGAGGTTTTCACTCTGATGGTCAGTTCTGCCTTTCTGGGAGGGGAAGGGGGGCTCGAAGGGGTTAAATGTCATGCCCAATGTTAGAAGGTTGGTGGCAGAGCTGAAATCTAGACACTATCCCCTGCACTCCAAAGACAGCTCTTTAAGAAACCAAGCCAATGCCCAGGCTTGGTTCTGCCACTTATTAGGTGTGTCCATTGCCAAATTAAGATTGAGCCTTGATGATCTGAGACATTAGGGATTGTGGTGACCTGGGGATCACCTGCCCACTGAGGGAGAATGGTTCCCACTCAGTTATACCCAGTTACTACCGTGGAGAAGACAGCATTTGCCACCCTATACTTATTTGACTCAGTTTAATAATCTGCTTGGCAGTTACAGGTATATAAATTTGCAATCATTTATACATATAGCCATCTTTCCTCCATCTGCCCTGATATGCATTATTGTGTTATGCTGATCAGATATTATTTATATCACTCTTTAATAAATGTGGTAAATGTTCTTATGGCAACCTGCCCTGCCCCCCAAACTCATTCTTACAGCTCTTAAGTTACTTCTAACCCTAGTTACGAAATTTCTCACAAAGACTATTTTTTGGAACATCGCTTTTGGCTGTATTAGTTGCTTATCCTCAGCATATATTCTCCTCTTTTCCCTTTAGCAGCATAACCCTGATTTTTAACTGGAAAGCTACATACTAAGTTAAAAGACTTAACTTGTACTTAACCAGCCTCCCTTGCCTCTCAGTGTGACTGTGTGATTAAATTTTGGCCAAGAAGATGTAAGCAGAGTATTGTGTGGTGCTTCCTTGAAGTCTCTTTTAAGGGAGAGAAGGCCCTTATCTGACCCCTCCTCTGGTTTTAGGCGTTGGACACAAATTGACTGAGGACTTGCATTTACAATCATGGGGTGATTTTTTAAAACTTAAATTGTTTCCACTTTTAAAGCAATATGGAGATACTTTAAAGTGATACAAGTGAATCTACCATTTGATCCAGCAATCCCATTGCTGGGCATCTACCCAAAAGATCCAATGACACTCTACAAAAAAAGACACCTGCACTCGAATGTTTATAGCAGCACAATTCATAATTGCAAGGCTGTGGAAACAGTCCAAGTGCCCATCAATCCAAGAATGGATTAATAAAATGTGGTATATGTATACCATGGAGTACTATTCAGCTCTAAGAAACAATGGTGACATAGCACATCTCATATTTTCCTGGTTAGAGCTGGAACCCATACTATTAAGTGAAGTTTCCCAAGAATGGAAAAACAAGCACCACATATACTCACCAGCAAATTGGTATTAACTGAACAGCACCTAAGTGGTCACATAGGTACTACAGTAATAGGGTATTGGGCAGGTGGGAGGGGGGAGGGGGATGGGTATATACATATATAATGAGTGAGATGTGCACCATCTGGGGGGTGGTCATGCTGGAGACTCAGACTTGTGGGGGGAGGGAGGGAAATGGGAATTTATTGAAACCTTAAAATATGTACCCCCATAATATGCCGAAATAAAAAAAAATTGTTTCCACTTTTGGTCCTGGCACCTAGTTTTAGCAGACCAATCTTCCTATTGAGAACAATTAGAAAAGGTGAGGTTTTTTTTTTTTTAACCAAAATATCTATTTGATGATACTGGGAGCTATCAAGGCAGCAAGGACTGAAGGAATCAAAGGGCAGGAGTGGATGGGATGCTGCCCGCCTTCATCAGTCAGAGAGTCTAAGCACAGAGATACTGAGATTCCAAAGCTCCGCCCCCAGACATCTCTGGTCTTTCTGCTGTGCCTTTCTCCCAAGATCAAGAGTGAGGAACACAAAGAGTCACTCACCTCAAAGGTGAAAGCCTCAAGCAGGGTAATCTGCTCAGAAGGGTCACAGGATCTGGGAATGTGCTAGGTAAACTCTACCACCTCCCACACAACAGGCATGGAATTCATAGAGAATGCTTCTCCCATCTCCCACACAGTTTACCCACTGCATCCATGCCGGTCAATGTTAGTCAGATTCTTAGAGAATGGAAGGAAAATTCACTGCCATGCCCGGCCCCCAAGTCATTTTTCTTCTCCAGTGTGGTGGTTTAGAGGCTGAAAAATAGCCAAAAGCATTGGTCGAGTTACTGAGAGCTGAAGAGAGCTTCCAGCAGTCTTACAAGACTGAGGGGCATGGCCAGAAATTAGAATCCAGGTTTATCTCTCAGAAGTGGCCATGGCAGACACCCTCGGCTTCAGTTGGAGCCCCACAGTGCTCTATCCTAGCAGTGGTGGTGAGATAGGTCAGTCCTTATAAAAATGGAAGTACAGCTTTAAATCAGCTCATTGCTGATTGGAATAGGGCACACAGCCCCTACCATAACTGCCTGCCTGAAATAGAAGTATATTCTCTTTGGAGGAAGATGTCATCATTTTGGACCTCGAATTAGCTCTAAGATTTTTATGTACAGTATCTGATATTCAATAAAAATTTATCGGACATACTAGAAGACAAGAGTTACATGACTAAAACCAAGAGAAAATACAGATAATAGAAGTAGACCCATAAATGGAACAGAGGTTGGAGTTAGACAAAAATTTTAAAGTCAATGTGATTAGCATTTAAAATTCAATGACAAGTTGGAAAATTTCAATAGATAACTGAAAAATATAAAGGAGTATTAAAGAGAAATTCTAGAACTAAAAAATAAAATAACTGAAATTAAGAACTCAATAGAAAGTTTTACAGTAGATTAAACATAACTGTAAGAGAAGTTGTGAACCAGAACATAGGTCAAGAAAAAATATTCAGACTGATGCCACTGAGGAGAAAAGTACAGAAAATATAGAAAAAAAGCATAAAAGACATATGAAGGATATTGAAAATGTCTAACCTGCATATATTTAGTGTCCCAGAGGAATAGAAATAGAGAATGGGACAAAAGTAATATCTGAGTGGATAATGATCAAGAATGGAAGCAACGTACTAAGGGTAGGAGAAAAAGATGAGATCTTCCCAGAATCTCTGATGCACAATGCCATCACACTGCTCCTGCCCTGCATATCTCCAGATTTCTTTTCCATGATAGAGAAATAACCCTATCTTGATTTAGCCACTATTTTTAATGCCCTTGTTACTTACACACCAAATCTTAACTGAAACACCTTTCTGTTTATAGAGATAGAGATATATCAGTGATAAAGCTACTGCAAATGTGGTGTTCTCTTCTGTGTTACATATTTTTAAAATGTGAAGGATTTCCATAAGGATGAGGAACAACCCCTATTCTCTGTGGTGCTGAATACTAGACAAGACCTGTTTATGTAATAGGCAGTAGAGGGAAGCATGTTCCTCTTCAGTGTAAGTTCTACATTCCTTAGTTTGAGAAATGTTTTTGAGCAAATACTCTGTATCAGGCACTGTCCCAGGTACTGGGAATGAAAAATCAAATAAGATAACTTAAATCCTGGATAAACAGAGTCTAAAAAAGATCACAAAGTCAAAGGGGGACCTGACAGGTCAAGTCAGGTTCCAGTGTGAAAAGAGGGCTGTGAAGTGGTAGGGACCGGGTGGACCAGATAACACAGATGTCTACTAGAGGGTGCTGCCTTCACTCAGCTCCCTGATGGATGCCACTGAAAGGTATGTCCAGTGTTGCCAGATCTTCTGATTTGTCCAGAGAAGATAGAAATCCAGATATTTAGGTGAAATGTCCAAATGCATAAAACATCATGCAGGAAAAAACACAAATAACCGTGGGATAGATTTGACTCATGGGTTATTGTTTTGCTATCCTCACTGTACAGTGGGCTAAGTGGTGGCTCCCCCCAAAGTATGACCTGTCTTAATTTTTGGAATCTAGGGATGTTACCTCATTTGGACAAAGGTTCCTTGCAAATGTAATTAAGGACCTTGAGATGAAATCATCCTGTATTACCCAGGTGGGTGTTAAATCCAATGACAGTATTTTTAAAGAGATAATAGAGAAAGCTGAGTGGAGACAGAGACAGAAATTGGAGTGATGTGGCCAAGAAGACTAAAAATGCCAACTAGAAGCTAGAAGCAAGGAAAAATTCTCTTATAGAGCCTCATGAGGAAGCACAACCCAGCTGACACCTTGATTTTGGACCTTTGGCCCACAGAGCTGTGAGAGAATAAATTTCTGTTGTTGTAAACTACCCACTTGGTGGCATTTTCTTATACCAGGTATTAGGCAACTAATAAGCTCTGTCTAAATGTATAGTCAAAGTAAGCAAAAGGGTACCAGGAACACAGGGATGGTCTCCCACCCACTGGAGGAGGAAGAGGCAGGGGAGGCTTTCTGAAGGACACCTGAGGCAAGTAGCAATTGCTATGAGAGGCTGGTATGTGTTTGAATGGTGAAGAAGAGAAATTATGTATATTACAACAAGAAATATTGTGAGTTGTTCAACAATGAGGCTTGTTTTATGAGACAGTGAGTTTCCTGTCAAAGCAAATGTTTAAGTGTGCATAAACTGCTTGCTGGTTTTTTTTTTTTTTTTTTTTTTTTTTTTTTTTTTTGTAAAGACAATTCACTCGCAAGATAAGCATTACTAGTAATATCTGAGATTCCTACTGAACTTGAGATCCTAACATCCCTTGTCCATTCCCACCTTATCTTGTCTCCCCCTGCTGGCTGGGCTGACTGCCATAAGGCAGGCTTGTAAGTTGCAATGAGTCAAGAACACCAGGCTTCCTTTCAAGGGGCCAGGTCCCTACTGCTTCCCATCTAGCCCATGGTGCAGAATGCTGCACCTGCCAGAAAATACGTGACCAGATACCCTGAGCCAGGGAGCTCTACTGCATCTCTAGGCTAGTACAACAAAGTCACTTCCATACACAAAATCGTCTTTCTTAAGGAGCGAATGGGATGAATTGCAACCATAAAACTGGACCACAAGTAGCTCTCATTTGCATAGAATTCAAATAACTTGAAATCTCAGGAACTAGAAATGATTGTGTCTCAATTTGAAAATGATGAATTGTAACTTATAAAGCAGGACATTGATAAAGCACATTCTTGGGGCTGTTTTGGGCTAAAGTCTTTGTTTAAACTGATAGAACTAATAAAAAGCGGTGACAAAGGACAAGACATAAACCCCTGCAGAGCTATGCTTATTCTCCTGCTTGCATTGTTCATTTCTCAGTCTGGAGGTGTGTACTCTGGGCTAGGTAGAAATTTGCCAGGGGAAATGTAAAGTCATAGAATAAACATGCCACATCCTCCTATACCAGTGCTTCCCAAATATTTGGTCTCAGAATCCCTTTGCACTCCTAAAAATCATTGAGAATCCCAACAAGCTCAACGTTACAGCATCAGTATTTACCCTATTATAAATTGAAACAAAATTTTGAAACACTAGAATACACAAGCACACATTTAATTAGCCATCAGAGCAATTACATCAACATGTGCCATACAGATTCTGGAAAACTCCAGTGTACATTCTTGAAAGAATGAGAGTATATTGCTGTCACAGTTTGTTAATATTATTAAAAAATAGTTTTGACTTGAATGAGTCTTATGAACCTTCAGAGCTCCCTGCACCATAATTTGAGAACCACTGTCTGAGACTCAATTTTCCTCAAATATTTAGAGAAAAGCACATATGAAAATATTAATATATTTAAAATGTGTAGGAAAAAGCTAGATTATTCAATAAATGACATTGAATAAGAGCAAATGAACAGGGAAAATGAATAAGGGCAGCTGGCTTTACATTTGAGAAAAATTAAAGAAAGATTCTGACTTCACTCCGTTAAAAAAAACCCACAGGGGTTTTATAGACACACACACACACACATATATACACATATATGTATATATTACATGTACATAATAAAACTATGAAAATATTAGATGACTGTAGAGCTGACTACTTTCTATAGTTTTGAGACTGGGGAGTCCTTTATAAGCAAGACACAAACCTCAGAAATTAGAAAAGGAAATGAAGTGATGATTTGGCCAGATAAAAGGTAAAGCTTCTGCATGGCAGATATCACTAAATATTTGCAATACATTTAACATACAAAGGTCAATTTCTCTAACATATAATGATCACTTATAAGAAAAGCCAAATCATCTAGTAGAAGAAGTGGCAAAGAATATGACCAAGAAATTTACAAAAGATATATAAATGGGCAACAAATATAAGAAAATAAATGTACCCTAAATAATATTTTAACGTAATTTAAGGAAATAATGAGTATATAGTTGGCACCTACCAAATTGCCAAAAAATGTAATTTTAATTGATAACATAGAATACTGGTGAGGGTGTGGGGAAATGTATGTTCTCATATTTTGCTAGTGAAAGTATAAATTAGGATACTTCTTCATAGCAATTTAGTATATATATAACAATTTTAAATATGCATACCTCTTAAGGTATGTATATTTCATATAAGAATCTGTTTAACAGAAATTGCTATAAAATAATGAGGATATGTGTACAAGGATGTTTACTATAGTATTATTTGAAATAACAGAAAAAAGATACAAAATTGGACACATTGTAAATGTCCATTAATAGGAGCATAGGGAAGTTCACTGCAGTATTTTCATTCAGTGGAAAACACTATAGCCATGAAATAAAGTAGACCTCCATGTACTGATACATAAATAAATAACTATATATATAAATACATGCCTAGGAAACCATTTAGAAAGACACACAGCAAACTGTTGTCGGTCATTACTTCTAAGCAATGGGATGAGGACTAAAGAGGAATTTTATTTCTTAATACAAATAACTTGTAAAAGGTATGAATTAAAAGAGTTTTTTTTACTTGCTTTTTTAGTATAAGTATATTCTTAGTTTATTCTAAGTATACTATTAGAGTTAATTTGTAACAATAAAATTTAACATCTCAAAAAATAATTTCTTTGTGCTCTACCCCAGGGCTTATTGCCCCCTGCTTTTACTGAAACCCGATGGGGAAGACGGAGACATCGTCGGCCGGGCTCCAGGCTGCCTCACCAATTAACCAAAGGGCAGGCAGGGTCCTGAATTCAACCAACATGCTAAGGATGCACGTGACTCTGGATGCCCCATGTGGTGCAAGCAGAGTAGGACCTCATCCTGCCCTCTGACTGCACCCCAGCACCCGAACAAGAAGCTTCAGGAGGGCATTTGTGAGTCTTACGTACCTCTAAGTAAAGATTTTGTTTCCTTTTCTTTAAAGAGAAGTGAATATCCTCTGCAGTTTTGAGTTGTCAGGAGAGCTCCCTCAATGCAAGGCTGAGCATATCATTGCCGCTATCTGTGTCCTCCCACATGGAGGTCAATGGCTGTCACTGCTCACAGGGGACGATTACAGGTGCTCCTCCACCCAGCGGCCTGTGGAGCACCAAGGAGGGGCTGGACCAGCAGCCGCAGGACAAGTGCTTGTCCCCAGTAGGCTGTGCCTGCCCTTCAGAAAGACAGGGAGCTAGAATCAGCCCTGCAGTCTGGGTGAGGAGAGCTTTGCCCTGGGCCTCAGTCTCCGGTTTATGAGAAGGAGTTGGACTGGATGATCTTCTAGACCCTGCCCTCCCACTCTGACCAGGGCTGCCCACCACAGGGTAGACTGTGCAGGAGGAGGAGGGCGGATAGAGGTGGGAAGCTCACAGCTCTCCTGAAACAGAGCTCTAGATGAAATCTTGCCATACCGAGGGCAGCCCTGACCATCCTGAGCTCAACTCTCATTCTGCTCCCTGAATTTTCCCCATGGAGAATTTCTGACCTTCATTTCTGACCTTCATTTCTCACAGCCTCCAGTCTACCAAAGTTTCTAATTATATGTGTGTGTATGTGTGTATATCTGCCTCCACGGGGGATTGGGTCAGCCATGCCAAGGGCTATCTCACAGCCTCCACAGGGGATTGGGTCAGCCATGCCAAGGGCTACCTGTGTCCCAGGGGGGTGACAGAAGTTACAGGGGCACATAACTCGTGGGCTGGCTCTTGGAGTTCTCCCCCAAATGCCTCTACTCCTGGGCTCAAGGGGACCAGCCCTCATCCCTGCTGCTGTCAGGCATGGGGCCTGGACACGGGCTCCAAGTGCCGTGGGTCCCTCTGTCTCAGGGCAGCTTGCTCCCAGGTTTGGATCCTGCCAGTCCCTGAACCTCCAGGCCGCACATCCTGAGGAAGGAGGATGCCCCATGGGAGGCTCACAGGATCAGTCTGGTCAGAACGGCATGTGATTTTAAGTGTTGCACAAATAAGAAGCTAAAAGCCATTGAATCCCAAAGAGAAACTAGAGTAGCTCCCTTTCCAATGCACTTTCTGTCCTCCTGATAAGCTCAAGGAGAAAGTCTCTGTTTGTGCTGGTCTTGAATGCCTCTCTAACTTGGGTGAAAGGTTTCTTTTTAACAAAGACAGTGAGCCTTAGACTCAGAGCCTTCAACAGGAAATAATCCAATACCAACATTTGGTTTTTATTGTATATACTTTTATAATTACTATCTCTTTATGGTAAATGTGACTGGTTTTTCATTTAGAGTAGTAATGCAAAGTAAAACTTTGGTTTTAAATATTAATAAATTGACATAGGGAGAAAGGGAAGTTGATTTAAGTAAAGATTATTCCAGGTGGGACTTGGATGTGGCTGAAGTTTGGGAAAGCCCAACACGGACTGGCCAGATGCAATCCTCCCTGCCTTCTTGGCTCCAACAGCCCTCTGGGTACCCACTTCATCTTGATCCTCGTTCCCAGTGTCCAGCTTTCCAATTTCTGGACTCCATCTTCTCGCCATCGACATTTGTGTCGAGCCTCCTGCCTGGTTTGGGTGACCTCCCATTTGCCAATCCCATCTCCCCTTGTCAATTCCTCAATGCAGAAGGCCTTCTTCATTCCAGATGCCAGAATTGGCTGTAAAGTAAGGCCGGAAGAGACTCCATGGAACCAGGTTCACCTCCATAGAGCTGCCCCTACCCCACCCCATTCCTCCAGTCCTTTCATCCAGGCAGGGAGGACAGACCACCGCATGGAAAAGTTACTTCTCTGAAGGACAGACCCATCTAACCACCAGAGAGGTGCTTCTTCATTTAGGGGCCACAGAGGGTCAGTTCTTTCTGTCTGAAAGTATCAAAAGATGATGTACATGATTTTTGAAGATTCTTCAATGAATGTGACAAAAATCCAACTCAAAAATTCAGCAGTTACTGAATTTCATGGTCACTTTTCTTGCATTTTCCTGGAGCCATACCTTGGGCCTGTTCTTGCTGTAAGCTTCAGTTCTGATACCCCATCCTCCCTTTCCTAGCACCCGGTCCTGGACTTGGTCTCTTTGCTACTTCTGTCTGTTTGGAGTACAGCACGAGTTATAAACAACCTCTTCCACCAGGAAGTTGCATGGGATCAAAAAGGGGCTCAATTAGTATTAGGTAAATGAATGGATGGACTCCCCCCAAACTTTTAATCATAATTGTTGCTCTATGCTGTTGCAGAAGATTGGAAAGTTCCAGTAGCTATCTGAGGCAACAGGGCAGGCTGACCAGATCCAGTTAAATCTTTTGGTTTTAATTTCAGTTTGATCAAATAATTCCACAAGGAAACAGTGCAAATTTGAAGGTTTGAGCTTAAGGCCCCCAAAGAAATCATTTCTTTATTACATTGCTAGTTAATATTGTCTTTCCATGTGCAGTTTGCCTATATAAGCAAAATTATCATTTGCACTGCTTTTCAAGAAAGAAAAAAATTTAATATAAGGTACCCAAACTCATAACCATATTCAAATTGAAGTAAATTAAAGTGGTTATTCAGATCAAAGTCTACCAAAGTTTCTAATTATATATATATGTGTGTGTGTGTATATCTGCATACATATACATCTTTTCCTTACACATATTTTTATATTTTCATGCTGTGGAAGCCTGTTCTTTGTTCCAAGTTGTGAATAACTTTCCACATAAGTAGATCCAAATCTATTGAACTAATAACCTACTGTTGAACTTCTAGTTTCTTTCCATTTTTTCTCTTATAGTAAATAATATTGTGTTGAACATTCTTATCGGAAAATTAAGTTTTTTACAGTTTGTTAAAATGCTTGAAATAGTACTTCATGAACAATCTACCAAGAACTTTATGTATTTATTTAAGAATTCCTTAGGATAAATTTCTAGTGCTTGAGTTGCTGGGTCAAAGGACAGTGTACTTTATAATGACTGGTGGCTTATCAAATTACTTTGTAGTAATATTGTAACAATTTATGTATCTGTCAGCCAAACATGAATGTACCAAATTCCTCACATACTTACTAGTGTTGTGCATTATTATTTTTTAAATTTTCGAATTTGATAAATGATCATGGTGTTTTGTAAATTATTTTTGCTGTTTCAAATCCATTGTCTTGGTTACTTGTGGGGGCTTTATATTTATTTGCTATTTGTTTTTCTTTTTTAGTATTTAATATCTTTTTACTTTGGCTTATTTTTGTTTCCTATTGGAGTAGGGTTTTTTTGTCTATTTTATGTGTTTTTCATTTGTGGTTTGCTATTAATTTTAATTTTTGTCATATTTTAAATTATTATGAATTAAATCTTTTACTTTGATTGCTTTATGGCTTTTATTGTTGGTGTCATATTTAAAAGGGCCTTTTCTCTCCCAAAATTATATAAATTTTTACCTGCAGTTACCTTCATTACTTTTGTGGCTTCATATTTTACACTCATATCTTTAAGAAATTTAAGTTTTTATAAGGTATGGGTTAGTAATTTATTTCTCCAAAATGTTAATCCATTTTTAGAATAATTAATGATCAAATACTTAATCTCTTTTTATCATTTGCAATACCTTCTTATTATGTACTAAATTCTTATACATATACTTATGTTTGTTTTTGAATTTCCTTTTCTTTTCCATTGTTTTGCCTATATATTTTGGTGCTGTTGCCACACTATTTTGATAACTATAGCTTTGGAATACATTTTAGAATCTGATGCAACAAGGAGCTCTCTATCACTGTTACTTTGTAGAGTTTTCTTGCATAGGTTTACTTGTTTATTCTTCCATAGGAACTTCAGAATCATTTGTGAAGTACACACACACACAGATATATACCATTAAAACTGATGCAGAATTGCATTAAATTTGGGAGTTCTTTTGGAGCAAATTGACATCCTGGTAATATTGACTCTTCCCAGTCACAAACCTGATATGGCTCTTTATTTATTCAGGTCTTTTAAAAACATCTTTTAGTATCATTTAGGACTAAAATACCTAAAATGACTCCAGGGTTGCTGAAAACCTGCCCATGATCTGGTGAATAGGAGCACCAAGTTCACTTGCATGCTCAGATAACATTCATCAGATGAGCGCATTCCAGCTGTGGTTCAGAAATTGGAAGATAGGTATGGAGCCAACTTTGGTGTTCATCCTAAAACATGTAAGGCCACTAATTTTGCCAAGTATTCCAGAAAAAAAATTTTTCATTTTATTTGGGGTATGAATTTATAGAAAAATACAATGGTATTAATTCCTCACAGGTGATGGAATTGCACATGAGAATTCTCAGTGACTCTCTGACAAGCCACAGGCTACCTGCCCCTGACCCAAGTCCTAGGTGCCATTATGCACTTTACAATGGCATGCACTATGTCCCCTCGGCCGCTGGAGTGAGGAGAGTTCACGAGGAGGACACAGGACTTTGGCGAGGAGTGCCTTGCTTTTGCGGAAGTCGGCTGCGCAACTCTCAAATTTGAGTAAGGGGAAGAGACGGCTGCTCTTTGAATTAACCTGCGTGGCTGTTCAGGACTCTAAATGACTATTTAATTTCTAACCAGATACGAGGAAGCGGGCCATACCCCCAATTGAGGGCCTGCCGGCAAAATGGCCAAGTGTGATCCTTAATTTGTCAGTAATGATTTTAGGCCGTGACCCTTAATAGGACCCTGTCACTGGTGAGGTGATTTATGCCTCCTGCGATGACATCAGTACCAATAGTGCTGATAAAAGAACACTTATATTGGAGCAAACAGGATGATGAATGGAATCCGGGTCTCCTTAGTCATCTCATTACTGCCTCTGCTGTTCACCACAGAGCTAATGTAGCGAGTCATCGTGCGCCTGGGGACCAGTTTGGAGGTTGAATTTAATAGTGAAAATGCAGGAAATGTGCTGTAGCCCTGAGTCAGGAGTGGCGGAGGGTACATTTTAAGTCTGTGTATACAAGAACAGGCAATTGCGCCGAAAATTGCTGTACTTCTGTGCCACCCGAGACTGGGCAGTGCCCGCATCTCATTGTGTGGGCTAGTTTTCTCCCCACGTGTTTTCCAAATGTGACTCTCTGAAATCACAGTGTCTTTTGTCTTCAGGACTGTGAGGGTCTTCCTGTTGAATATTCCATTCTTTTTCTGTCACAGATGTGGCTGGTCCTAGATGCAGACTTAAGAGTGTGCCGCACAGGTGCAGGAATGGTGCAAAGAGGCCACGCAGGGCAGGGGCTACAAGTCAGGAGTCTGGTTTCCCTCCAGGGCTCCAGTGCTGCCTAGCTGTGTGACCTTGGGCAAGTCACTTAACCTCGCAGGACCTTAATATTTTCTTTTTTGGAGAAAGGGATTATAGGCGCATTTCCAAAGTCTCTTACTGCTCCTAAACACAAGCACTTTTGAAAAGTGTGCACTGTGAGAGTACCACGAGCAGGAACCCTTAACTCAATCTTCCTCTGAAAATACCAATTCTGGTAATATCAATGACCGAGGGGCTTTGCTCATAATGAGGAGGGAAATACATCCCTGTGGACTATTCAAAACATGTGTGTCACCCATAATTTGGCCGGCCCCTGAGTGCGGTGACTCCACTGGTACAGAGGGGAGTGGATGCAGTTTTATTAGTGCAATTTTATTGCCCTCACCAGCTGCACTCTTTTCTCTATAAAAGGTAATTACTTCCAATAGTAACAAGCTAATTGATTGCTAATTAAATCAATTGGCACACTAACCGCTGTCAGAAAGTGACAGATTAGCGGGTCATGTGATGGCGTGTTAGTAATGAAAAGTGGACATGGTCTGAGGGTGATTGACACATTAGATGAAAAGCGATTTGGGATCTCCGAGGTGGTCAGAGAGAGGGCAGGGAGAACATGATTGATTCAATGGTGACTGTCAGAGAGGAAATGAGAATTGAATGGAATTCAGGGTCTGTCCGAACCCTCACCACATGATGCTCCAGGTTTTTTCACATGTAAATAAGGGAGATGGAGACTTCTTGCAAATGAAATGCCAAAATAGGAAGGACAGAAAGGGAGGGGCTACAGACAGCGCCAGCGCATGAGCCTTAAAGGAACAGGGCTTTTTTTTTTTCCATTTAGAGACTCGTGAAAATAATATAATAAAGATAATAAATATTGATCATAACGTGCCCATGAGTCTGGACAACTTGACTGCCTGTGTGTTTTTTTGAATGTCTCTTAGAAGGGGTTTGTCTGCTGTCATTATCAAAGAAGGAACCTATTCATTGACTGCATTTGCAAGGCATTGCAGCCTGATCAGGACAATGATTAGGTATACATTTGGGGTATAGCGTAAGTGCACAATGACTCTGGGGCAGTGTTATAAATATGTTTCAAAGTAAGCAATGGGGTCAGACTGTTGGCACTCTAAATGCTCTCTGCCTATCTGCCTCAAGCTCAGAGTTCTTAAGTCGTTTTTGAAGTTCAGAGCCACCCTTGGGTGGAGATGGAGTGAGAAACCACCTGTGCTGTGACGCTGTGACGTGCGGTCAGTGAGGAATCCCTGTCCCTACCCTCTACTGCAGTCTGGAATCTTGTGTCCCTTATCATTTTGGTATTTGAAGTCTCCTGAGTCTCCTCAGGAATAAATGGAGAAGTGAGGGCCTAGGGGTAAACACTGGCTTAGTCGAGTCAGCTGAACCTATTTCCCCATCTGTGAAATGGGTAGAATATTATTCACTTTGCAGAACTGTCATATGAAGTACCTGACATAGTGCATTCAGAACACCTAGTGCACAAAAAGATAAATGAGTTGATAAATGAGTTAATAATATTAATTTAGCAGTAGATATACTATTAAGCATCAACATAGAGCTCAGTGCAGTGTAGGGTGGGGGAAAGTCCAGATTCTGGGCCAGAAAGAGGTGGGGTATATTTCCCAAAAGGGAATTCCACACATCCTCAGTTTAACATTTATAACATAGAGTGAAAATGCTTTTATCATAGGAATAAATAATTTAATACACTTGAAGTTTCTAACACAGATGCTAGGAAGTGATAGTTTCTTCTGCTACATGCTGGAGACTTTAAAAAATAGGCATTATTCCCCTTTTGGGTTCTTGGAAGGCTGGTTATTCTGGGAAGCATGAGGATGGCAAGTGGTGGAGACTTGGGAAAGCTCTGGCCATCTGTCTTCCGTGTGTCCCTGTGCCGCTTAAAATGTTTTTGGACACTCTAGTTGTGATTTCAGATTCCAATGGGTGGGGTGGGGTGTTGGTCGCGTCACAGATCATCCCTAATATAAGATCTATGTGAGGTTCATTTGTCCTTGCTGGGGCAGGGCCTCCTGATTGCATGTTGTTCCAATACTGTTTTTCAGGGCCTGGCTTCACGGCTTTCCAGCTCTCAGCTGCGAGTAAGCAGAGAAGCAGAGAGAGAGGTGTGGACTGTGTTTTCTCCTGCAAACAGCAATCTCTGTGCTCGCAGCACACGCTCCAGGTACTCCCGGGAGCTGGAGAGGACCAACCTCCTAGAGGTGCTGCAATTCCTCAGCAGCACAACTGCCTTGGGCTATCCCGAAGCCTGGATGAAACAGAGCCATGTGTTCCCATCCCTGACGGGGCACACACACTTCCACACGTCCTGCTCTGGTTCTGCTCAGAGGAGCACTGCTTCTCCCCCAGGCAGAGTGTTCTCACAGCAGGGAGAGGGATCCGTCAGTCCGTGGGGGCTGGTCATGGTGCTGAGACCTTTCTTGAGCCACTTGAAGGCTCACAAAGGTAGATAATACAAATTCTCATCATGCTTCGAGGACTTGCGCCAGTGGTTCTCAACCTTGGCTGCAGATGGGAATCACCTGGGAACTTTAAAAAACCCAGATGCCTGGGCTCTACCCCAGAGATCCTGGTTTAGTGTTTGCAGTGCTGCACGGGGCGTTTGGGTTTTTTAAAGCTCCCAAGTGATTCAGTGACAGCTAAAGTTGAAAACGAGGACTAGGTTAGACAAGACAGACACTTGTGTGGAGCAAGGAGTGCCCAGGGAAGGCAGAGCGTGCTTCATGGGAATAAGGAGCAAACACAAGCCACGGGGTTCCTGCAAGAAGGAATCACTGCACAGAGGGTTCTGGAGTGCCCCCTGTCATTCTGAGTTCCAGGCCTTGCTGCCAGGCATGCGTCAGTGCTATGGGACTTGGAGCTGTTGTCCTCCTCTCTCCCTCTCTCTTTTATCCTGAAGTCCCAGTGCTCCCAGATACCATGGACAGAGCACATGCCCTTTCCTTTGGATCCCTGTACGTTGTGAGCCCCCTGTGCAGACCGCCCTTTGGGCAACTCTCAGATATGCAGAATCTTGGGCAGTCTCCATCTCAGTAATTGAGGGCTGTGGTGACTTCAGTAGTCAGCTTGTCATGATTGCACAAATTGTCACTTTAATCATCATCTCAGGAAAATGTAAGGAGGCTTCATGGTTTGAGCTCACATTCCACCTGGACAGAGGAAGACCATGCAGCATCAGAGGACGGATGAGTTCTTCTTGGGCCATCTCGTCTGGGGTCACCCGAGAGAGTTACCATTATTTAACACCGTCCGCCCATAGGACCTGTCCCATAACCCATGTTTTGATCCGGTCGCAGAACTGTTGTTTTTCTAGACCTTATTGCTCTATTTGGCTGATGGAGCAGCCGAGGGAGAGAGGGTGCGTGGAATAATGGTTAAGAGCCCATACTCTGGCCCCACACTGCTGGGGCTCCAAGCCTGTCTCTGCCACTGTCTAGCCATGTGGCTAGGAGAAAAAAGTCGTCTGTGCGTTTTTCTTCATTTATAAAGTGTGGATAATTCCATGTGTGTACCCCATACGATTAGTGTGAGGATTAAATAAACGAATATAGTTAAAAGTGTAAGCTATTATTATAACAGCATACAGAGCATAAAGCAGAGAACAGTCAGAGCGAGGATACTGCACATATAAAACTTCCCTCATTTTAAATTATTAGAGGCTGATGTTTTCCAAAAACTATTGTAGGGACAAAAGAAATAAGTACTAATAGTAGTTGTTGTTGAAAAGTCTGAATTGAGAAACTTCAGATAAAGACTACGGGTTTTCTCTTTCAGTTATTTGTTACCTGATTCAAAGAAGCAATCAGTTTCAGCCTGAACGCAGTGTCTGGCTGAAAAGGGGCCGTGCGGACGAGAGGATAAACAGAACCAGCTTGTTGAAGAAGACTGCGACCTGCCCCGAGACGGTCTTCCAGATTTGACAAAGGGGCTCATTAATTGCTATAATGATGACGATCATCACAGAAGTGATGAGCCAGGTACGGTGCTAGATGCTCAGTTGACCCCTTGTAACACCCCACAAGGCCAGCGTTATCAGACCCATTTCAGAGAGGGGTTTAGGGAGGGAGATTAACTAGCTTTCCCCAAATTACGTGGTTGGAGAGATCTGTGTGACTTGTTTATGTGAACTACTGGAGAAAAATAGGTGGTTCTATCAGACCCCAGCTGAATATTATTTATATTTAATGATATTTATTCTTGTGATAGTCACACAACCAACTGTATCAGCCAGGGTTCAGGGAAACAGAGGCAGTAGGAGAAATAATTGTGAGGAATTGGCTTACACAATTGCAAGGGCTGGCTAGACAAGTCTGAGACCCTGGGGCGGGCTGCCAGGAAGGGCAGGATGGAACTCTCAGGCATGAATCGAAGTTGCTGTCCACCGGTGGATGTCTTCTCCAGGAAAACCTCAGCTCTGTTCTTAAAGTCTTTCAACTGATTGAATCAGGCCCACCAAGATTATCTAGGATAATATTCCTTACTTAAAGTCAATTTATAATGAACTTAAATAATAATAATAATAATCTGCAAAATGTCTTCACAGAAATGCCTAGATTAGTTTTTTTTTTGTTTTTTTTTTTTTGTTTTTTTTTTTTTTTGAGACAGAGTCTCGCTTTGTTGCCCAGGCTAGAGTGAGTGCCATGGCGTCAGCCTAGCTCATAGCAACCTCAAACTCCTGGCTCAAGCAATCCTCCTGCCTCAGCCTCCCGAGTAGCTGGGACTACAGGCATTCGCCACCATGCCCGGCTAATTTTTTGTATATATATTAGTTGGCCAATTAATTTCTTTCTATTTTATAGTAGAGACGGGGTCTCGCTCTTGCTCAGGCTGGTTTCGAACTCCTGACCTCGAGCAATCCGCCCGCCTCGGCCTCCCAGAGAGCTAGGATTACAGGCGTGAGCCACCGCGCCCGGCCCCCCTAGATTAGTTTTTCATTGAATGACTGAGGATTATAGCCTAGCCAAGTTGATAGGCAAACTGGACCATCTTAGTCAAATCCTTGTCAACTTGGCGTCCACAAAGACCTCCTTAAACTACACTTCATCTCCAAATAAAGGCAACAACACAGTTATACTCATACCTAACATGCTACAACTATCTGCACACAACTGAAAACATGCGAACACTTTTCCCAAAGGATATAAAGTCCTTGGATAATGTTCACTCTTCTCCTTTAACAGCCCCTAGTTTAAATACTGTGATATAAAGCTAACTATCATTAATGTTCTATCATAATCTATCTAATTCATATCTATCATATTCTAGCATCTATCATCTAATTAGATAGATATGAATCTATCTAATTCATATCTATCATAATCATCTTATGTTAGATGATAAGGGAAGAGAAGATAGAAGAAAACAAAAATTTTGATTAGTGTACACATAAAATATTCATAATAAGGAATAGACACTCAGGACTGTTATAGTCTTAGTTTCTATAACCAGTCACATGGTTTTAGCTGGAGTTTATAATTACAGGAATACCCTCTTTTATTGTGCTTTACTTTATTGTGGTTTGCAGGTTGTGTGTTTTTTACAAATCAAAGGTTTGTAGCAACGCTGTATCAAGCAAGTCTATTGGTGCCATTTTTTCCAACAGTGTGTGCTCATTTTGTGTCTCTGCGTCACATTTTGGTAATTCTTGCAATATTTCAAATCTTTTCATTATTATTATATCTGTTCTGGTGATCTGTGATCAGTGATCTTTGACGTTACTATTATAATTGTTTTGGAGTGACATGAACTGTGCCTTTATAAGATGGTGAACTTAATCAATAAATGTTGTGTGTGTTCTGATGGCTCCATCAACCAGCCATTCCCCCATCTCTCTCCCTCTTCTCGGGCCTTCCTGTTCCCTGCAACATAAAAATATTGACATTAGGCCAATTAATAACACTAGGCCTATAAGTAAGTGTTCAAGTGATTGAGGCTGCTTGCACCAAACAGCCAAGTTGTGAATGCAAAAGAAAAGTTCTTGAAGGAAATTAAAAGTGATACCCCAGTGAACACATGAATGATAAGAAAGTGAAACAGCCTTATTGCTGAAATGGAGGAAGTTTCAGTTGTCTGAATAGATGATCAAACCATCCATAACATTCCCTTAAGCCAAAGCCTAATCCAGAGTGATCCTCTAACTCTCTTCATTCTATGAAAGCTAAAAGAGGTAAAGAAGCTGCACAAAAAATGTTTAAAGTTAGAAAAGACTGGTTCATGTGGTTTAAGGAAAGAAGCTGTCTCTATGACATAGAAGTGCAAGGTGAAGCAGCAACTAAGATAATTGATGAAGGTGGTTATACTAAACAAAAGATTTCTAGTGTAGACAAAATGGTCTTCTATTTGAAGAAGATGCCATCTAGGACTTTCATAGCTAGAAAAGAGAAGTCAATGTCATGCTTCAAAGCTTAAAGGACAGGCTGACTCTCCTGGTAGGGACTAATGCAGCTGGTGACATTCAGTTGAGCTCTTTTATTATTCTGGAAATCCTAGGCCCCTTAAGAATTATGATAAATCTACTCTGCCTTGCTCTAGAAATGGAAAAACAAAGCCTGGATGACAGCCCATCTGTTTATAACATGGTTTACTGAATATTTTAAGCCCACTGTTGAGATCTGATGCTCAAAAAAAAAAAAAGATTCCTTTCAAAATATTACTGTTCATTAACGAATACCTGATCACTTAAGACCTCTGATAGAGATGTACAAGGAGATTAATGTTGCTTTCATGCCTACTGTTACAACTTCCATTCTGTAGCTTGTGTATCAAGGAGTCATTTCAACTTTCAAGCCTTATTATTGAAGAAATGCATTGTGTAAGGCTATAGCTGCTATATACATAGTGTTCTTCTGATGTATCTAAGCAAAGCAAATTGAAGACCTTCTGGAAAGGATCCACTATTCTAAGTGTCATTAAGAACATTTGTGATTTATGGGAGGAGGTCAAAATAGCAACATTAGCAGGAATTTGGAAGAAATTGATTCCAACACTCATGGATGACTTTGAGGGCTTCAAGATTTCAGTGGAGGAAGTAACTGCAGATGTGGTGGAAATAACAAGACAACTATGATTAGAAGTGGAGGCTGAAGATGTAACTGAATTGCTGCAATCTCATAAGAAAAAAAATAAGGATTTATTTCTTAGAAATAAGCAAAGAAAGTGCTTTCTATCTATGGAAACTACTCCTGATGAAGATGCTGTGAACATTGTTGGAATGAAATCAAAAGATTTAGAATGTTACATAAACTTAGTTGATAGAGCAGTGGTAGGGTGTGAGAGCATTTACACCAATACTGAAAGAAGTTCTACTGTGGTTCTACTATATCAAACAGCATCACATGCTACAGAGAAATCTTTCTTGAGAGGAAGAGTCAATTGATGTGTCAAACTTTATTGATATATTATTTTAAGAAATTACTACAACCACCCCAATCTTCAGCAACCCTGCTCAGTCTGCAGCCCTCAACATTAACTCGCCACCACACAGTCTATTCTGATTACAGCATTGCCACTGTTTTCCATGCAGTGGGGCCACATCCACCTGGCCTTTGGTAATTAAATGCTGCCACTTTACCCTGCCACTCTGGAGCCCAGTGATACCATGACATTTAAGGATGCTGTTTTAAAGGTAGCAATCCTCATTGTAATTTCTCAACTACAGAGAAGAACAAGGACCAAGCTCTTTAAAGAAGCTGGGGCACCCTTATCCTCTGAACCCTCCTAAGGTGGGTATCTAGGTTTAACACGAAAAACTCATTCTAGCATTCCAGTCTCCCTAAGCCTTTGGATACCTGCCTCTACGGTACAGCGAGACTGTTCTGACACTTCCATTCATTTAATGTATGTCCATGTTCAGTCAACCAAACATGCTTTTAGAGCCCTTCTAACCCTTCACACTAAAACATACATGAGTATTAGGCACTCCTGCCTTGAAAGGCCACCATGATGATAATAATCAATAGTCAAATAAAAATGTTTTGAGCTTCTATCACATTTATTGTTAGATCCAATGTCCTCACAAGATTATTGTGCATTTGGAGGGGCTGAATTTTTTTGTTTTCATCTTTTGCTGTGACTTCCCTTTCCTGCTGAACTTTCAATCTCATTTTTTATATTCCTTCTGTGGCTCTTTTTTTCCCTGTCCACCGGGTCAACCCAAATGTGGAACACAGCCCCTGTCTTTATTCTCCACCCCCCAAATCTCCTGCATGAGGCAGTCATGGGTGACAGGGGAGGGAGGCTATGTCACAACCAGAAAGAAACCTCTGGCTTTAATACTCTTAAAAGCTCTCAGCCCTTCCCACCTCTGAGCCCTGCTTCCTGGAGTTTTCTCCTTCTCATGTCCCAGGCTTTTCCCAGGTGACAAGCCCTGTCTGTCCTTTCTCTCCTTTCTGCACTTCTCAACTTCGGCCCTTTCTTCTGTAGTTCAGGGCACCCCTTACCTCCTTCTCTCTCAGGCTGCCCCAGGCTTCCTCAAACACTCTCCTTGTATTACGCATGGCGATTTCGCATGCTCTTTGTTTCTTCTCTCTGCTTCCTGACCAAATTTTCCCTAAAAAGGAATTTTGTCGTAAACTTTTAAGAATCTTTCCATATAGTTTTTCTAACCATACATAAGGTTTAGTCCTCTATGAATGCCTTTTCATGTCTATCATTTCCTTTGGTCTTCACACAATTTTCCAGGTTGATAGAGCCAGTAAAAGTATCACCAATTTGTAGATGAAAAAGCTGAGTCTGGGAGAAGTGACACAAGAGGTCTCTGATTGCCCAGCACACGAGCAGCCCAGGAGTTGCAAGAGAACGCAGAGCTGGAAAAGAACCTTTGCAATCACCACTCCACTCTCTCATTAAACTTGGGGACCTTTTGTGTAGCACCCTGCAAGCTTCAGAAATGTTGGTCTGACGTTTGTTTAAGGGAGGAAAAATAAACATTGCATCATTTACGTGCCAATTTATTCACTAAAGAGTACAGTTAATTATAATTTAATGATCATCTTCAGCACTGGAATGACTTCTGGCACCTGGGGCTTCCTTAAGCAGTGGTTTTGTCCCACTTAGGGACTAGAATTCATACTTCCTACCTTTGTGAACTGAGTATAAGAAGGAGCTCCTTTCAAGCTCCTTCTTTGGAGGGTCTTCTTTGGCTATGAGAGGGATGGAGGCAGTCCTGATTGCTTGCTGCCTTAAATCTGACCACCTTTCACAGGTTTGACAGTATGTTCACCAAGATTCCAGTTTAAGTCTTATTTGCCTACTTGCCTCATTTCTTTCTCCACCAATGCTAGTCGATTCTCTGCGATATTGGATATTGGATTGTCTGCATCTGGATTCACCCTAAGGCTAGAGTTACCCAGAAGGGAAGGTGGCATTGCCTTCCCCAGAAAAGGAACCACAGGTTGGTGGTCTGATGAATGCAATGTGCCAAGGCAAGGGATGATGCATGAACTCCTCTATGCATGGGGCTGAAATGGGAATCTTTTGATTTCAGTGTCCTGATGGCACACAGGGTAGAGCAAAGCAAAACAAAACAAAATAAAACTGGGCTGGACCCTCTGACCTGCCTGTATGGCTCCTGGCTCTTACTTTTCTAGATGATCTCCAGTATTCTTCTAAATCATGGCTTCTCATCTTGGCCCTCTTTTTGTGGCAATGACCTGCTCAATCCCCTTGCCCATTGGATTTGCTCTCACTAAGCCCACCATTCCTGTGGCCTCTCTATGACAACAGAGAAGGATCTGACACTGTGCAGCTCAACCATAATCAGTGAGTGAACCCTTGACTCTTTTACCTAGCCCTTTAACTTTTAGGAAAAAGACAGGGGAAGAATGAATCTACTGTTCCTCTTCTCTCATTTTTCTCTCTTCCTCTTATTCTGACCTACAAGTGGTCTTAAAAACTAAATCCTCAAGTGGGCTAGAGTGTCTTTTAGCAATGCCAAGGCCATGGATACTTTCTGTGGCTCTTTCATTCATTTTCTTGGTATGTCCTTTCCGTTCTGCTCTCTCAGGGCTGAGTGCTCTCAGGCATCATGCCACATTTTTTTTTTTTTTTGTCATGTTTCTTGACCTAAGCTGGGACTTTTAACTTCAAAGAGAGCAGCCAAGTGTCAAATTTGGCCTTTCCCAAGTCTTGCTTACAGAAGGTCCAGCAATCCCCTGAAGTGATTGGCAATGCTGTCCCTGGGCCAAATGCAGAAGGCAGCTGCAGATGGTGCTATGGAGAGATAGTGCATGGAAGGTGCCTCCTGCCAATCCTGGACGCCAGACCTGGCCAAGCCACCAGACTCCTGGCTCCTAGTCAAGACCCCAGCCTTCCTCCATGAGGCCATGTGGGATTGCATCCAGATACCTTAGGAGACTGTCTGGCAACCTGTTCCCCCAGCGTGAGGTGCCTTCCTTCTCTGGCCTTACAGCCAGCCAGCACCTGAGGGAAGAATGCCTGTCAGAACTAAGGCCTAAGGTCTCATTTGTATCTGCACAACCTCCAGTAGAACCTCCCTTTCTTAAGCTTTCAGAAGAATCTGTTCTTAAGTTCACCTTCTGATTCCAAATATGTGGACTTTGGATCTGTTGCTTTGCTCTCTGAAACTCAGTCTCACAGCAATCCTCTGGGGGGCACGTTTGTGGTTTTAATCTCTTCAGCATACATTATCCCCCTTTTGCTGGGGCTAACACTCCAAAGTTTCTTTGTCCATTCCTAGCTCAGTCCATGCCGATCTGGTGAGGATCCTGACTCCTTAAATAGAGAGCAACTTTCAAATGGGCAACCAGCACTTTTCATTCCTCCAGCCACAGTGACTGGGTCAGTGCTGAGCACACAATCCAGGCCTAACGAATCAGTGTAATTCCATTTATTGTTTCAGTGTTGAAAAAATGACTCAAATTGTTCTAATTAGAGTGAATCTTGCAGCTTAAGATGCAGCTACTAGGGGAAAATACTTAATTTTTAGCTGGACTTAAAGAAGCCAAGAAAAAATGGCTGGGTCCTGATGGCATCACTTCAGTTCTGGAATAAAACATTAAGTAAAATTATTTCTACACCTTGGATTTTTTGTTGTTGTTGTTGTTACATAAGACAAAATCTTATTTCTTTCTTACTTAAGTGGCTTGATTTTGATTTAAAGAGCCCTAAATACCCTCTATGTCCCTTCCAACTGTAAACTTGATGTATCTAGTCTCATTGGAAGCTAGATAATACATTTTTTCTTTGTGATCCAAGTCAAGTTTCTGGCTGCCATGTTTAGGCAAGAGAGTGACATTGCTAGGTCCAAGGGTAAGCAAAAATTCAGCCTTAGTAATCATTGCAAAAGAGTGCCTGTTCATGTGTTTTGCACAGTTTTATTAGATTGTCTATAGTTTGTTATTGATTCATAGGAATTCCTTGTATATTCTGGTTATCAGGTTTTTTTTGTCAGATATATGTTCTGCAAATATTTATAGTAGCTTCACCTTCACTGTTTAAATGGCATTTTTTGATAAACTAATGTTCTTAAGTTTAATTAAGTCTAATTTGTCAGTGTTTTCTTTTATGATTTTCCTTCATATGTACTGTTTCAGATATCTTTGCCTTTCCCAAGCAAAATTATGAAGATATTCTCCTATGTTATTTTTTACAAACTTAATTGTTTTACTTTCCACATTCCTGGCTATAACCCATCTGATACTGATTTCTGTGTATGGTGTGATGTGAGAGTGAAGTTCAATTTTTTCTTATAGGGATAACCAACTGATCAAGGCATCATTTATTGAAAAGGACACTCTTTCCCTCCTGCTCTTCAGTGGCATATATGATCCAATATGTGGGCATCTGATACTGAATTTTCTATTTTATTCCACTGATTTATCTGTACTTGTGCCAGTTGCATGCTATTTTGGATAATGGATTTTCTCTTCTATTCCTTTGACTTGTCTGTACTTGTGTCAGTTGTGCACTGTTTTAATTGCTTTCTAATAAATCTTGATATCTGGCTTCATCAGTCCTAAAAATAACTCTGTTATTTTTCTTCAAAACTGTTGTGCTATTCTTTGCCCTTTGATTTTCCATATTAACTTTTAAAATAAGTTTGTCAATGTCCACAAAAAACTTGCTGAAATTTTGATTCAGACCGCCTTGAATCAAGACATCAATGTGAAGAGACTCAACATTTGGAAAATATTAGCTTTCCAATCTATGAATATGGTATGCCCCTCTATTTATATAAGATTTTCTTTAATTTTTTCAGTATCATAATGCAGTTTTTATGTAGAGATCTTGTATATCTTTGGTTAATTTTATTCCTATCTAGGAGTAAATGGCATTATTTTAATGAAATTAAAATGTAAATGGTTTTATTTTAAAATTTTTATTTCTAATTATTTCTGCTAGTATAGAGAAATATACTTTATCTTTAATGACCCCATGTCCAAAAATCTTCCTAAATTCATTTATAAATTCTAATCATTTATTTGTAGATGCTTTTGGTTTCTATGCACAAAATTACATTTGATGCAAATATGGTCAATTTTATTTCTTTCTTTCTGATATTTATTTATTTTTATTATTTCCTTTGTTTTACTGTACTGGTAAAGTCTGCCAGTACAAAGAGGAATGTACACAGTAATAGCAGATATCCTTAACTCATTTCTGTTCTCAGGGAGAAAACTAATTAATTTAACAATATGTAAGATATTTGTAAGATGTTTGTAGGCATATTAAAAGATTAATGAGATTCTCTCCTGTTCTTACTTTGCTAAAAGTTCTTTTGAAACATCATGAACTAATGTTGGATGTCATTAAATTCATGTATTTTTCTCCTCTACTTTATTAATGTGATGAATTACATTTATTTTTGAATGGTAAAACAAGTTCACATTTATGATGAATTACCTTTTCACATGGTGCTATATTTAATTGACCTGTATTTTAGGAGGGGATTTTTGCGTCTATGTTCATGAAGAATACTGGTCTATAAATTTGTTTTTATGTAATAATGTCCTTCACAGGTTTAGTATTAAAGTTATGCCAGCTTCACAAAATCAGTTTGGAAGTTTTCCATTTTTTACTACACTTAGAAAAGTTTGTGTAAAATTGATATTATTTCTTCATTGAATGTTTTGGAATAATTCAGTGGTATAGTTGTCTGGGTCTGGAATATTTTAGAAGAAGTTTTATATTGAAAATTCAATTCTTCACTCCTACATTGTTGGTGGGACTGCAAACTAGTTCAACCT